>NC_056731.1:698677056-698744556 GCF_019279795.1 Protopterus annectens
TCGGTGTCATAATGACTAAGGCAATAGTATGCTGTTGAAGCAGATATAAAACCCAATACGCATGTGTAAGTGCATATCTGCGAGAAATGTATCGGTCAATGGACAGACAGATGTATATATATATATATATATATATATATATATATATATATATATATATATATATACATATACAAAAAAATATATATATATACATATGACATATATAGATAAATACACATACACACAAAAAATATATATATTGTAGGTTGTGCAAGTGCTCATACCCCAGCTGTGCTCACAGTAAGTATGAGTCATGAGTGCTGTAGAGGGGTGTCAGGTAGGGGAATCATGGGTATGCAATAATGGGCCTAAGTGTGCAAGTGTTGGTTGGCAGAGATGTATTAGGCCTGCCCAGTGGAACTAATTAATAGCCATATGTGGGCAGAGCAGACGCCCATACCTCCCAAACCTGAAGAGCACATCTACTGGATAGTCCGTTAACCATTGGGGGAACACATAGGGACTATATCAGTGCCCTGTACCCAATTATCATGGACGTCCGTGATTACGAATCAAAATCTAACACAGTCCTAACTAAATCCTTCCAGAACTAGTGATATTAGGTGGACAGGTGGCGAAATACACGTAATGACTAATGACAACATGCATGAGTCATAAACAGCATGTACCTCGACAAATGTGAATTAATACATATGCCCTGTGACTGTCAATGTGTCAGGTTAATAGAACCAATCATCTAAATGTGTCCCTGAGGGTGTTATGCAGTGTCACTGATACAATGTTCATTCCCTCCCATTCGTATGTGAGGTCTGCTAGTGACAGAAAGCACATATTCCGCTGACCACCTTAGTTAGATGATAGCAAAATAGTTTGGGGTTGCCACCTGTTGGCCTTTGTGAAGGACACTCCCCTCTGGGCAGTTGTGTCCTTCAAAATGAATGTTATTATGGCACATGGCCTGTGATTTCAGGCAAAGAATCAATATATTTTCTGTAGTGGTTGCATAAAACGATTTTGTTGTATCTGAAACACCTAGATGTTATAGGAAACAGTATTAGCAACTATAATGCTACAAGAATAACCTTTACTTATGCAAACCGGTGAAGTAGTCAATTTACTACTGGCTGTGGGTATGTGTTGCCTTTCCAAATCTGACATCTCTACATATAGGTCCTATAGGGCTGCCACCTTTCCAAATGGCCAAAGTGGGACCTGCTCCGTAGAAATGTCAGATGTACCAGGTCAGAACATACCTAGAGCCATGCATAGTAGAGAAATATATGTATTAGCACAAATCAAAGCTTAGTCTAGCAGCAGTCAAGTTGCGTATGCTACTTCACATAACATATAGAAGTGTAATTTATACAATAACCGTTACATGCAACTATTAGAGAAACGTAGAATATAATATTGTCCTGTAATCAGGAAATTTGCTATGCCTAGATTATTCTTGCATGACACATACGCCTAATGAGGGACTGTCCCATGCAAAGTGGGACAGGTGTTAATCCTAAAATCTCACTTCGGACAATTTAAAAGGTGAAAAACCTACAATAGGTATGCGGTAGCATGACCCGGCAGACAGATGTGGTTCCCGAAACACATTTACTTGTCTACATTGCAGAGTATCGGTTCCCATTTATCAGCCAGATGGGAGCAGATTGTATGAGGAACACGCATACAATATGATTAATTCACTGGACAGGCCCCAATTCTGTACAGTCGAATGCCATGCCGTCGCCTAATGGTCAGCCATACCCAATATTGTAATCATGTAATCTGATGTAATAGGCATCACAAGGGATCGCGCCCACCCAGCATGAGTGACAAATGCAAGCACCAATGTCGGTGCATGTGCAAGTGAGGGAGCGAGTGGGTGTAAGTGTGTTTGGCTACCAGTATGCGAGTATTGTACTATTAAAGAAATGTGGAGTCTAAACAAGTATAAGAAGCTGTAACCAGAAGTCAGCAGTGCTTAACACCGTGCAAACCCACACATAACTGCTCCCAACTGCTGCAATGTGCCTTACCCACTCCGTATCCAATGGCCTTGTTCTGGCCGCAAACGAAGAACAATCCTTTTGCAAGTGTTGGTAGCAACACCCTGTGCACACAGCTAATCTGAATTACCATTACACCATGGCATATATACAGACAATAGACAGTACCACACACATACCATACAGCTCAGTCATCCAACAGTATAGCAATGCACTGGCAGATATGTCCGGACCACTGGTGTTTGCAGACCTGGCGTCTTGTGTTTAAGTGTGTGAGCATGCCCAGTATGACCGTTACGCATGTTGCCGACTGACATTACCGTCATACCTTCATGTGTTTGAGCATGCCCAGTATGGTCAACTGGAACGCATGTGTTACATGTCCAGGTAGTCAGTACTGTGGTCCCAACCCCTGCGTTGTACACTGATAGGTGGCATGCTGTGTCTGCAGGGTGTCCATCGGTCATGTGGCACTGACTGTTGCTACATTTCTGCACAGCGTGGGGGGACATCCAACTGTATCCACATTCCTACACAGCACCAGGGGGGGCGCACATGACTGTTACATGTGTATGTTGCAAGGGGGGCACAGCTGACAGTTGTACACTTTTGATACTACTGTACTGGTATGTCAGGTATTCCATTTCAGTGTGTGGACCTACCTAATATGAGGCATACCAGTGTACTTCAGATCCTAGCTTTAATTACCAACATATTGGTTTCAGACGTCCTAGAATTCACAACCTACATCCAACTGCCTGGCCTGTTGTAGTCTGTCTGTGTGTGTCTGTGGAGGGGGTGGGGTCATCCATTGGGCATATTCAGAGGCCATTGTACAGCATTTGTCTGTATTGGTCTACATTTGTCAAGCTGGTTGAGACTTGTGTGGGCTGTATGGACACACATGATGTTCAGCCCATAACCTGCAGTGGGTTAGGACACCCTGTGTACAACTGGCTACTATTGTGACCCTGGTATGTGCTACAGATGTCATGGTGCCACTATGGATGTGTACTGTCTGCTGCCCTAACATTTGGCCACCACATTCCCTTGCATGCTCACATCCATACCATAGCTACAGGTAAAAACACATTCTAATACAACTGCCAATTGGTAGGTTGATTGACTTACCTTGAAGGTGTGCCAGACCTGAAGATGGTGCTGGAGGGCTGCCTATGTCGGATGCACACAGTGCACTTCCTATACATGGCTGAGCACAGGTAGTGTCATGTTTGGCATCCCTTTTACTGTCTGTGTGAGTCAGAGAGGGTGAAATTCTAGTGTCAGTGCATATGCTATGCATTGCCTCTTTGTCAAGGGCAGGTCATACTGGGCACGCCTCCTTTCACCTACTGGGTCCAGCTCAGCTAGTTCCTCCTCCGAGTCACACTGTGCCTGTACAGGCCTTGGCATTGGTGGGGGGCTGTGTGGCCCTGCCCCATGCTGTTCCTGCTGCAGCTGTTTCTGCAGGATCATATTGTGTAGCATAGCACATACCATAACAATTTGGGTGCATGTAGCTGGTAAATACTGCAAGGCTCCACCAGATGTGTCCAGACACCGAAACCATGACCTGAGCATTCCAAACACATGCTCAATTATATGTCTTGCCTGTGCATATGCCTCATTATGGCGTAGTTGTTCAGGTGTGTGTGCATTGCTGATGGGTGTCATCAGCCACGGCTCCAGTGGTTACCCAGCATCTCCCACTAGGTGACTGTAGGGGATGTCCATATTGGCAAAGGTGTGGTACAGCTGCGTCAGATGCCATATATCAGAATTGACATAGCTTCCAGGGCAGCCAGCACAGACATTCAGTATAATGCCCTGGGCATTGCATACGACCTGGCAGCTGATGGAGGGGATGCCCCTGCAGTTAATGTAGGCCCTACCCCGCTCACCGGGTGGTGCTTTGATGCATACGTGCATGCAGGCTATAGCACCCACTACCCCAAGGTAGTCTGCCATTCGGTGGTCAACACCTCACATGTGTTGAGGACATGTATGTGCTCACTGGCATGTGGTGGCATGGCATCTAGGAACTGGTGCAATACTCTGGATGCAGATGCCTGTGAGAGCCCCATGATATCCCCAGTTGTGCTTTGGGAGGTACCTGTGGCTAGTATACTTAGGCTTACACATACCTTGGCATCCACTGGGATGGGTTTCCCTCGGCCTGTTTGATGTGTCAGGTGTGGCCGGCACAGCTCAACAATCTGCTGTAGGAGGTCTCTGTCCACCACATAGCGCTGCACTATCTCCAGCTCATGTAGCCCCTGGTAGGTTACCCTGGGTCTGTAAAGTCTTCTCTGTCTCCTCACTGAGGGTTGTTCGGCAGCATTCACATCCTCACCACCCTCAGCCTCCTGCACATGTTGGTCTATGTTGCCTGCTGCAGCCCTTCTCATTTGGTTGGATTGTTTCAGAAAATGTCCCCGCATGTATACACCGGTGGTGTAGAGTGTGGAAATAACCCGTGTGTATGGTGCTTGCTCACTTTATCGTAGTGTTCTGGGCCGGGCTGGGCCTGTAATATGCTTATTGTGCTAATTATCACCTGTTTGCGCAGCTTGTTCACCTTGACTACTCTCCTACTGCTGTTATCCCTCCCAATTGCACTAGGTAGGTATAGGCACACCCCTAGCTTAGGCATGCTAAGGCAGGAGCTATCCCGAGACACAGGGCTCCAATGTACGTACAGTATGCCTGACACACCCCCCATGCTTTCACCTATATTCCAGTCCTGCACCCGGCTATCTATACACATACACTCTTGGGATCTGCATCACACCCTGGAGATAAACGGGATTCACTATTTTCAACCTCATTTGCATAGTATTGTCTTCTAATGCATAGTTACATGTCCCATACTGAGCCTCCAAAATAATAACCACTGCTTACTGTCACACAGATCCACACACAACTGGTTAAAAGCACCTTACTATCACTGTATTCAATGTCCCTTGTTCTTCCCAGCAACAAAATAATCAGTCTCTACACGACTCAAACCCAGGACCCTGCACACCAAAGACGATGTGCTTTACCACTAAGCCATGGCAAATATCCATACATCTGAGGTGATCACGTACAGATCATCCAGCACAGGCATTCAACAGTATAGGACATGTATTCCATCATGTAGATTAATGTGTGCTAATGTCCACATATATATATATATATATATATATATATATATATATATATACACACACACACACACACACACACACACACACACACACACACACACACACACACACACACACACATACATATACACACACATACGTAGATATAGAATATATATCACAACAGCGGACCACATGACACCAAAGCATTAGACAAGAATGAAAAGGAAACCACATGTGCCTCCTGCATTATGTACTGGTGTTACTATCAAGGCATGTGTGTTTCGTTGCGTCACACGGGTCAGACTGCATTAAGGGTAAGATTAGGGCTGCTGACCTTTACTCACCAGACCTATTGGCGAATGTATGTGTATGTCTTGCCAACCCAGTCTCTTGGGCGATTGTGACATTTATGGACACTATATAGGAAAACAACAAGACACACTCAACACATCCTGGAGCTAGCCTCTCACAGATACCAACACATAGGATATGACTGCCAAACACACACACCTGTCATGCCTTGGAATAGAGCACCTGTCTATTCAATCACACTACAGTGTTATGCAGTTACAGAACGCACTACCGAGTTTACTGGGACATGGCACTCCTAGAGGCATACTTCTAGGTGGGTGACATCATCAGCAATGGAAAAGACTCCGACAGGGATTGCATGGACTATGAGCAGTCTAAAAGCATTATTTTGTCCGCAGGCAGATGGAAACACACACACACACACACAGTTGGCATGGCTGGGATTAGAACACAGACCTAACTACCTTATCACACTACAGCATTATGCAGTTACAGAGCATGCTACTGTGATTACTGGATCACAACCCTCCCAGAGGCATACTACTAGGTGGGTGACATCATCAGCAATGAAAAAGATGCTGATAGGGATTGTATGGAGAGTGAGCATTCTAAAAGGATTACTCTCTTCCCTGGCAGATGGAAACACACACACAATTGGCATGGCTGGGATTAAAACATAGATCTAATTACCTTATCACACTACAGCATTACGCAGTTACAGAACACGCTACTGAGATTACTGGATCACAGCACTCCCAGAGGACATTCCCTCTGTAATGATTACCCATGACAGCTATCATATCATACAATAGTCCACGTGTCATGTATGTCATCACACATGTCCACCAATTGCAATGCCTACAAACATGGCTAAATGACAGAAATGTAGGACCTACACACATGTACATGTAGTGGTGTGCATTCAGCTACCATGCTTGTGCAGTAGCTGATGTTTGCAGTTGATCTGTGTCTTACTACAACATGCAGTTGCAATTCAGTCCCATCATTGCCACCTGTATATGGTGAAATACTGACAGTACGGTAAGATGTATATCAGGTATGGATGGATGTATGCACATACAGTGGTGGGCCAACTTTGCAGATGGATGTTTGCTGTAGACAGCTCACAGGTGTGTCACAAGCTGTCCTACCATAACATGTGCAAACACTAAGCTATGTTTCTGTTAATTGAAGGGAAAGACATACAACCTACACAGCGGTCAGGGTGTCACTGACTGTAAATCACTTGACACCTGTAACACTTATGACCTCCCATGTGCATACAGCAGCACAATTGCCAAAGGTAGCGTTGGTACACATTGTAATGCGGGCAATACTGCTGCATGTCTGTCATGCGTACCATAAGATAGCAGGTGTTTGATTCACAGTACTGCCATGTTTGTTTGCTTGTGTGTCCATATATGCCACGTATGGTGGGGTATATATCCCAATTGTTACACACCCCCTGTACACTGTTGTAGAGATCTGTACATACTGCAATGTAGAAAGCAAGACATAGGCAGGGTGGTGTGTGTATCACACACATGTGAGCTATCTGTATGTGCATGACATAGGAGCATTCAATTGTGGACTCCACAGTGTGTGTGTGTATGTATGTGTGGCTGTCTGGTCCATGGAGTGAGGATGTATGCTACCATAGTGAACAGATAGGACCCCTAACCCCTCCAGGTGATGCAATCTACTACCTTGTTGATGTCGTCGATCTTAGACATTACTGACTACCTGTACATGTTCATTCTCTGCGTTGCGTCATGTAGGTGCACATTACTGTAATGGTGATTACCACATAGGCAGTGGTCCTCACCTTAACACTATCAAGTGTGTGTGTGTGTGTTACACTATCGTTGACCCCGTGAGTGTGGGTGTCTTACTTTGTCTGAATACATGTGTGCGAATACCCGTGTGTGTGTGTGTGTGTGTGTGTGTGTGTGTGTGTGTGTGTGTGTGTGTGTGTGTGTGTGTGTGTGTGTGTGCACAGTTGTGTGTTCTCATCCTGTAATGTGAATGTGTATTACTGCTACACAGTGAGGCCTCATGCTATCAACTGGCCTCTAGCCTTGACATCAGCTAGACCGCTATGTAAACTACCCGCACCATGTAACTGTACCTGTGATGTCACACGGTATGGATGTCACGCCTCTAGCCATTGTAGCTTAGTACACAGCTCACATGCTCCTGGATCAGTAGATGTGTAGACATCTTTGGAATGTCAGCCTTTCTAACAGTGAGGCTGAAGCTAGGTATATCATGCTGGTATTGCCATACATGCCTGTGAGTAGTCCACATTTACACATGGGATACTGCAAACACTGGTACTCAATGGCACATGCAATTAGACCTGAAGGAGGGAAGCAGGGTATCATTACCAACATGCTGTTACTGTTGTTACCAAGGCACATACTGTAAACAGAAAACAATGCATTCTAAACCTGTACTACATGGTATGTCTGCTGCATGTCCACAGTACACAACAATTGTAATATACACTTATCTCCCTATTCTGTTCACCCTGTGCATCAGAACATATGAGCATGTCCCTGGACCGATGGTGTGGATGACAGGGATGTGGCACAGGCATCATCATATGCACAGGGTGATAATGTTTGCCAGGGGCCTAGGCTGCATCAGTGGATGACATCATGTGTGGGGGTTAGGGCCTGTGATCTAATTGGCCATGTGTGATTGTTATGCATGTGAGTGTTGCGGTGCCCTACAGATGTTTCTGGTGTGTGTGTGTATGTGTGCACACAGTTCTGCCATGTGTCTGGCCTACACAGGAGTATTATTGACAGACCCAGACTGTACAGACCAGGATTTACAGCTCACGGTGTACAGACATGGCCACGTGACCTGTGCCTGCCAGGTGTTGCACGGGCACTACCAGGCAGAGGTACAGATTGTGTACTGTCCAATGACACATGTCCACTGGAACCTTGTCCCCATTAGGGCCATCCAGGGCCATGTCCATGTGGGCATGCCATGTCCTGGTGTGGACAGTGCAGCACCAGCTGCACTGCTGCTGCTACTGCCACTATGGGAGTGGGCATGTGAGGTAGCTCTTTCACGCAGACCTGCACCAGGTGATGTAGCTGGCCTACGTCCATGTGCCCTACACCTCACTCCTACCAGATGCTCCAGCACAGACAGCTCATGTTCACGGATTGTCATGCCACGGTCAAGGATTCCAACCATGTCACCCAATTGTCTGTCCAAAACTTAAGCAATCTGCTGTTGAGCATTTGCCAATGCCTGGATGTTGTCGTTTAAAGAACAGATAGCAGCCCTCTGAAGACTCTGTCCTTCTCAGTTCTGCCGTTCATTACATGCCTTTGCCACCATTACAGTCTGAAACATGCTTCTGGTGACACCAGCTGCTGTGCTCTGTCCTGCAGGGGCATGTTGGCCAGAGGTCCTCCTACAAGCAGCACTGGCCACATGCCTGTGTGGCACATCTTCAGTCATTTGACTGACATCATGGTGTGAATACACACCTTTCGTAGCCACCACACATTCCTCTTCCAAGCTACCACACGCTAACTGTCCTTCCTCTATGGCCATTGATGATGGCGTATGTGTTGGCATGAGAACTGTGTGTGGGGATGAGGGGGATATAGGTGGAATGGTAAACAATGGCACAGATTCAGCCCCTGACAACCCTGCCTGTGCCTCAAGTATATGTTCATCATCACTGCTAGAGTCCATGGGGACACTAACATCAGATGGACCGCAGGAGGGTAATGCACCTACAGCACCTGTGAAGACAAACAAAGATTCTACATTACAATACAGACACACACACATACACACACACACACACACACACACACACACACACACACACACACAGACACCATGCATGTCATTTGACAGAAGGCATGCAACATGCATGTGATACGGCAGACGGCATGCATCTCAGACAATAAAAGTGGCAGTTATCATGCATCCCTGGGTTGCACACAACAGCAAGCATGTGTCATAGCAGAAGCCATGCATTTCACACAATCATGGTAGTCAACATGCATCTCTGTGTTACACCATGTGGACCAGCACAGGTTAACAGTACACATGGCTGATGTGAGACATATGACCTTGACATTAACATGTAGTATGACATGTAATCTGCTGACGTGTGCATTGACATGCATACATGTTTGACACAATGGTATCCTGACACATGTACAGTGGTGTAATGGTGTCATATTGCAATGTTGTCTCTATGACCTACAGATAGAATGCACTTTTAGCAGATGTGCATGACCATTGAAGGGCATTATGAGGCATCTATATTGCTATACAGTGTGAAGTACAGACACAGTGCCATTGCATGGAATCATGAGGTGTCTCTATTGCTATACAGTGTGGATTACACACACAGTGCATAGCCATGACTGTGTGCATACACAATATATATATATATATATATATATATATATATATATATATATATATATATATATATATATATATATATATTCTGTGGATTGTGACCCACATCGCTGAGGTGTATACACACTAAACCTGGCAACCATGTCCGCACATGGCAGACTTGTTAATGCACCATGTCCCACATGACATTTGTGTACCACACACACGAGGTACATGGCTGACAGTGATGTCCAACAGCAGCAAGGGTAATGTACTGTATCTGTGGCCTGATGTGGTTGTCTGTGTATGTATGTATGTATGTGGTTGCTGTACAGGTGACTAGTGTCATGCTGTGACACAGTCATGATGTTCAACACATCTTATGTGGTTGAATTAAGTGACGCCTCCACAAGCTGTGCACAGGCTTGTAGGGTGTCCAGTGTTCCACAGCTGCAATATAACCATTCAACAATGGCTATAGTTCGACCATGTGTAGCCAATGTACAACAGGGTGTACACACAAACACATCACATCTACTGTGTGTTGCTACATGTCCCTGGCCATCCTCCATGGCCATGTGTGAACATGTGTTGGCCAAATGGTTGTGATGGCCGTCTATCTCAAATGTCTGTGTTGTCCCATATGACATACACCCATAGATGTCAGATACTCCACTGTCCACAGAGTTATGCAGACAAAGGGTTATGTGCTTGGTATGTGGGATATGTTTTATGGGCTAGTGAGACAATGTTGCAGCCGGGCCACTACATGTCATGGACATGTCAGATGGCACATCACAATGTGTGCACTCATTGCAGGGGCATATTCCACAATGGTGAACCCTGTGGGCTGCTGATACTCCAGCTCACTGTGTAGTACTGTTTGTGTACCCCACATGTGTAGTTCTGATGTATAGTACATATTCCTACATTGACCAACACCTCCACTGTTGTATGCACAGCTGTCCACACATCTAGCAATGACAGTTTCTGTGGTTTCATGTTGGTGTTTCATTTAGTTTGTAAGTATTGCACATGGGTAGCCAGTGTAATGGATTAAAGATGTGACCTGTATATTGTGACTGGACTATACATTATGTGTACATGTGTTAACTGGCCACATGGCGAATAGATCTGTGCATTAACATGCCCAATACTTATAACTGTCTCACCTGCAATGGCCTGCTGTCTCTGCAGAATACCAGAGGTACCTATATAGGGGTGACATAGCAGAATTATTATTATCCATGACTGTATGACAGCTACAGGGTGCAATGTGCATGTTAACACATTCACCAGTACAATAGGATATACTATGGAGTATGCACATGTGTGCATACACAGGGTAGCATACTATAGTATGTGACATGTGTGTATACATGCCTTGCATATGATGATACATTACATATTGTACAGTGACACATGTAACTAAATGGGTTATAATAGTTATATGTGCAGTAGTGACTTACCAGGCAACTCCAGGCTCCGTGGTTGAGAGACACCCACCTCCATGATGGCAGCTAGGGATTGTGGATGCTGTTCTGATGGTGTCCCCTGGTTGGCCAGTAGCTCCTCGGTACGTGTGAGTGGGGGCTGGGTTGGTTGCCCACCACCTGTTGCACCTTGTTCCCTGGCGATTGCATTTGCATGCTGTTTAGCATGTCTGATCAGGTCCGTGCAGTGTCTGCGCACCTGCTGATATGGCCACCCACATCATTAACCCTCCTGCGAAGTTTCTGTCACAGGTCATCATGCTGCTGTGCATGCTGTGGCACATGGCTAAACAAGACATCATAGTTGTCTTGGAGGTAAGGTATAAGGGCCGCATCCTCCAAGCGGCTATAAGCTGGATGCCTTGCTCGAGGCATATCTGGAAGACATAATGATGGAGACAGGTCACAGTATCTCAGAGATGCACAGAGATACAGCTGCACATACATGTGTATTACATTTAGTACATATGAACAGTTGTCTTTGCAACTCTTCATGACACTGACACCACTGACATGTTTGTCTCACACACATGTGACACGCAATGGGGATTGGATATTATCACCATATATGTGTGTTACCTGATTAAATTGCTCATATTCCATGTGAATGCTGTCTTGATGTGGGCATGTCTGTTTGCCTGTACTGGTGTTCTTACCTATCAGCACATGCCTGGATGTGTCCACATTAATGCTGTTGACCTTGATGCTGTGTATATGTCACATATCAACGCATACACTGCCTTAGCAGACATGACCTGTGACAATGCAGACTTGCACACGGAAACCTTTACATGCATGTGTTTTACCATATTCATCTACACGGCACTGTACAACAGTTCAACATCCTGCCACGTATCGCCTGTGTTGCACATGTGATACACATGGGACAATGGCTAGCCGGATGGTATTTGCAAGGACGGTTATCAACTATAGCATGTACGGCCAAGGTCCTGTAGTAGTCTGTATGCCCTGGGCCATGTATGAGCATAGCATGTAAGGTTTTCTAGATGTTTCTGACAGCCATGTTTCCAGCGCCAGGTGAAGCAGTGCCACATAACTGATCCAGAAGGTTAATGATACATCTACCATGCGGTCATCACACCATATCTGACAGAGATGAAATGTGCAGCTTTGCTGGACAGGGTTGCATTGTATGGCAGGAGTATGTAACGTGTATGGCACAAGGATCTGTCCAGCATGTGGCGATCCTTGTACTAGGAAGGTGGCTGTCCATGACGTATGTATTTCAGATCAGGATATGTATGTGCAGCATGTCCAACATCACAGTGTTGGACATGTCTTTATGCAGGGTAGGCATCATGCTACATAGTGGAGATGAGGATTGTGAAGGCTGGTGTTGCCCATCCAAGCATGGGCAATACCCCTTAAAGGTGATATGTGATCCAATATTTGTCACTTGAGTGATGAGTATGGCTGTGCAATGATCTCCATGCTCATGGATGGCACCCTGCCATGACTAGGGTTGCATCTTATGACTACCTAATAGGCTTGGTGATGTCACTAGCTCAGGGAGGTAAACTGCACAGCACCATCCCTTACACACAGTGTCCATTATGTTGACCGCTGCCTAGGTGGTAGCTCATGGGTACAGGGTTATTAACCTAGCGGTGACAATGCAATATACCACTGTCGGATTGTGCACATATGTCACGCACCTCACCCACAAAGCCCATTCTGTATGTTGTCCACAACACTAAGTCAGCTATTGCTCTTAGGTCATAGCCATTCACATACTAATATACACAGATGCCTCCCATTTGTCTATGTGGTATGGGCTACAATGAGGAAGAGTACAATGAAGTAACCCTTTTTTACTGTAGCTGCCACTGGTGTGATATGCACATATCACTCACACACCTTTTGTAGTGTAGGTTCTGTCAACAGGCCACTGGCAGAACACTCCTGTGACATACAAAGGTACATTTAGTATACTGAGTGTAGGTGGAACACAGTATGGGTGATGATGTCCTATGACCTGTCACAGGTATGATATGCAGTGTGAAATCATCTGTACTGTCATCTACATCTGTACTGCTAACAACATATACATTGATTAAGGTTCATGGACTTTCAGACCAGACTCAGCAGGATAATAGTGCAGTGCCTCCCATTATGAGTGGTGTCTCCACTTTGTGGGTTGTGATAACTGTTGGTGTGCACCATTCAGCGTTTTCACAGACTGACATGAAGCTATGTTTTACATGATGTGTATGTGTAGAGCAGACTGTTTTGCCATATGTGTATGATACAACCAGGGATGTGGGCAGGTCACATGCAGCATGAGTGCACCTTGCACCATCATAGTTATGGTTATAGGGGCTCTGTAGTGTTCATGGATATGTGATTGTGTACCTGTAGGGGGGCAGTGTGTTTATGTTATCCGACACCCTATCTGTATTGCTTATTCATGCTCAGCACTTGTTCAGAACATGTAAGCACTTCATGATCTACTAATTACTATAGCACTCAATCCTCCTCATTTCCTACAGGTAAACACTGTTTGCACTTACATTTCCAGCTTGTTTAGAGTAAAACAGCTGTTGTACACACTTTCCTCACATATCTAGTGAGAAATAGTTAAATATTCAGACATGTCCAAGTGTCAATTCCCAGTGTTATCGCCTGTCTATATGATGTATATGGGCATCATGAGGCAACATAGAAATTGTCTCGTGTACACAGTCAATGCTTCCCTCCTAACATACAACACTACAACCTGTGGGAGATGCACATTTGTAGCCATGCTGGAGGTAAAGCTCTCTCCAACCCAGACTGAACCTGACAATCATGTGGGGATGTTAAACATTTGCATCACACCACACTCATCACATAGTCTCACTAGATCTCCACCACCACAGGCCACACATAGTAAGACTACAACATTTCCGTAGACACTCAATACTACTCTGTGTAGGCAACAGAGAACTCCAAAGCAGAAATGCAGGCAGCCCCCATCACTCAACACAACACCAATTACTTATAGCCCACGGGCTCAGTGTGCCCATCAACTACAGCCAATAGGGTGATATAACATACCCAACACACTAGTCATATGTGACTCTATAGGTGGTCACACTGATGTCCCACTCAGCAGGCTACATAAGGTGATAGTTACTTTCAGCTGGCTGTCGGGTAACAGGATCCGCAACATAACCTATGCACTCAGGTCACTCCTCAACAGGTACAATATGACTGTTTCAGTCTCCATGTTAGTGTGAATGCCCTGAGATGTAACTTCCTGGACTACATGTACAGAGACATGGAATAGCTCTCCGATCTTGTAGCCCAGGCAGGTATCGCCCTAGCCCTGAGAAGCATTCTGCATTTGTCCAGACTGATAATGCAGTACAAGGACTGAATTATTCACTTCAACAGTTGGCTATGCTTCTGGTGCCATTCCAAGGGTATCCAGTATCTATCTGCTTTGAATGTCATGGTCGACAGAACACGATGCTTTGGCACAGATGGCCTGCACCTGTTGGCCCTGGGATTACGGATAACGTCTAAGGCTCTTGCTGCTCCAATAGTGCCTGTTTTAGGCACGGTTCAAATAACATATTCTCCACCATAACAGGAACAGGCAAGCAAAACCTGAGGGCAATGCTACTCAATGCTTGACATCTTCATCTCAAGCGCACTCACCCGAGGCACTCCTTGTAATGGACCACTTCGATATCTCTGCAGTGACTGGAATCTGCTTCTAGGCTCCTGAGAGCATCCCTGCAATAACAGGCTATTACTCAGACCACACCTTTCAGTCATGTAACCAGGACCAGAACATCCACGGTGGAGGTGTGTCCATATTTCCCAAGGATAAACACACCTCAAGGCTGGTTGCTTAGCACAATGCATCAGAGGTAATCCAAGTGCAACTAACTGTGGCCATAACTGCTATACAAATTGTAGCTTGCTACAGATTCCACACTATACCCCACGGTTAACGGTCCTCACTTCTTGATGTACTGGAAGGTAGGATTCAAACAGAAACTACTGATGTGAGATTGACACTACCCCACCATTAACTGGGATACCTACTCATGTACCGACACATTAGGCCAATGCTTTCTGGGATTCATAACTTCCAATCGGCTGGATCAACCTATCTACACCACCACCATGGCCAACAATATCCTAGACCTGGACATTACCATCATGTGTGACTGGTGTTCCACACCTGGGGTTATCTCCTCGTTGATCAGATCTGAACGTATGCTAATTATCCTTGTTATCCACATCCCAGCACCACACCCTATATGGAAAACACAGTACAATATTTATACCAAGCCAACTTCAGGCTTCTTATGACAGCAGTAGTAAACATCATGACACCCGTGCAGATGGACAATATAGTTACAACAGCTGAATCATACACAACTGCACTTAATTAGCACTTACACAACTGCATGGATCATGCTATCCCAAACAGAGCCATGACGGTACCCACCAGAAAATGGACGCCACTCTGGTGGTCCACTGCCATGGACATAATGTACAACAGAAGGAGGAAACTGTTGCAAAGTAGAGTACAATCCCATGAGTGGGGTAGCTCCCTGGTTAGCCTCAGTAGAAATCCGAGATCCCTTATCACATCCTCCAAAGCTAGCTACGTAAACATTACTGTGACTCATTCCAAGGACTACCACAAAGTGTTCTAGAGGTATGTCACTACTCTCAGTGGTGATACCCACATCTGCTCTGACATACAGTGGTTAGGCACGAACATTACAGAACCGACTGATATTGGCAACATCCTGGCAGATAGGTTCAGTGCTAACTTTACACCCCTCTCACACCCTAAAGGACCCAAATCTATACAGGAACAATGCAGAGTCCCTGCTGTCACAACTACGCAGTTCCAAGCTGTACTCTCTAAAGCCAGGAACACAGAATCAATGTGACCGTACAACATCCCAGGCTGCGATTTACACAAACTTCAGAATGAAATGGCTCCCCACTTGGGCACCAAATTCACTAATAGCCTTGCATCAGGCATTGTGGCCCCTGAATGGTGCACAACAACGGTTATCACACTCCACAAAGGTGGCTCCACAATGGACCAGGGGTACTATTGTCCTATACACCTGACTAGACTGTTCTGCAAGGCTATGGAGCACATCATCATGGATCTCATTCACAGAGACATTGGTGGCCTCAAAACCTTTGATCCCACCCAGTTTGGATTTGTTACTGCCAGACCATGACTCCTAAACCTGGTGGAGTCCTTTGAGACAGTTACCAAGGCAGTAGATGAGGTTAAGGAGGTCCACACAGCCTACCTTGTCCTCTCAATGGCTTTCAACACCGTTCCCCATTCTGGTATTGTCAACATACACATCCACCTGCACAGCAACCACTATGTCACAAGATGTTATGCAAAGTGGCTCATGGACAGGACCCACACAGTGAGGGTAGCATACCCTAGTTCCTACTGTAAATCAGTTACAATTGGAGTCCCCCAGTCCTCGGTCATAGGGCCCCTCATGTTCGGTATATGCTTCTCTGAGGTACAGGCCATCACAGAAGGACTTACCCTGAATAGGTTTGCATACAACTGCAAACTAGGGGCCATGATTGATTCACCAGCTGATACAGACACCCTCCATAAGTGTGTCACTGGGACGGATACCTGGTGTCAATAACATGGCCTCAAGCTGCATGCCACAAAGTACATAGACATCCCCTTTGGATTACACCAATCACCCGCTGACTATCACATAGGTGATAGTCCCCTACATACATAAGACATAATAAGGGATCTTAGAACACAAGTAGATAGCACCCACTCCTTTGATAACCATATTGCCAAGGTGGTGTGGATATCCTTCTATGTGGCCACCCTAATCTCTGATGGGTTTGTAGCCAGAACAAAGGCAGCCATTGTACCTCTCTACTCATGACGTATGAAACACGTTAAAGGGTACAACACCCCATTTGGGATGTACCTTATGAGACAAAAGCAACGGCTTTAAATACCACAATGTTAACACACCAAGAGGATTACTGACCTCCGAAGGATGACATATGCAGACCAACTACAGAAACCCCAACTGTACTCATTTGCGTACTGCATACTCAGAGGTGATCTCTGCTGAACATACAAGGCCCATGTCCAAAACAATATTGTTGGATATGCTCCACATAAGCAAAAGCCACTGAGAGCCACATGCTCTGGGATATGTACCTAAATGCAACAATGACCAGGACATGTTGGAGGGATGCATTCCTGACCCGGACACTCACCATGCTTTGGAACATGATTCCTATGTACATCAGGCAGGGACCCTCACTAGCACTCTTCAAGAGATACCTCGATGGGTGAATGGGAGACAGACATGTATGCCAGGGATCACTGCAGTGGCTCTGCTGTACAGAGGTGCAGAAAACAAATGGCTCTGCTGTTCACAGGCACAGGACATTAACCTAGGGAGGTGCCGCAAGTGAAAACACTGTAGTTAGGCTTACAAATGGACTTGGCCAGACAGCATAGTACCTAACTATGAGCCTATGAAGCTATTACATATCCTTTGTGCATGGATAGTTGACTAGCTCTTCCATTTCAATTAGCTATCATGCTGATACACTCTCTGGTGACTACAAGTCATATGTATCCTGTTATTGTGTATTGTACATGCCAATAGACATACCTGATGTTTGCATAATATAACAGTAATGCTATGTAAAATGTTAGACATATCTACCTACATTACTGTACATTTCACATTTTTGCAACAATATCCCATAATGCAAATCATAACTGCACAGCAGGACCACCTTAGACATGTTATTCTCCATTATACGTCCATACATATACCTACTGTTACAGTATATCAACATATACTATCCACTGTTATGGCACGTACATGTTGGACAAACCCTGCCACTGACAGCAGCTTGAGTGGAATTGTTGTGTTTAAAGTCCTTATGTAGCATCCCTTGTGGTGTATGATGTGTTTACCTTGTGGCCCACAGCAGTACACAAAATTTCTACAAGCGTTACTATGTTCAACAATACATCACTACATAATACCTTTTCTCACTATATGCATTGCGTACACGTTCATTAATACAGAACAGGCACTACATACACTAACGTACTGAGTGTTCTACATACCTTCTTAGTAGTCCGAATTTACAATAATATCAGTCCTATTCCTTTTCTGTTTTAATGGTTTTCTCGTATGTACATACGGTTTGAATGTATGACAAGCCATCCTTTTATACGTAGATACCAGTAACGTGGTATCCTGCCACCAATTGGTGTTCCAGAGTAGAAGATTACATGCACATCAGCTGTGCAGCTACTCCATTAGCCAATTACATGGCAACAGTGGGGTATAACTGAATACTCCACTTGGGCGTTGTCCTTTTGCCCTACCTTTGAGGAAGACGGCCTGGATGTGTTGTTTGTGATGAATTGCAACAGCTATATGGAGAGACACAGAGATATTTTAACTTCATGTCCCCCGTGGATTGTGTGTAATGGCTAGAGGATGTAGTTCTACATGTGAGTGTAGCTGTTATGACGAACTGGTTAAATAATTGTAGACTACTTGCACCAAACACGGAACCTGGCACCACAGCAAGTCGGCTAACACAGCAGTTGACTGACAACGCAAGATAAAATCCTTAAAAGAGTTTATTTTTAAGTGTTTAAAACAATAAAATCCACTTTTTGTCGGGAGCAATCTCCCAACTTCTTCAGAACAAACATGGGCATACAAACTACACATCTTTTTATACAGTTAATTAATTAGTTAAATGGTTAATTAAATAATTAACCATATAACACTTTAGCTAATTATTCCATAAAATTGATGTATTACGTGGACTAACTTGATGCAGAAAACATTGAAGATTTACGTGAATTGATGAATAAATAAGTAGTTCAAAAAGTATGACAGTAAATTTACTGGTAAACCACCAGCTATATTATTCTAAAATGTGGATGTTCTCCATTAATGCAGTAAAATACTGAATGTAAAAATATTAATAAACGTAATATGTACTAAAGGATGACTAAAACATATGTTAAAAAACTGTTTTGCATTGACTTCAAAGCTCTATATGCTTGAACAACTGTCAGTAACTTATTCACAGGGTTCCCACCCCGTCCTCTTAAACATCCACTCGCAAAATTTGGTGAAAACCTCGTGAATACGTTTTTGTTAGTTGTTTTAAATACATCAAGCCCTGCAAATTTTGCGAGTGGATGTTTAAGAGGATGGGGTGGGAACCCTGTGAATAAGTTACTGACAGTTGTTCAAGCGTATAGAGCTTCGAACTCAATGCAAAACAGTTTTTTAACATATGTTTTAGTCATCCTTTAGTACATATTACGCTTATTATCATCATTTTTACATTCAGTATTTCACTGCATTAATGGAGAACATCCATGCGAGTGGATGTTTAAGAGGTCGGGGTGGGAACCCTGTGAATAAGTTACTGACAGTTGTTCAAGCGTATAGAGCTTCGAATTCAATGTAAAACAGTTTTTTAACATATGTTTCATTCATCCTTTAGTACATATTACGTTTATTAATATTTTTACATTCAGTATTTTACTGCATTAATGGAGAACATCCACATTTTAGAATAATATAGCTGGTGGGTTTACCAGTAAATTTACTGTAATATTTTTTGAACTACTTATTTATTCATCAATTCACGTAAATCTTCAATGTTTTCTGCATCAAGTTAGTCCACGTAATACATCAATTTTATGGAATAATTAACTAAAGTATTATATGGTTAATTATTTAATTAACCATTTAACTAATTAATTAACTGTATAAAAAGACGTGTAGTTTGTATGCCCATGTTTGTTCTGAAGAAGTTGGGAGATTGCTCCCGACGAAAAGTGGATTTTATTGTTTTAAACACTTAAAAATAAACTCTTTTAAGGATTTTATCTTGCGTTGTCAGTCAACTGCTGTGTTAGCCGACTTGCTGTGGTGCCAGGTTCCGTGTTTGGTGCAAGTAGTCTACAATTATTTAACCAGTTCGTCCTAGCGTTGTGTTTATGGAACCAGGATCCCCACCCAGTTCGGCTGTAGAATGCAGCCAAAAACGAGAGGATGGTAACCTGACGGTTTTGATTGAACTACTATCCCAGAAGGTCGATGACCTTTCTAAAAGACTGGATGACTCGATCCAGTCCCAAGGAACTGTAAACCAACAAAGAAACTGCAACAGTATTATGTTTGGTAACCCGACTGTTCAACATGGGCAAGGTTTTCTCGTTGATGAAGTGGTTGAGGGGAATGGTCCTGTAACCCGAACAAATGTTACAGCGGATACACCAGCTTCAGTTAACGCGAATTTAAACAGAGGATTACAGCAAGCCAACGAAGGAATACTATTCAATGAAAAGGACCTGCACTCTTGGGTAAATATGGTATTTTCATTTACTGGCATACAACCAAACACCAGCCAGGAAACCACCCAAGAGGTAAGAGTGGATTTATCCACAAAATTATCTATTCTAGATGAAAAACTATGTAAATTAAGAAAAATGCAGTTGGAAATAGCGTATTTCAGAGAGTGCATTTCCCTTAAAATTGTGCCTAAGGGTCTCAGATCATGGCAGTACCCCACAGGGCTAACTGAAGGTATAAAGTTTTTAAAGCCCTGATAACCTTGTTTGACAGGCATGGTTTAGAATTGCTGGAAGTGTTTTGCATTCACTACCAACAAACTGTGGACAGATTAATGGATGAAACAAATAAACTTGATGCAGAAATTAAAAATGACCTGAGTTTTTCTAGGTACCGATTTGATTACACACGTATTTTTGACAGTATTGATCAATATCTGTCAAAAATCAATGCTACTAAAATAAAGAAAATTAAAAGGGATTTAAAGGATTATGAAGCAGGGATGGCCTATCCCAAGCCACCTAGCTCCCAAAGGGGCTCACTGACTAACGAACAAGGCACCCAAGGTTATTCAGAAGAGCAACAACAGTATGAAAATGTACCTAATACCTCTTGTAATGACTATAACGTTCCACCAGTTGCCCAGCAGGACACTAATTTGGGCACTAGCCACCAGAGTGAAAGGATAGGATCTAATAGTAATACCAACAATAAAAATAACTTTAACACCAGAAATGTGAACCAAAGAAATTTTTGGTATCGAGCCTCGAACCAGACAGAATTGAACACGAGAACAACCAGGAGTATGAACAAGACCAAGTAACAATGACGGACATTGATTCTATTACTACCAACGGCACTGTTAAATGTAAAATATTGTACAATTTGAGTAAGGATTTTAAAGTTTATAACTATTCTGACATAGACATCGATTTAGAAACAATTGAGTTATTAGCAAAAGGTCATACATTTGTTCCGACAGTAGAACTTGACATACCAAACACATTAATTGACCTCAAATTGTTTATTAGAAAATTAAATTTAATGGTCTTAATGGGGTGTGATAGGAACACCAAGACTGATTATTATGTGTTGAGTGTGTACAACCCTCCCCTACACCCACTATTATCTTTAATTGAACAAATTAGTGAATTAGACATCCGAAATCTCAAGAGTATAGACTACACTCTTAGACAGAACAAAGACAGAACGTTTAACATCAGTAGAGAATCTAGGGAAAATCTAAAATTCCTGTGTCAGGCCCCCGTCCGTATCATGAAACCAGATAAGGGAGGGGGGTTAGTGATTATGAATATCACTGACTACAATGAAAAAATGACTGGAATTTTAGATAGCCAGACCTATGTAGAAGCATCTAAAAATGAGATGTATGGTGCTTATAGAAAGGTTACAGCCCTTATTGAAGAATTATATATAGAAGCAAGAATCGATAAATCAATGTACAACTACCTCACTCAACCTGCCCCTCGAATCCCAAAGTTATTTGGGATTCCTAAAGTTCATAAATGTATCGATAATCCACCAATGCGACCACTAGTGGATGGTAGGAATAGTATTACTTACACATCTGCGAAAGTAATTGATAACATTTTAAAAAAATACATTAAACTTGCACAAATATCCAAGGATTCTTGGTCATTCCTAGAGAATATTAATAAGCTGGAATTTAGTGATGACACCTTTTTTATAACAGCTGATGTGAAAGATTTATATTCATCAATACCACACAGTATAGGAATGGAATGGGTTGTACAAATGTTAAGAATTTTTGATGCCACTACACAAGAAGTACAACTTGTAGGTGAATTGATTGATACTGTACTATCATACAACTATGTTCTGTTTAATGACGAAATATATCATCAAAAAGTTGGGGTGGCAATGGGCTCCCCATGTGGTGCAAGCCTGGCTAATTTAGTCATGGCCTACTGGGAGAGGGAACACTTATTAAATAATCCACTATGTAAAGATCAGATTCGGTTCTACACACAATTTTTGGATGATATTTTCATCCTATTTCAAGGTACTGTAAATGAAGTCAAACACCTAATAGACATGTTTAACTCTAGTACTGAATTTTTAGAATTCACTTTTAGTTACAGTAGAAATATGATAACGTATTTAGATGTAGAACTATGTAAGGATTATTTTGAAAAGAAATTTGTTTCTAAAATATTTCGTAAAGATACATACTCAAATATGTTCTTACATTTTACCAGTTGCCACCCCACATACCAGAAAAAATCAGTTGTTAAAGGTCAGGTTGTAAGAGCAGTCAGAATGACAACGAGGGACACTGATTTTATAGATGATTTTATAGATGAATGTAACACATTGAGATTGTTCTTTAGAGAGAGAGGGTACCCTGATAAATTTGTACACAATATTATGAGAGAAGTTCAATATAAAAGAGAGCAAGGTGTTTATACCCCAATTTTAAACAACAGTCAATTAAGTAGACCATTTATTTACTTAGAAACAAAAACTTTTGATTTTTGCAATTTTATTTGTACGTTTAACATTGATTCCAACCAAGTTATTAATATCATCATGAAAAACTGGGACATTTTGATGAGGGACAGCCAGTTCAGATCATCACTTCCTACAGTACCTGGAATAATGTTTAGACTTGGTATTAATTTAAAGAACATTTTAGAAGCTAACCCTACACCATTTGTAAACAGGAAGGGTATGTATAAGTGCAATATGTGTAGGATGTGCAAGTACATTGATACAGGCAGCAACTTTATGATACGTAACAATAAATATACCACCAAGGAGAAATTTAACTGTAACAGTAGACAAGTTGTTTACCTGGCTAAATGCACATCATGCCCAGCTTTCTATATAGGTAAAACTGATAGGAAGCTGGGAGAAAGGATCTATGAGCACACATATTGCATAAGTAAGAAGAAGATGGAAAATGCACTAGCTAGACACATAAGTGACTTCGAGGGACATGAGTTTAAATTTAGAGTCATTGACCAGTTATTTAATGATGGAAGAGGTGGTCTAAAGATATTAAAATTAGAGAGAATAGAACTGCTTTGGCAGCTCAGAGTGAATGCTTGCCAATACCCAGGCCTTAATGAGATGTGTTCAATTATGTGTATCCTTAGATTGAAAAACCTTAATAGATAAAGAAATGTTTGGATCAATGTATGATATAAATAAACTATAAATAAAATAAAATAATTCACCACAGAAGACATAACAGTATATTTTAGAGAACACTAACTATAAAACTTATAAATACCTTTTTGATAATTTCCTAGTACAAAAAGATTATTAGTATTTGGTTTCAGTATTTGTATTGTTTGAGTATTTCGTGTGTGTATATTATTACATTATACACACACGCATATGCATACTTTTATAATACATTAAATTACTTTTTTACATTTTTATAACACATATATATTTTTAAATATATTTATTATATTTTCATATAATACATATTTTTACCCACATACATATATATATACTTCATATATTTAATATATATATATATATATATATATATATTCTTTACATACATTTTTTATATTTACACTCATATTCATTATTATTTTCACACAATGTCACTTTATTATATATAAACTTATACATAACATATTCATATGTGTAAATAATGGATAAATAAATAGTTAATAACATTTCTATAAATTTTTAAAATTACTAATTTTTATTTGGCTATACAAAGTATAACCATTACTGTATATACATTTACAGATGAAATTTTATGATATTTGAATGTATAAATAGTAGAATGGTAGTAGTTTATTTATTTTAGTTGTTTGGTTATTTATTTAATATCTTATTTATATTTTATTTTATATATTTTATTATATTGTATATTACACATATTCAATTGAGTCGTACAAATGCAATTTAATCTATTTAATTAACTTACTCATTGGTTGATTTTTTCTATTTATTTATTATTTTATTTTTAGTTGTTAATTGATGAATAGATATTTGATAATATGGGGCGGTTATTTTGCAAACGGGTTTCTACCGTTTAAATACAGTAAGCTTTTTATGCTTTAAGTATAGATGACTGTTAAAACAGGGTGGAAACCTCGTGAATACGTTTTTGTTAGTTGTTTTAAATACATCAAGCCCTGCAAATTTTGCGAGTGGATGTTTAAGAGGACGGGGTGGGAACCCTGTGAATAAGTTACTGACAGTTGTTCAAGCGTATAGAGCTTCGAACTCAATGCAAAACAGTTTTTTAACATATGTTTTAGTCATCCTTTAGTACATATTACGCTTATTATCATCATTTTTACATTCAGTATTTCACTGCATTAATGGAGAACATCCATGCGAGTGGATGTTTAAGAGGTCGGGGTGGGAACCCTGTGAATAAGTTACTGACAGTTGTTCAAGCGTATAGAGCTTCAAATTCAATGTAAAACAGTTTTTTAACATATGTTTCATTCATCCTTTAGTACATATTACGTTTATTAATATTTTTACATTCAGTATTTTACTGCATTAATGGAGAACATCCACATTTTAGAATAATATAGCTGGTGGTTTACCAGTAAATTTACTGTCATACTTTTTGAACTACTTATTTATTCATCAATTCACGTAAATCTTCAATGTTTTCTGCATCAAGTTAGTCCACGTAATACATCAATTTTATGGAATAATTAACTAAAGTATTATAAGGTTAATTATTTAATTAACCATTTAACTAATTAATTAACTGTATAAAAAGACGTGTAGTTTGTATGCCCATGTTTGTTCTGAAGAAGTTGGGAGATTGCTCCCGACGAAAAGTGGATTTTATTGTTTTAAACACTTAAAAATAAACTCTTTTAAGGATTTTATCTTGCGTTGTCAGTCAACTGCTGTGTTAGCCGACTTGCTGTGGTGCCAGGTTCTGTGTTTGGTGCAAGTGTAGCTGTTATATCAACCGTCTGATACGGGACTATTGCAAACAAAACCTGTAACATCGGTGTCTGTTCCATTGTACAACAGCAACGATTTCACATAGGGCCATTATAGTGTGTCTCTCACAAGGTATGTTAAGGCTTCTGCAGATGTCATAGAGTGAGTGGATGTTTGTGATGTTATTACAGTCTGTATTGCAATTGTTTCGGGTGTGGGGGAGATGTAGGTGGGTGTACATAGCAGATAAAGGTGTGTGGGGACTGCATTTATACATATTCCATATGTGTGTGAGGGCTCCTTCCCTAATTGAATACCTATTGTTTAGTAGAATAATACTATGGTTATTGCAGGCTTATTCATTAAGCCATTGTTAATTGGTTCCTATATAGCATGCAGGTCTTTTAATCCCTTCGGTAATACATTGGTATGTAATGAAATGTTGCTACATGAAAGCTGTCTCGTATATTTCTGTCACTGATATTTGCACTTATTGGAGTTGTGTTGGTGACTGAACCTCTTTGCCTTGGGTTGCCACCTTTTCAAATGGCCATAGTGGGACATTTGCAGGACACACATCAGATTTTAGAGGCTGACACATACCCACGGTCAGTACAAAGTATAGAACTTTACATATATGCCTATATAAAAGCTTATATTCTTGTAGCAGTTTACTTGCTTATGCTGTTTCTTGTTACATGTAGGTATGTTAGATGCAGATGACTATTTTATGCAACCATTACATTAACTATGGAACATGCAGAACGTCTTGAGATTGTAGGACATTAGTATTTGTACTCATTTTGGTCAGGACACTACCGCACATAGACGGACTGCCCCTCGCAAGGTGAGACAGATGATAACCCTATGTTAAGCTCATGTCCATAGCACATATTTGTAATAGTGTATTATAGCAATAGCCCATGCCTGGGTGTGGGTAATGGTGAATTTACCAACGGTTGGTGTGGTTTGTTCATGAGGACGAAGCCCGAGTGGCCAAACAAAGACAAAAGTGGGTAAATCCCGCATTACCCACACCCAGGCGTGGATTATTGCTATAATATAGTCTCCATATCCTTTGTTCATAACATTCGGTTGTGGCGGAATTTGTGATTGCTATGGTCCATGTTGTGCACATATTTGAAAACTTCAACTGCTGTATACAGCATACCCACGGATTCAGGAATGCACACACTTCCAACAACCACATTACCGTTCACAGACTCCCAAACCCGACAATACCGAACACTCAAACTCGCAGCAGTCAAACTCCCGGAACTAACACAAACACAGAACACACATACACACACAGGCACACTGCTACCCATCACATCCAAACAAACCATCCTACACTACATATGGCCAGGTGACCATGCCCCATAAACACCCCATGTGGATGGCTGCACCCCCCACACCACACCTACTGTAATAATCTACCTCCGAGATAGCACAAACATACACACGAAGCAAACACACACACACACATTACAGTCCCACGGAAAAACACACACCGCACTCAGAACACACACTTACACACACTACAGCAATCAGAAACACACTTAAATACAGTACATACCTGGACCGCAGCACCAGAAGCAATAACTAAATGTCCCTTAACATTGTGATAATAGTACTCGCGGTTCTAGTGTTCCGGTACTCTGGTCTTTCGGTCTTTAAGCCTCGTGATTACGCGTGTCGGTATGTAAGCATTCGGTATTTGGTAGTGTCCTATTTATATGTACCTCCATGGTTGTGTACTTGTTGTTAACCTATCTATATATTTGCATATATATGTATATCCGTATATATCGACATATATCTCTCTATCACCCTTTCTATCTCTATATTATATATATATATATATATATATATATAGAGAGAGAGAGAGAGAGAACACACCTTTTGTTGGGTACATGGTGGTGTATACTATTTCATGAACTCCACCCTTTTGTGTTTTAACCTGTCACAATACACACCTGCCGTTGGTACATCTCAGGTAGCTTAGTGGTAGGTGATTGTGTACATGGTTGTGTGTTCTACTCCTGGCAGTGGTCGTTTTAGTTCTCAGAGCAGGCATTAATACAAGGGTGAATAATGCAGATTTCAGCTGTTCTGGCCAGCTTTGACTGTAGTCTGCGCAATTTTCAGCGAAGCTTAGACCTGTTTTGCGCATATCCATATAGTCATGTTTAAACAATGCTTACCGGCACCTGTCGGCACATAAACCCGCTAACATGTGCTTAAACGTGCTCTAATGACCTGCATCCAACATCCATTATTCGGGACATCGGAATTACGTAACAGCCCTTGCAGGTCATGGAACCGGAACATGCACGAGACAGTCAGTGGCATTACCACTGGGGCATCTGGGATATGTACAAGTGTTATGGTGTTTAGTATGTGGACTGTACTATGGCTGTTCCTCCATACTGCAAACAAATGTGTAACTCAGTTAGTTTACATATGGATGATACCTATTAATGGTATGTCCAAGTGATGCTTAATGGATGTGCTCCAGCTATGGGAATCCATGTCACAGTGAGCCACACACTCTAATGTGCTACACCTTGCCACAACCATAACTGGAGAATGCTGGGGTACTCCCCATGCTTTGGAACTACATCCCTGATTACATTATATGGAGCCCCTCATTAACACACCAGGGAATCCTTGCAAAGTGGGTGTGGAACAGTGGTTACACCCCAGGGATCCCGCACTTGGCTCTGCTCCACAGATGGACAGTTAGTTAATCAATGGGGTGGCGACAGCAGACACATTTTGGCTAGGCTGATGAATGGCCTCTGACAATCAGGCATGTACCTACTGATGTACCTAGGAACTTATACATACAGTATCAACACATGCTGTTAGCTTAATTTACTGTTAAGGTGTTGACTTACCTTGTACCAATAGCTGTTATGTGTGCAATAGTTGAGGGCTGCCTATGTAGGATTCACACAGTAGATCACCTATCCATGACAATTTACAGGTGGTCGTGTGTGTGCCATCCATTTTACTGTGTGTGCAGGTGGAGAAGTGTGTCAGTCCATAGGGGCCTACACTGTCAGTGTATGTGCTATACATTCCCTCTTTGCCAAGGCATGGGCATATTGGGCATGCCTCCATCTGCCTACTGGGGCTGGCACAGGGTGTTTGTGGTCTGAATCCCTCTGTGCCTGTGATGCCCTTGGCAATTGTGGTGGGCTGTGAGGGCCTTCACCATTATGTCTCTGCTGCAGCTGTTTCCACAGGATCATATTATGTAGCATGGCACATACTATGAAGATGTGGACACACGTGTCTGGAGAGTACTGCAAGGCTCCACCAGATATGTCCAAGCAATGGAACCATGATTTCAGCATCCCAAACACATGCTCTATGATGATTCTGGTTTGTGCGTGTGCCTCATTATGGCGTTCTTGCATGGGTGTGTATGCATTTCTAATGGGAGTCATCATCCATGGCTCCAGTGCATAGCCA
Source organism: Protopterus annectens (assembly GCF_019279795.1). Classification (NCBI taxonomy): domain Eukaryota; kingdom Metazoa; phylum Chordata; order Ceratodontiformes; family Protopteridae; genus Protopterus; species Protopterus annectens. The sequence continues at coordinate 698,706,180 of NC_056731.1, forward strand.
GCATCCCCCAAGACCTGGCAGTTGATGGAGTGGTATCCCTTGCAGTTCATGTAGTGCCTACTATGCTTATTGGGTGGTGACTTGATATGTATGTGCATGCAGTCTATTGCACCCAGTACCTCTGGGTAGTCTGCCACATGGTGGAAGAGACGCATATTGCTGGCCAACTCCTCCTGAGTTCGGGGGAAGTATATATGCTCATTGGCATGTGGTAACATGGCATCCAGGAACTGGTGGAATACCCTGGATGCTGATGCCTTTGAGATCCCCATGATATCTCCAGTTGGCCTTTGAAAGGTACCTGTGGCTAGTATTCTCAAGCTTACACATACCTTCGTGTCCACTGGGATGGGTTCCCCTCTGTTGTTTCTAGATCTGAGGTGTGGCCGGCACAGCTCAATAATTTGCTGTATGATGTCCCTGTCCACCCTGTAACACTCTACTATCTCCCAATCATGTAGCCCCTGGTAGGTTACCCTTGGTCTGAACACTCTTCTCCTCCTCCGGGACCTGAGGTGGTTGTCAGCATCATCCTCCACACCACCTTCAGTCTCCAACACATGGTGATGAATCACAGCTATGGCAGCTCCCAGCATGTACATTGTAAAAGTTCCCCATCTGTTTACACCGATGGTGCAGTGTTTGGGAATACACGAGTGTGTGTGAGGTGCCTTCACACTTTATACTATTGTGCTTTGGACACTGATGATGTCATAGGGTGTGTATGTACAATCAGAGCCGCAGGGTATCTTACTTATGTGTTTTACCACAGGCACTGCTGTTGTGGTGCCTTTGGTGTTGAATTACATTCAGCTGCCATGGATCACCTCTTGCCCTTGCCTTCACTTTTCAAAACAATTCCACTCCCATTGTCAGGCATGCATCCAGCAGCCTGCTTTCTTGTTTTGTACTTTCCCAAACCAGGATTGTGTTGCGAAATGTGTTCTATAACCGATCTACTGCAGGTTTGCTTTGCTCTGCGGTGACAGTTCTCTTTTCTTTGCAATCTGGCACCTCCCCTATCTTATTCTGCAGGTTGCTACTAGCAGCCTTGTTAGCTACCATCAATGGCCCACTGTGAGTTAATAGGTGTTAATTACTCAGTTGTACTCCAATTACCCTACTGCGGCATTTCCTTATTGTCTTCCCGTAACCTTCCTGTTTCAGCTGTGGTGCACGCCGTTAACAGCCATTTACCGGGTTTTGAGTGTGTTGTCATCCATGTACACATGTGCTTTCGGTCACCATGTGTGCTCTCAGCTAAGCACAGCTATGGCTACATCCACACCCCTATCCTGCGGCTTTGCTTAGCAATGGGCAATCCGGATTTGCAATGCTCCAATGTGCTTACAGCTACGGTGACACACCCTACTGCTGACGTCATGTATGCCTCCAGGCCACTCGTCGTTGTTGTACCGCTGCACCGTATGGTACATCCTTAGGCCGGCGGGACGTTTGAAATTCAGTATTACTTGCCTCATTTGCATGGCATTGACTACTAATTCATAGCTACCGTGCCGAACACTGTCACAGACCCTTAGCAACCCTTGCAGCTTGGTTGTGGTGTAGCATGCATACCATTGACTATTATGGCAAAATCATGGTTTGTGTTACATTGCAATTTTATGACATCTGTATATATTTTCCTTGTGTTCCCGTTTGCACACACATGCCCTGTGGTTGTATTTTGCATTAGTATGGCCATGACATTAAATGTTATTTTTTATGTGTTGTGTGTGTTTTTTTATGCCATTGGCTGTATATTTAGCCATTGGCATATGTTAACTTTGTAATATGTAAGTTTGGTCCACTTTCATGGCTCCGATGCTCTGTTTGTAAAAATGTAAACCGTTTTTTTTTGGTTTACATTTCTGTATGTTTACGCTACGCCTGCACCACTTCGTGAATCGCTATGTACCTTCATTTGCATGCTGCACTACTGCTCATGGGGTGATTAGCATACATGAGCCGAGAGCTGCGCAGATCTGGCATATGCTAGTAGTGCACATGGAATTGGATTGTACCTGAATCGCTCAGCGGCCATATTTGGCATTATACCACCTACGCTATGCCTGCACCTGGCGCAAGCTTCATGAATCCCAGGGTAACTTTTTTTCCTTTTATTTTAACTTCTCACTTCAAAAATCTCCCATCTTTTTTAATTATTTTCAATTTCTCCCTTTTTAAACATTTTACTATTATTTTGTCCATGCCTATAACCCTCAAACCTTCTCCGTTATTTGTGCAATTGTTCATCATGTGTACTTGTCCTGGAAGATATAAGGAGGAGGTGGTAAGATCCATATGCTGTGGCTGTCAGCTTCCATGTGTTTAGGAGACTTTTTTGTTTCAATGGACCTATCAGTTCGCCACAAGTCAGCTATCAGCATGGTGTAAAACCTTGATCGTATCAAGCTGCAAGGAGTATACAGTGGAGTTCTTGTATAAACAAACTTTACAGTGCAAATAATAAAAGAAAAAAAGGAAAAAAATACTAGCTCTTTACAAATCCTTTTCTGGCCCAGTACAGAAAAGACTTAGACCTGGTGAGCAAAGTCTTTAAACATGGATTTAAGATATGCAAAGGAAAGTAGTGAATTGAAAAGTGCCTCAAAACTCAAAATATTTGTCTGGAGAGGATACACTAATTGACAAAGCTCACATCCCCAAGTTGCTACACATGACATGTCAATCTTCATCCTTCCTTAGGCAGCATTACTGCAATGAACTTTCAGCAACACCTTTCCACATGGCAGATAACCTAGTCTTTCCCTTCACTCCTGTATCTCCATAACAAGTGTGTGTAGTATCTGTGTTTCTAGTTATATCAATTTGATTTTTGGCAGTAAGTGAGGTTCCATTCCAAAACATCACTAAGTTGGCAGCCTTTATGTGCAATAATAGTAACGCATTTGAAGGTATGCTAGCTCCTTTTCCAAGTCAGTTAGGTTATGGTTATCCCAAGTTCTGACTCTTGCATGGAAGTAGCATTTTGTATATCCCATAGTACAAAGGGTTAGCACCCTTTCTTCATATAAATAGTTATTTTGTCCTGAATTTGTTATGAGAGCTGCAGTCTGATATCTTTAGCTTGGTGACAAAATTAGGTTAAGTAACACACCCAAGTTGAGTTGCCTTATATGACTGTTAGAGTGCAAATGCAATACTGTGCAGATATGCAATAATTATTTAATTCACTGTTAACTGAGTAAATGAGAAGTTCCAAGAACACTTGTCAGACATATCATTAACCAATGTACAATAACTAAAAACATCCATTTTCAGTCAGGAAATGAAGTGGAATCTTAACTTAGCATTTTGGTTTGCAAATTCAAACAGCTGTATTAAATAATAGGCATACGATTTCAAAATTTGGCATGAAAAACACAGAATGCGCATCACAGAGCACACTATCAGCTTATGTACTGAGACTTTTAACCTGCAAGTACTCATTACAGAACTAAAACCACTGTTCACCAGATGACTACTCCATAAAGTATGTAAAATAATGTCTTTCTCATTTTGTGGAGAATAATATTATAGATAAAATATTTGTTTTTTGTTTTTATTGATATTTGAAGAGTATTTTAAGTTCATTCAGTATTATTGCTAAACTTGGACACTTCTTGCACATTTTTAACTTTGTTTGATAAGTCGTTCCATATACAAGAGGATATTTTAATAAATGTTTTCTTACTCTCGACCAATCAAAAGGTGGGCCAGTTTAATCTGATAGAGCTGTCACTGGGTTCTCATGGCATAGAATTATGTGACTTATTCTATTCATTTTATATGACAGTGGGAAGAAATATTCAACATGCATAAATGTAATGACTAGCAAGGAAAGTAGGAGAGCGAACAACAAGATAGTGGAGGACCAGATGACTTTTTGCATCAGAAATTTGTGATGTTCATGGGATCAGAAAAAAAAAGATAAGACCATAGATTTTTGTTAAAAGACATCTGCAGTATAATGGTGTCATGGGCAGATTTATTTGCAGCAACTAGATTGTTTCCTAGATTCTACAATGAGCAGAAAAACAAATTCCCTCTCCATTTTAAACAGTGTGGCATAATGTCTGCCTTCAGAAAAGAGCAGGACACTTGGATGGGTATTCATAAATTCAGCCATGGTATGTGTGGCCTGGCTGTCATTTAAAAGAGAGGTGAGGCCTAAGGGTGGGTACTGGAAGGTATAAATGCCCTTACCGTCCCTCTCAACCTCTTAACACAAGAAATCTGGACAAAGGCGTAAATAATGGGGGTCAAAGGTCCAAAAATAGGGACAGTTTTTAAATAGTGCTCTTATAAATTTAGAAAGCTGCTATAATAATAGGATTTGTGTCGGTATGCATTTTCTGAAGGTAATGAAGTCTGAAATTCAGAATGATATATGTCATTATTTGTTCTTTTCAGTGACTTCAATCCTACATGACTTGCCAGAAAACTACAGTTTTTAGCAGGAACAGACCAAATGCTTGAGGCAAAAATCTGGACATTCTTCGGAAATCTGTACAGTTGAGAGGTATGGTCCTCACAGCTCAGTTACAATGTAACTTCAATGATTATGTGATCTTATGAATTCTGTAGCACAATTTTAGCAGCTTTATTACTTTGTTAGTAAGTGTTACTGCATATTCCTGAAGTTAATTGAAGGGTCAAGCAATAACCACAAATGTTTATAATGCGTAACCACAGATAAGTGGCTGTCTGACTGGATCAATTATTCTGATAGTGTCTGTTTTGTTTAACTTTTGTGGTGTCTTGAGATGAATGGAGTTAATCTTGTCTGAGTTTACTAATAACTTATTTTTTCTGAAAACAATGGAGCAGTTATTAAAGCTGTGCTGCAGACTTTTAGAAGGATCGGATCATTTACTTACATGCTGATATTTAATTCAGGGCAGCATTTTGTCAGACTATTACAATAATCAGAAAATAGCATAGGCCAAAATACTTCTCATGGGAGAAGCCAGGAAGGAAGGTATCAATGTCATAGGCAAAGGGCCAGTGGTAACCTTAAAAGCCCTATCACATACGTAATTACTTTATCTTTGCATTGGTCCATCCCAAAATCCCACTTGATGCTGGAGACAGCTATCTCCTCCCATCTCTGCTGTAGTTTTTTTGTAAATATTCCATTTTTGAAGAAGATCTTAGAAAATGGGCAACCTATACATCACCACTCTGTTTGAATAATGAGTGTTCTCAGCAGAATGTTATTGAACAGGTAATACCCACTGAAAAATGAGTCCACCATTTCATAGCAGCATATTAAGCTGCAATGAAGCATGAAGGGTAAAAAAGCTAAACACTACCATGTTTATACATTGGCTAAACAGCAAAGTGCTCTTTAATGAATGCATATCTAAGAAAATAAGTAAATTGGAGAAAAAAGAAAATGAAAAGCTTGTGTGTGTATTTGTCTGCGTTTGCCTGTGTGTCAGCATGAGAGTAAGAGACAGCAGTGACAACAACAAGCAGTGTGTGGTACCATAGACAGCTATCATGCATTAAATGTATTTTTAAAATTTTATGTAACAAAGCTGGAACTTAAAAGGGGCAGGGCCCATAATGTTTCAATAATTCTGCATGCAGAATAAACAGACATAGATGAGTAAAATAAAAAAGTAAGCAAAAAAAAAGAAATTGTTTGTGTGTGTGTGTGTGTGTGTGTGTGTGTGTGTGTGTGTGTGTGTGTGTGTGTGTGTGTGTGTGTGTGTGTGTGTGTGTGTGTGTGTGTGTGCGTGCGTGCATGCATGTGTGTGAGTGAGACAGGTTGAGACCTACAAAGTGCGCTGAGTACAATTACTCTGTCAGCAAGCATCTACTCGACAGTTTTAAGGTAACTCTTACTGGCATTATTTAATGATAGTGCTAAAGAAAAAAAATAATTGGGCAGCAAATACAACAGACAATAAAAGGTATGGACGTGAACAGAGGTAATGGCTTACAGTGTATTTATGTATTTATTTATTTTTAAACATTTGCTTGTGTAATAAGACTTCAGAAGTAGTGTTCATATGCAACAAAGTGGTGTGTGGGTGTGTGTGTGTGTGTGTGTGTGTGTGTGTGTGTGTGTGTGTGTGTGTGTGTGTGTGTGTGTGTGTGTGTGTGTGTATCTGAGCATTAAATGTTTACATATCTTAAATTTCTGATATAAAATACTTCCACCACCAAAAATAAATATACTAAAGTAAGTTTGATTCACATCAGAAATATGTAAAAATATATATACAATATTAAAAAATACAAAACAATTTCACAGCCCATCCTCTAAGTGCAATAATGCCCTCCATAGTGTCTATTATTGTGCTTAAATACATAATACATACATGCAAATATTTAAAACATGGAGATTAATAACCTTCTAGCCTGTCAAGCACCATAATAGCTGTCCTCATATTGTGTCCAGGCTATTTTTAAAAATATCTAAACTAGTTCTTGGTTTAATGCATTTTTTTGTAGTTTTTATATCAGCTACTCTCTCAGAGAACCAATTAGTACACTTTTCATTCCTATAGAATTTTCTGCATAGGTTGTCTGAGGATTCTCTACTAATTTCTGATAACTCCAAGCATTTCCAGAGGTAGTTGTCTGTAAATGCCTTAAATACCTGAATAAGATCTCCTCTTAAATATCTGTATGAGACACTGTACAAGTTCAGATAATTTAGTCTTTATGACTTAAATCTTCACATCAATGGATGCTCTTGGCATATTTCCATTGTACTCTTTCCAGTTTACTTATGCTTTTCTTACAAGGTTTTCATATTGTTATTCCGTATTCAAGTTTGGGTCCAATGTAGTTAAAATATAATGACCATCATTTCTGATTTCCTAGACTTTATAAATCTTTTTATACAACCTATAGTTCTGTAACTATCATTAACCAATTGGTTGATATGATTAGAAAAACTCAAAGCTGGCTCTACCTATATACCCTGGTCCTTAAATGAGTTGACAGTTTCAATTACTATGTGCTATATTAAATATTCACCTTTCAGTTTATGTCTCCCAGATCTCATATGCTTAGTTGTTGACCTATTCAGCAGCATATTATTTTCCTGTGCCCAGATGGTCAATTTAGTCAATTTCTTTTGCAGACATGCCCTATCTATAACACATTTAATCAGTTTACCCAATTTCAGGTCATCTGCATATAGACTGTAGAACACATTGGAGGAAAAAGATAGGTCTGAAAGATACAATCTAAACAAGTAAGGGCCTAGGACAGAGCCCTGTGGGACACCTTGACTGTAATGAAGGATTTCACCTGTCCAGTTGGTGTGTGATACTTGCCATCTCCTATTTGTAAGCCATGCAGCTATCCATCTTTTCAAGAGTACATAAATATTTAGTAGTTCTAATTTATTGATCAGTGTTTTATGTATGACCCTGTCAAATGCTGAAGCTAAATCTATATAAATTATATCACAGCACAATTTTCATTCATAGCTATTATTATATTGTTATAGAACATCAAGTTACAGGGTAATACATCTATTCTCAACATATGGTTCCAAGTTCCAGCCGTTCCAGTTCTGACAACAACTTGTCCAATATTACCGTCTCCATTATTTATCCACAGCATGAAAGTACACTTAAGGGTCTGAATGACTCTGGGTTTGTCTAACTCCCCTTTCCCTTAAACACAGGTTTAATAAGTGCATGTTTCCAATCTTGAGTAATCTCCCCATATTTATACAACGTAGTAAATTATAGACATAACTTACTGCAAGTGCTTGCTGAAGTGTTCTCAGGTCATTATTGCTAATTCTGCCTCCTCCCTGTGCTTTATTTGGATCCAATTTCATAGTTGTTTTTCAATATAACTTAATTTGATTTCAGTAGCTGAAGTTACCTGGATGTCATTAGGACAATGTATCACAGACTTGTGGAGCTAAACTGTTTTGTATAATATTTTGTAAATACATCTATGTGTTGCTTCTGAGATTTAATTTTAGAATCTACACACAGTTTATCAATTTGTATGTCTTTATTCCTTTCACATCTTATGTATTTATAAAATGGTTTCCTATTATGCTCAATATCTTTCTACAGATTTTCTTCAAATTTTTCTGATCTTATCTCGCACTATGCTTAATTTGTTTGTCCAGCTTGTTTGCTTCAATTTTCAAAGTTGCAGTTCTACCTCTTTTTTCCATTTCTTATATTTTTTGTTTCTCACCTTAATCAGGTATCTTGTTTTTATGGAAACATATCCTCCTGACATTGTATGCCTAGATATTAATACTAAACATTTTATTTTGATTTTTTTGCACTCAAGCAATTTCCTTTTCAAAACTTTTGACATTTCTTCTGTAGTTTTTCTACTGAACACCTCACTCCAGTTAGTTTTACATAGTGACTGTTTTGCTTCCATATAATCTGTAATTACTCTTCTGCATATTGATTTAGATTTCAGTTTGGCAGAATTATCTAGGAACAAATTAACCTTTATAACTCCATGATCACTACACAGAAATTGTGGTAAAACCTGACATGAAATAACAGTAAATTCTGTAGAAACACAATGTCCAGTGTTTTCCATTTCTTTGTAGGTTTTTTTTACAATGAGAAAAAATAGGTGTGTGTGTGTGTGTGTGTGTGTGTGTGTGTGTATTAATACCAAAAAGTTTGCATATACTGAAAGTTTCTACATTAATGGTAGGAATATTTTTGCATGTGGGTCAGGGTTACAGTAAGGGCTGGGGTAGGGTATAGTTTAATATCATATGGGTGTGCCTTAGTGTATAGGAAGTGTGCTTGTGTGTCTTGTCTAATGGCACTGTCATGGAAAAGTTTTTTTGTAAGGTAATAAGTGCGATAGTGGTTAGAAGGGCAGTGTTAGGGTTTGGTTAAGGAGACGTGGGTAAGTTAGTCTGTACAAGTACAATCAATGATAAGGAATGAACTTTTCCCAGCTGTACTATGATGCTAATTACAAATGACATGGCACCCATTAAGTATACTGAAAATACAGAGAAATTTGACAGAAACAAGAAAGTGTGAAGGAACCAGAGTAAATGAAAAACTAAGCTGTACTTTTCTAAGAATGTGGAATCTGAAATCAGCCACTTCTGCCTTTGTGTCGATCCAATCTATTTGGTAACATAACACAATGTACTGCATTATGAAGTAACAACTGAGGGGGCTATGTACTCTTATTAGGCACACGTTATTATCAGAACTCTGCAGTCATATGCAGGTAAATTGTATTTCACAGCCTGCTTCACTTCTAGGGATCTCAGCATTCCCAACATACAGAACATCTAAGCTCACTATGGCACATAACCCCATTTCAGTTTTAAATTTATGACTGCACTTGGTCAGGATAAAATAATAGTTATTGAGTCTCATAATTTGAGTCCTTGACCTGAAAACTCAGTTACAAAAACTAGGTGCCTGAGTGGTTTTCTAACCTTCTGCAAATGTATTATTTCTGGCACGAGTTTGACTACTCTGAGATGTCATCTTCACAGCTTTGCGTTATGTGGTTTTGTGAAATTCAGAGCTTCCATTACCATGCAATAGTTTATCATTATATTATTTTTATTCTGTACTTGGATCCAATTGTTAGGGACTGTCAGCATTCTCTGCAATTATGGTTCTCACTCAATTATTATGGCTTCTTTCAGTTCTACCCATGTTTTTGTTCATTCAGAGCAAAATGAGACTGGACTTCACACTTCAGATTAATTTGTCATGTCCATCTGTTGCATCTCTAATGTTTACTGATTCTGATGCATGGAAAAGTTTGCTGTTTATATGGCTTTTCTTGTCCTCTGTCTTCAGCAGCTAATGTCTTAATTGCGCTATTATCAAAATATGGTGTTATCAGGAAAGACAGCAAATATTCTTCCCATTTTACTTATTGAAAGTGGCATGTATTCCAGACAATCATGAATAAACTGTTAATTACTAGACCTGCAAATCAATATACAGCCTTTAGCAAAATCCTCCTAGACATTTATATGGATTTAGTAGTGTTTGAAATCTTCTGTTCCATTTGTTATATTCACATTCTTAGCATGTATTCTCATACTAATCGCATAATTTGGCCACTGCACACTTTAATTTCAAGGCCTTAATTTTCACAATGCCAGGGTATCCATAGACTTTCCCTATTGATAATGCAAATCTTCATTTACAGAATACTTTTAAGTTCTCATCCACTCCATACCTTTTATCACAGACTAGAAAGTATTCCATCATTTTTTTTATACTGACTATAATTTCATCGTTCCCCTTAATTTTTCACAAAACATTTAAGTTGTTAGTAATTTCTGTTGATGGCATTGCTGAAAGGACATCTTCATTATAATGCTCTTGGACATTCTATATTCATCAGATTATGACACATTGCTGACTAGATGTCTCTGATTGTTTCAGTTTAATGGTCACCAAAGAGATTAACAATGGTTTATTGTCTGTAACCTATGCCACATCAAGGGATGTTTGCATGGTTTTCATCTTTAACGTTGGTATGTGTGTGTGTGTGTGTGTGTGTGTGTGTGTGTGTGTGTGTGTGTGTGTGTGTGTGTGTGTGTGTGTGTGTGCATTTTGAGGGAATGCACATGAAGAATGGTTTTCTAGCATATGTCCCAAGCCTTGGATCTATAACTTGCCAAACTCACATTCTTTATTTTTAACTACCCTACCATTCATTTGCAATCTTTATAACACTTAGAAGTTGCTGTGGTACTCACTCTCTGTTTTCCCAATGAAGAGTAAATTATTTAGGTATACACCACATTCAGATATTTTGAAAATATAAGGTGCAGAAATAATGCCAAATGGCAATGCTTTATCTATGAACAAGTCTCTGTATGTCTCTGTGTGTATTACTGGCTATACTACATCTGTGAGTTATCACCAAGTATATTAATTAATAAGCAGATGTTACATTAATTTTCAAGCTCAGAACTTCATTACCTGGGATGGTCATTAATTATTTTGGTCCAGTTAGCAAGTTTATCTCTGACTGCCATATTGGCTTGATTTACAGTTAAGTTGTAATCACCATACACTTGAGATAAACTTTTTCTCTTTAACATTGATTAAAACCATAGTTACAGCCTATTCACTCTGTTTCACCAGAAAATCTTTTCTCTTTCTAATCTTTGAAACTTTTATCTTTCTTTCTTTGCAAATGGCATTGATCAATTATTACATTACTTTGAAGAAGATCCGGATTTTTCAAATTGGGCCTTTCATGCCATGCAATGTGACTAATTCCTCTTGAAACACATTAGTGCTCATTTGGAGCACTTAAATTACTTTAATTCATGTGATATCCTTTGAGTGATAGATTTTAGCTGGAAATGGTATCCACAGAGATACGTTCTGAGCATGCCTTGCTCAGCAGAGAGGCACTATGTAGTGATACAGAGAGGCACTGAATATCTAAATGAAAACATGCAGTGCTTAAGGGTAGTTATCTGAGCTTCTCTGTACATAAATGACCAAGCAATATCTACTCAAGTGGATCTTATCATGCAGTTAATGTAGAGAGCCTATGAAAGCAGACAAAGCCATACAGTCAAATATATAAATAGAAGTACAAGAGGTAATCAACAGTGGGACTGCATGCTATATTGCATGATTTTGTAAGAACAGAAAACAATAACTCAGATCAGTTTATACCAATACGAAGCACTCCTTTTAACAGCTAGGTTGTGCATGCTGCCAAATCCTCTGGTAGGATGGCAGCCAGTGCCACATACAGTTAAGTAGCCATACATTAGTTGCAGCTAAACAGTTATGGTGTTCATATATGTAGAAACCTGTTGGATTTTTAATAGGGAAGGAAAGGGGTGTCAGGGAAAGTAGGAAAAGGAGGAAGGGCAAGCAGAGGCTCACATAAACATGCAATATATAGGAGGAGGATGGCATTTTTTTGTGGACATAGGGCCCTATATTTGGAAAGAGGAAAACATGGGAAAGGTTAAAAGGGTTAGCAGTGATGGAAAAGAGAATAGGACAGTGTGCTGGGGCAAACAAATAGAAAAGCAATGACAAACAGGGACAGAAGAGCATACAACAGAATGGGGAGACATGGAATGGAAAATAACTCAAGCTAGACAAACGTAATGCGGAAGGTTGGATAACACACAGGATAACACATAGGGTGATAGGCATTACACAAAAAGAGGAAGAAGACATACATAGCTGGGCTGATATTTAATCTCTTGTCCCAACCAGAAGGAAATTATATTGATTGATCACTATGTGGTGAAGGATCCATCAAGATGTAGTGGATCAGAGTAGTGAGTCATATAGTCTACATCTTTCACAGGTGGCCCAGTGATAGGGTTCGGCAGGTTGTGCAAATTTACTATTTGATCTAGGAGGGTCTCCACATGGGATACATAGCTACAGTCTTCAACCTACATCATTGTCTCCACCAACTGCTCCATCTAGGTTACCTCAAGCAGTGCAGGTGGACTACCTTCAATGGAAGACTCAGAATCCCCCTTCTGTTAAGGCACTCATGCCATTACATGGTCATGCATCTCAGCCACAATCTCAGCAGGGTCAAACCTTGGTAAAGACATCATCAGCAAAATCAGTCTTCTGGAGTTGCAGTGAAAACTGGAAAATGGTAAGAATGACATTAGGCTGAATAATTTAACAGACCTGTCAACCCTTGTAAAGACTGTCATGGCTGTCTGCAAGCATTTCATGTGGAAGGTGACAAGATTTGCATCATGCTTTTAGTGTGAGTTAACATGATTTGCATCTTGATTTTCTCATACTAAAAGTGATATGGTACCTCAGAGAACAATAACAACTCTAAGGTGAAATGTTAGAAGAACTGATACAGCCTCATAAGTATTTCTATTAGCTTTTTGACAGGCAGCAAGCAAGAATGCATTCACTCTACAAATATTGAGATACATAAACTGAATAAGGCATGGTACATAAAGCAAAACATCAGGTGCTGTTCTTTCACTGTTACATTATGCAGCATTACTTCATTCCAGAACATAGCCCTGCAGAAACCCTCACAGATGTAGGAAGTATATCACCTATCATGTTCCCATCATTATCTTCACCTGACATGGAAGATATAGACAGTAGCAGACCTAATTACTAAGATACGCTTGACACATACTCATCGTAAGCAGCAACAGTCCCAAATCTTTCAAAGAATAAAATAGAAAACATAAAAAATATAAAAAGAAAACAAAGAAAAAAATAAACTTACTTTACCATTCATGAGGTTTGGGCCTAACATCCACTTCCCACACACATAGCTCATCAGGGTTCATGCACCACAGGACTTTAGAAATGATACACATACTCTTCAGTCTGCAGCATAGAGGGATAAATCTCTGACTACAACCCAGAAGACCAAATCCTGATTAGTGGTGCACGTGCAGGAAGACTCATTTCGGGAGGTTAGAAGTGAGGGGTAAATGGGGATTCACTTTCTGTGAGGGAAGGTCTGGTGGTCTTCTGTCTCTTTCATTACATGCAACTGGAAATGTGCTGGTGATGCAGCAGTAACCAGAGATGGAAGCTTGGATTTCTAAGCTGATAATGGCAGCCATTGTTAGCGTGTGTGAGGGAGCTCTCACATTCAGAGAGAGAGCAAAGTAGGCCCTCATGATAAAATGAGTGAATATAAATCACCAAGGGTTGGATTAGGGCCTAAGATAAAATTATGTCTGTATGACTGATGTCCTCCATGATACACACTCATCCTTAATGAAATGAAATGGCTGATTGATCATGGAATAATGATAGCAATCTGCAAAGGGACAAAAATGCATAAAAATAAAAGATATCTGTCCTGTTGCCCTATCCAGGGGATGCACATGGCTGAGCAAGACTCCATAGCCAGTTTTCTCATAGGCTTCCACTTTTTAAAAGGGTCAGGATAGTGGCCAAGCAGGTGCTGTGTGAAAAAGCCATGAAGGAGATAAAGCTGTATCTTAGTCTTCTTCATGCATGTTGAAGGCACTAACAGAAGTTGCTAACTGTCCTCAGTATCCTCTGAAAATGGTGATACTTTCATGAGATACAAGATAGTCACCAGTAATTCATGTGTACAACATGATTTCTGCAGCATGGTTACTCATGGTACCCATGCAGGTTTAAAGCACAAACACATGGCCTCAAATTGTAAGAGATAATCACAGGCAATTGGATGAGTGTTATGCTCATGGTGTGCTACAGAAAATACAGTAATTCATGGGCATGCAAGCCTTCATAGCTCTGGAGAAGTTTTGCAGTTTTCTAGTCTAAGCAATGCATATTTGGAAGATAAAATGCAAATTTTGGCAACACTGTTAGGAGAAACAGCAGCATTATTTGGGGTTTCTAAGTAGGCTGAGGTGGCACATGTTGCACTGAACATAAAAAATAAGCTATGTCTAGCAACAGGAAAATGTGTGCCTTCATCTGTCTCATGGTTATAGAAGTCGTTGGAAATGAGGTAGACTTTGAAGACAACTTGTACCTGTACATGTCAGTCACTATTTCAGTACACTTATGGCCTCTCTAATGTATATGTTGGCCTATAGTGATGACTTCAGAAGTCTTATGACTACAAATTTTTCCCATAGTACTACTGTAGGGCCACCTCAGTGTGATAGTAACCAAGATGACCCCAACTGGCAACAGAAGAGATACCTGCAAACATTATTCATATCTGATGGCATGTACAGCTGCTGTATGTATTCTAATATCTGTCCCTGCAGTTGTGATATTGCATAGCCCTACAGCCATCACTCTGATCAAAGCATAATCTGTGCAGGTTGCGAGTTTGCTTGTGGTAGTCAACCTACCAATTGTGGCAGTATGCAGTCTATATATCTGTGTCAAGTGCTAACAAATGTCTGCATTTTCAGAGCTCCAGGTGGACAGCGAAGTCTGAACAACAAATCTGTTGAAAATGATAACAAATGGATAGTATCTGATGAGTCAAAATGTTTTGGCTAATCTTTTTGTGACCAAGAATGGCAAACAGTGATTCATGACAAAAATGCCATGTGGAACACAGTCACGCTTTAAAGAAGTATCATAAGCATTTTGCCTATATACTATGATGTGTCAAGACATAGGCAAGTTCCATAGCCTTGGACATGCTGTTGACAGACAGAAGTGAAGCCTGGGAGCAAGAGACTGACAGCGCCAGAGGTGGCTTTGATATTATTGCAGAGTGAATGCTAGCTGTGTGATTTTTCCTGGAGGAGTAGACACTAAATTCAGGATAGATCTACCCCTATATGTCTCAATGGATGATACACCAGGGCAGCACCTGTTACATTTCACAGCTGCACTTCCAATAATCACTTAAGGCTGACTACAACTGATGGCTAAGTATTGCTTTAGATACATCAGGCATCCATCTATGTCAGTATGGCAGCAGAGGTAGGTTGGTTTGTGTGGTGTATATTGCACAGACATGGTAAGCATGCATATTACAGGGGTTTCAGTTTTGTCTCGGGTTCCCATGGTGAATCCTGTGTGTGCAATCTATTGTGTATTATGACAGCAGGGCACTGCCATGGTGATATCCACAGAGTCTAGGGCACAGTGACAGACTGATGTTGACACAGGTGCAGAAGACAAGAATACGCTAGTCATATCCAGAAGACAGTGACACTGATTGTCTCCATCCTTGCTGTGGATCCACCTTCAGTGCAGGCAAAAGGTGTGGCCTAATCCACACAAGAACATGAGGCTGCACAACATAAGTACTTACTGTCCCCAGTGATAGAGGTTTCCCCCATTGCTCCAGTTACTAGTGATGGTCCCTCTGTGGTTGAGACAACAGACACACAAACTACATTTGAAGTGTGTATTATTTATTTATTCCATAAATAAATGGAAATAAACTAATGAAGTTAAAAGCCCATTGTCATCAGTGATGAAGAGGGTAAAGCTCCACATTAATATGAGAGGTAACAAAAAAAATCAACTGTTGATTGGCACTCTTGAATTCATATACAAAATAATTACAAAATACATATATACATATCCTTGTCTGTGTGTACCTGAACAGACATATGCAACAGTTAGAACACCCATAAAGGTACCTTGCCTGAAGAATCCAGGGTGTAAACATATTTTCCTAAATGGCTCATCTTAAACCATATCTCTATACTCCTACAGGTTACTGAGAGGTGATCTATGCCTGCATACAAGGCATCCTTGGGTCCACTTCTGAAGGACCTTCTGCACATCTGCAAAATGAGCTGCATCAGAACCACTAACTCTAAGTATTTAAATTTTGCATGTGACATAAATAAGACATGTTGGTGACACTGATAGGTGTTTCGGAGGATCCCAATATTCTGGAACAGGTTTCCCATCCATGTGAAGCAGATTCCATTCCAAATCTTATTTAAGTGTAACCTTGACCAGTAGATGGGAAATTGGAAAGTCACCCCAGGTCTGGCCCCCATGTACCTCATAGACGAAGGTAAACAGTAATGCCCAGACTAACATACCCCTTCTCACATAATCTCTGAAAATGTCATAACTGACATCCTTTTCCTAATAAATGCCCATAATAAATAGTGACACAACTGGGTTGGATTGCACGGCTAGGATTATAAAGGTTATATACCTATGAACCTATGAACATAAACTGAAAACATCAGTAATGAAGGTTACGTGTACTGTATATACACATTAATAGTATATGACAACACTTAAATATGTGGTTAAGAATGTAGAGTGGGTAGTGGATAAAAGAAGAGAAACTAGGATGAATAGAAGTTGGGGGATAGGATGGATGGAAATGAAATTTAGGTACAAAAACAGGTCCAAATGAATGATAAGTTTTTAGACTGCGTAGAAATGGTTTGTGTACATTTCACAGAACTGCAGTGGTGCTTGATGCCAACACATGCAACAGCTGGCTCTTAGTACACAGGAGGCAATTATGATCAAACAGCAGATGTGCCATAGTATCAACCAGACATAGTCCTCTGCAATACAGACCCGCATGGTATTCAATGCTGTATTGTGTGGCATCTGTTAGGACATGAAGTTCAGAGATGTAACAATGATTGTTTTTTTCTGTGGAGTGTACTAGCATACATTGCTGCCATGTCCACATTCATGAAGCATGCTACCATCACAGAACTCAGTGGCAATGTTGTTTGACTGCAGGCAAGGGGTAAATTTCAGGGCTGGCTATGTAGGAGAGCTATCACAGAGTGCATAGTCTACACCTGGATATAGAGGCATATCATGCTCCACCACCCCTTGTTGATAAAAGCCAAATTTTATGTTCACCATTGGCAGGTCACCTCATGAATACACCTCATCTATGTCATAATAACACATTTGCACACATCTCTTTTATGGGGGACCCCTGAGTTGTAGACCAACAAGCCAACATAGTAAATTAAGATCACAGTCATGTAGCTGCACCTCAAAGACATTGCATGAACAGATTGTCTACAACACAGTATATCCATCTCATTACCTCAAGGCTCCTGCCTTTACATCAGGCCATGGTCATATTCCCATCAGGAAGAAATTATCTGTGAATCAGAATACACATCGACTAAAGACTTTCGTCTCAGACTCTTGTGACATTCCTCCCTTAGTGTATGCAGACAGACATGCCACTGTGTCCCTAGCCAGCTTTGCACATCATGACAACTTTGTTTCACTACACACTCCATCCTGTGTGGTAAATGTGAGCATATCTAATGTACAGTATGCCCCAAACATGCACTGACCTGCACAGCCTGATAGTTGCACCACATGCGTCATGTTTCATATATATGACTGCACTGTCACTGTGTGATTGTTAGAACACAAAAATTTGGACAACATATCAATGCTTTTCCTGCGCTGTTGTGTACTGCACTAAGCACAGTTTGGGGAGTGACTGTGAGGTTGCTGTTACTATTCTACCACACTGTCGTCAGACGATGGTTCTGCTGTTCTTTCCCTGCTAGACGTCTGTGTGCATGGACCAGCCATACTAATATCAAGCAGGTGTCAATCCTCTCTTCTCAGAACATTATTACATGCAAACAGCATGCTAGTAACATCCTGCAGGCTGTTGCAGGGTTGTATATGTCCCGCAGACATTTTCATAGGTTCATAGTTAGGTACTAGGCTATTGACCCTAGGGCCTATATAAGCCTAGTCAAAAAGGTACCCTGGCTTTTGCCACCCAAGAAAATTATTTTCCTGTGCCCCTCTTGAGCAGAGCCACAGAAGTGATCCCCAGGGTGAATTTCCAATCTCCCATCCAGTCATCAAGATTTTTCTTGAAGAGTTCTAATGAGGAGCTTTGCTTGATATAGATAGGCAGCTTGTTCCAGAGTATTGGAAGTCTCTGGGACAGGAATCTATCCCTTCAGCATGTTCTGTTTATTGTGGTGACAAGCTTTAGGTCCCTAGAGTGTGTAGCTCAGAGGGATTGGGATTTCTTTAACAGCTCTGGGTTTGACATAGCTTTGTATGTTAGGCTGAGATCGCCTCTGAGTAGGCGATATGCGATGGAGTAAAGCTAGAGTTTTTTCAGACGGTCTGCGTAGGGCATCTGTTTGAGGCCAGTAATCCTCTTTGTGAGGTATTTCTGCAGCCTTTCTAGTTGTTGAAGATGTCTTGTAAGGTACATATCAAAAGGGGCATTGTACTCTATAATGGGTCTAATGAGTGATGAGTAGAGGGGAACAATGACCTTTTTTTTCCTGGATGAGAAACCTTTTGTGATGCGGTGTGCCACGTAGAAGGATTTCCTGACTACTGTGGCAATGTGATTAACAAAAGAGAGACTACTGTCCACCTGTGTCCCAAGGTCTCTTATCACACTTTCAGTGTTAAGTAGACTACTGGCTATGTGGTAGTTCATGGGTACTGAGTTTTTACTAAAAGGGATGACAATGCACTTTTTGGCATTGAGCTTGAGGCCATGGCTTTGACACCAGACATCTGTCTCAGTGAGGCCCTTTTGTAGGATGTCCACATCATTAGGGGTTTTGATTATGGCTCCTAGTTTAAAGTCATCTGTGAACTTCATTAGCCAACGACCAATGTTAGCCTGTACTTCTGAGAAGTAGATACCAAACAGGAGAGGATCCAGGACTGAACCCTGTGGTACTCCACTTGTCACTGGTCTGAAGTCGAATTTGAAGTCTGCTACTTTCACAGTGTGGGTTCTGTCAGTGAGCCAGTTGGCAACCCATCTTGTGATACAGGAATTTATACCTAGTTTAGTGTGTTTATCTATAATTCCAGAGTGGGGAATGGTGTCGAAAGCCTTGGCGAGATCTAGATAGGCTGTGTGAACCACCTTACCCTCATCTACGGCTTTGGTGACCACTTCAAAGAAGTCTATCAGGTTTAGGAGACATGATCTGCCTTTTAGAAACCCAAACTGTGTGGGGTCCAGAGTTTGGAGATTACCAATGTCATTGTTTATAAGTTCCATGATGATACATTCCATAGCATTGCAGACCAGGCTCGTCAGGCTAATGGGGCAGTAGTTCCCGGAGTCCATGGTAGTTCCCCCTTTGTGGAGTGGGATAACCATCACTGTGCACCATTCAGTGGGCATAAAGCCTGAGGTGAGGCTATGATTGAATATGGTACTTAGGTAGGGTGCCAGTTCATTCTGTAGTTCATGTAGAACCCAGCCTGGGATGTTGTCAGGTCCCATGGATGCTGTGTTCTTGGCCTTGGAGAGTGTGGTTTTTACCTGTGCAGCCGTGATTACAGGAACTTTGCATTCTTTGGTATAGAGATGGGGCTTTTAGGGAGTGAGAGGGGGGTAAAGTTAGCACTGAACCTATCTGCCAGGATGGTGGCAATATCAGTTGGTTCTGTATATTTAGTGCCATTGTGCTGTAAATCAGAGCAGATCTGAGTGTTGCCATTGAGATTTTTGACATAGCTGTAGAATGCTTTGTGGTTGCCTTCAGAATCAATGGCGATTTTGTTTTCATAACTAGCTTTGGAGGATTTTATGAGGGCTCTCAACTTTTTACTGAGGCTGACCAGGGAGTTCCTCCAATCATAGGATTTTACTTTTTTTGCAACAGTTTCTTTCTTCTGTTGTAGAGTTTGTTTATGGCAAGGGACCACCAGATTGGCTTCCTTTTTTTGGAGGATAGCATCTTGGTTCTGTTAGGGATTGCACGATCCATGCACTCGTGTAAATGCTTATAAAGTGCATTTGTGTAGGATTCAGCAGTCATACCTTTATTGTCCATCTGCGTGGGTGTTGTGAAGTTTGCCACTTCTGTCTTAAGAAGCGTGAAGTTGGCTTTGGAGAAATTGTTTAAGGTGGTTTCCCTAATGGGAGGTAGGGGCAGGATGTGGATGTCTCGGGTGATTAGCTTGTAGTCGGATCTGACCAATGAGGAATTGACCTCTGGTGTGGATCACTGGTTGCCCATGTTGGCAATGACCAGGTCTAGGATATTGCTGCCCCTGGTGGGGGTGTGGATAAGTTTTTCCAAGGCGTTGGAATTTATGAATTCCAGAAAACATTGAGTAAAAGAGTTGTTACATGAGTAGTTTTCCCAA
Source organism: Protopterus annectens (assembly GCF_019279795.1). NCBI lineage: Eukaryota > Metazoa > Chordata > Ceratodontiformes > Protopteridae > Protopterus > Protopterus annectens. The sequence continues at coordinate 698,726,693 of NC_056731.1, forward strand.
TTAATGGTGGGGTAGTTGAAATCACCCATTATTAGGGTATTAGGCTGTACCCTATTATTTTCCAGTGAATCAAGAAATGAGGACTGGGAATCCTGGAGCATGGTGGGGGATCTGTAGCAAGCTAAAATTTGGATTGCGGTCTTGCCCAGAGTTAGTTGCACTTGGATAATTTCGGATGCATTATGCTGAGCAACTAGCCTGGAGGTGTGGATATCCTTAATGAATATGGACACTCCTCCGCCTTTAGTGTTTCGGTCCAGGTTAGGTTGCCAAAAGGTGTGGTATGAATTATACACTGGTAATGCAGGGGTGCTCTCCGGAGCCTTGAACCAGGTCTCTGTCACTGCACAGATGCCGATGTTCTCCATTTTAAGGAGTGCCTCGAGTGAGTGCATTTTGAGGTTTAGACTTCAAGCATTGAGTAGCATTATCCTCAGATTTTAATTGCTTGTACCTGTTACGGTGGTGAGTTTGTTGATACAGTAGAAGTTGTGAGCAACTTGAATAGCATATTCTATGATGTTACAGTTTTGTGAATGCATGTATTTATATATTATACTGGTGTTCATCCATGCTATGTGTATTCCCTATTGCCGTTATAAGCAAATCATCAACAGACTATGCACATGGGGAAGTACAACATGTCGCCAGAGTAGATAAATAGCTGTTTACTTAAATATGACCCATACTGCCCCCATTTTTTAAATTAGATGGCCTTGTAGGATTTCAATATGCAAGAGAGTTGAGATCATAGCAATATCTGTGAATCATCATGCAAACTGTTGGCTGCTGTGTTTGTACATTAGATATGGTTCCATACAGATTATATACCATTTCTCATTCAAAGGAGATTCCATCTGCATGGTGTGGGAGTAGAATCCACAGCCTTCTGCACTAAAGGCAAGGATGCTACCTGTTGTGCTACTTGTCATTTCACAAAAATGATAGCCCTTCCTGTTCATAGGTTTTTGCAAGGGCAAGGACCTTTATGCCATAAGTGAGCAATCTGTGACACCCAGTACCTTAGGGAGGTGAGCAATTGTTCTGAAGGTAAGCATAGCATTAGTTCTTTCCAGTGAGTGTTGCACAAATCCATAAATGATCGTCCACATCCAGGAACATGGCATAAAGGAACTTAGTGAAAATTCTATAAGTAAAAGCTGAGGAAATACCCACTGCATCCACAGCTGGTTTCTTAAAGATCTCTGTATCTAATAAAGAAAGAGCTATATATACCTTGTTATCCACTGATATGGGGAAACCTTGCATTTCTGTTGATTCTGTATGTGGTGACACATCAGCCAGAGCATGTACAATGTTCCAGTCAAGTCTAAAGTTATCATAATTTCTTGATCTGTGAAACAGCAATTAGTCCGTCATTGCTGATAATATTTATAGTGGATCCAGATGGTGAAAGTTGCATAGCATCAGGGACTAGTAGTGCTAACGACTTTCATTTACCACTTTGTAACTTTTCTGACTGAATATTCTTGGTATGTGCCAGCATGATAGCTCTAGTATGCTATGTCCTTTTCAGGAACCCACAACTAGGCAATTTCCTCTGTAGATGACAATGAAACATGACCGTGTTCTACTTACACTTAAGTATTAATATGACTTCATTTTACTACTTTGATTCATTTCCATGTCAATTTGCAGACATTTGCACATACCTTCTGTTGCATGGTTGATCTAAGTGCAGTCCAGGTCAGCTTGGAACGTTGACTTGGTATTGGCCTGTGCCTGTCTGCACATTTGCTAATTCTGGTACAAGTGTCCACTGTGCAATATATGAATTGTCTATGCCTTTATCTGCTTCCATATTACTACAAACTTTGGTAACTATTTCCTCCAGTGCAAAGCAAGGCCATATGCATTCAGCGTAACAAATGACAATTGTTTATTTAGTACATATAGCATAGTGAAGCCATAATCTAATCCAACACTGACAAAGGAGGTATTCAAAACACATAATACACTACACAATCCTGTTTCTACCAGAATTGCTTAGTGCTTTATGACAGAATGATTCAATGATGTGCATAGAGCTAACAGCATTCTGAGCAATTGGAAAATGGCACTACAGTGGTCTGTTTTATATATTGCATGCAGAAGCAACAGTCTGGAGGCAGGCACATGTAAATTAGCCATGTTCTCTTCCACACGGCATTAGACTGTTATTCAAACAGTAAAGCAGAGTGACACAAGCTCTTCTGGTCTTTTTCAAGGGATACCAGTGCAGACTGGATTCTGTATTTCATGGAGATCATCACAGCATTTAAATATTGTAAGAATATGTATGCATGCATAGGTGAGGATGCATCCATGTGTGTGTGTGTGTGTGTGTGTGTGTGTGTGTGTGTGTGTGTGTGTGTGTGTGTGTGTGTGCGTTTGTGTACCTTTGCTTGTGCGCATGTGTATGCAGCTCTGGGTGTGATTGTAAGTGTGAGTGTCTGTAGATGACTGCATGGTTGCATGGGCTGCTGAGTGGAACATTGAATGCAGTTGTTCCATCTGTGCTGTCTTTGATTCAAAAACAAGATAAAGAATTGCTAATGAACTTTTTCTTCATGTGACTACAGCAGGTCTCTGAGTTATTAATTAGCTCCATAACACAACTAGAACACAACTGAAAAGCACAATTAGCATGTCAGCATAACTTCTCTCAGTTCCCTTCAAACTTTCCCCAGCACATGCATTTCAAGATTAACTTTGGTAGCTTGCAATTATTTCTTTGGAAATACAATTTTTCATATACAATCAATACTGCCTGCCATGCTATTAATCTCCATTTTAGTTACTTGTTATTCACTAGAAAAGTAAACATAAATGATTCATTTTCACTATAATTTAACACTGAAAATGGTAATTTGATTTCTTCTTTAGAAACATTTTGCATTTTCTACAAAAACTTGTAGTCTTTTCTTGGGACTGCATTTTACTTCAACATTTCCAATTTGATGTGATTTTACTTCTCACAGTTATGATATTTCACTTTTTTAAATTTGCATAGTTATCGGTTATGGTATTTTTTGCCTTTTATGGTTATTTAACTAAATTTCAGTTTTAGTACTACCTTAAAATTACCTTGTTCATCTTCTGCTATTCAACTACTGTGGCATATCTCTTAACATGGCCTCCTGGCTTCCATTTCTTTAGTCCTAGAAACAGTAGCTCGGATTCAAATAACAGCTTCCTCTGTGAAGCTTCACTTTGAATACCACATACCTCTTAAATGCAGCACCCAAGCATGCGTCACAATCAAAGTTAACTGCACATTGCTTCAGTTCCGCTACCCACTGTCTCACAGTTTCATTGGCTTTCTGGTTGCAGGGAATAAAATAAAATATTTCTTCTATTATCAGTGGTCTGGATTGAAAACAGCTGTTAGCATGTCAGTGATTTGCATGTAGCTTTTGTGTTTTAGTTTCAGCAATTGAGCCAAATTATGAAGTAGTTCATATAAGGAAGTCTTCAAAATAATGATTCATATCACCACATTCTTGATTTTCACGGTTGCTGCTTGCCGTTAAAATACATTTAAACTATCTGTTATGCAATAAATATAAACATTACTCCAAAGTTGGCAAATGGTCTGCATCCTTTTCAACTGTCATATTGTAGCCGTGTAAATACCTTTATAACCTCATTTCCACTTTTTCTCTTGTCTGGACTGTACTGAAGAAGCACATAAGAACTTTATGTATTCTCTTTATATAAACGTTATTATCTGCATACAGAATTCATGCAGGAATGCATTATATACTACAGCCTGATTGTCTTCTAGAGAAATTATGAAATAGCAACATGTGGAATGGCAAAGATCAGTACACCATACAGATAAAGGCATTTTGGTTATTAGAACTCAGGGAATAAGCCACAATAACTTTAGACTGCACAGGAATCAGAGTGATTGCAAAGGCATTTGCACTTCATATTTTAAACGTATTAGCCTTATCCTCGAATCAGTGATGTTTCACTCTGCAGCCATCACAGTTGTTATTTTTTTTTAAAAGATGAGCACAGTTGGTGTGATTGTCAGATGTACACAGGAGTATGAGTGTGAAGGTTGACTGATATGAAAAACAGAAGTCAGAAAGTACTTTAATATGTGGACAGAAAAATGAGGAGCTGAGCAAAAAGAACACAGAACAAATTCTGAGAAGTATGTGCTGCATTGCTAAAAGGGATTAAATAAGAAAAATGGTCCTCGCAACTTCTCAGTCTTCTAATGTGCTATCCCAACCCCCTTATACAACTCATTCATGCAAATGTGTAGTTGAATGACTGTTTTTCAAATTCTAAGTTCCATTCATATAAAAATGTCCACCATTCTCTAAAGCACAACACAAATTATGTCCAATGATGTTCAATGTGATGGAAAATGTGTTTAATAACTTTAAATAATTGTGAAATACTGGAGAGTAACTTGGTTTGTCCAAATAATGTTTTCCTTTCTACTGTTAACTGCTGGCTGCACTTTTTTAATTACTGTATATTATTTTAGTATCCGAGCATAATCTGCATCAGTTTCATTTGCAAGGTCCATGAATGTGCATTCCATTACTTTAAAAAGTGAATCTTTTGGCGGTGTAATCACTTAATGTAGAACAGTATCCCTTTAATGAATGAGAACCACCTCTGCTTGTCACTGCATTCCTGATATACACTTATATTTTAGTAATGCATTAAAAAAGTTTTGTAACTTGATAACAACTTAATTTTTGATTTTAAAGAAATGCCCTGGGATTTTACTGGACTTTTTTAATTTTACGCATAGCTGTTTCCAAACATGTTGCATGATAAGCGGCATATCATCCCAAAATACTTTTCCTCACACTTTCTTTTTTAAGATATTACTAATTTTTTTCAAATACTACATCTAATGTCTCATCATAGACATAAACAGTTCTATTGTCTTTTATTAGTATATCACATTACTCATTTTACTCTTCAGTTTTTTTGCTATTTTTGAAGTAAGCCTTATTTTTTTACTTTAGTATTAAGACTTCTTTATAGTATGCATTGATATGTAAGCTTCACCTGCTTAGGAACTATGTAGTATCTTCTGTTATTATTGTAAAATATGTTGATTTTTATACCATCGTGAAAGAGGGTTGCGATGTTTAAAAGTTGACTGGCTTTTTACAAAACTCCAAAATATTTGGTACTAGTTAATTTATAGCCCAAAGTTCAAATAAAATGATTCAATAATGTGGCAATATGACCTACGCTCTGCTGAGGCTTCCTCCAGTTCCATGAAATTTGATACATTTATTATTAATATGACTTCTCAATACTATTCTTGATAGTTTGATCTACCTTACAGGGCTGAATTTCAGTGAAGCAATACGTCATTTGCGACAGTGGAAGTCACTGAATAATTAGGAAAGACCAAGAAGTAGTGAATTTCATTTGTTTGTTTGTTTCCTGACAGAGAAAGTAATATTATCCTAAAATCATTTTTTGGCAATGACATTAGGTCAAAAGACATATTACAGATCCAAACAATATAGTATAAAAGTCAACCATAAAACAACACTATTCATTTAAGATTAGCTGATTAATAAATTCCACAAAGACAATCAGGTAAATGATTGTCATGATACAGTGTACAATAAATAGAGAATAATGAATATTTATTGCTCATATTCTAAAGAAAGTGTAAGTAACAGATTTTTGGAGCTAAACATAACTAATTTACCATATATAATATCAGATTATACAATTTTGATTCAAATTTCATTTTTATGGGTAAGGACAGTTTCCTGGGTATTCTTCCTCGTAGCTGAAAATCCCTGTATGACACCATGAATGACCGAACTCCAATGTCTAACTATCCCAATCAATGATTAGACTACTGTATTTTCATTTAAATGTATTAGAACTATTTTTGTACCTCACAGAAAGATAACTTTTCAACTAATTCTTGCAGACAGGACTCCTCAGGTTGAAAATAAATAGGAGATGGTATAATAGTCCAGTCACTAAATAAGAAGCAGCTACTCTAAAGAGATAAGTTGATGTTGATTACCCATGATGCACTGCTGTTTCATGTAAATAATTTTTCAATACCTACAATGCCAACATTCGTGCTTGTAGTTATAGAGATAAACTGAGAAAACTGTGAAATAAGCAATCAAAAACATTCTATAATCTTAATTCTTTTCAAAATCACTTACCACTTTATCATGAGGACTACAATGGGAAATTAAATTAATTCAAAAGAAAGATGCTTACAAACAAACTGAAGCCACTGTAGCTTTCAAAATATGTAAACGTTTATTTTGAATAAGACACTCTGCCAAAAACCCTGACATTTAAAAGCATTAAGTACTTTTTAAATATACTTCTGAAGACAAACTAATTTATTTACTTGTTATATGCATAAGAAGCCCATCCAGCATTATAAATAACTTATGCCCAGTGACAATGCAAATATATGATTCTAAGAATAAGCATACCTGGGCCTGTGGATGTTAAGCAGTAGTTATCGAGAGTTATTAATAATTTTTGTGCAACATGTGGACAGTATTCATAATGCAGTAACTTAAAAGTCAGTATATTAATTATTGCAGTGAGTCTAGCTTTAAGTGGTAGCCATTTTGCCTTTAGTAGAAATAATCAATAATGTTCTCTTGCATTTGACAGTGAAGCAGACTGGCAAAGCATTAATTATAGTTGTGTGTGTAGGCTCTAGAAATTGCCTGTGGAGCAAAAAGCCAAATCACAGGCATACTTCAGTCTAGAAATTAGAATTTGTAATCCAACTTCCTTTCTTGTTTGAGCCAAATGATTGTTTAATTTATAGCAATCCTTCAACTGTTTTAGTATTTTCCTGATAACTGTATCCATGTGTAACTTATAAATACAACTGAGATCTAGTTGAATAAATACTTACTTATAGTAATTTTTATTGTTGTACCACATATTCCTTTGTGACTAAAGGGACAGCCCACATCATCTAGGTTATGTCTGAATGAAGATGGTTTGCAGATTAACATGCAGGCAGAAATTTTTCCAGAGGATTTGGAGGCACTGAGTTATAATCCTGCCCCTCCACCATATTTTATTTAACAGTTGGTGAATATTTAGATCACTGGTTCTAGTATGTTTTGTTCCACTGGATTTGCTGAGATACAAGTGATTAAAGGCTAACAGGACTCTTACGCAATGGTATGAGACAGAGGGATCTTCCTTCAAAAGCTTATAAGGCAGTGAATAAAGAGATAGATCTCCCAGGCTTTCTTGATAGCCTAGGGACTTTAGGTCTGAGATAATTTTGATTAAGAAATTTAGGAGTCTTTCCAACTGCATGATACGTTTAGGGATACATCCCAGATGAGCATTGTATTCAATAACTGGTCTGATGCTGATCAGTTCAGGATATAAGGGGGTGATTTCCCCTTTAGACCATAAAGATATTTCTTTTGCAATTAATTGTGATAAATAAAAGGATTTCCTCACAATCATTATCAAATACTGATCAAAACAGAAGGAATTATTAACCCAAGTTCCTAAGTCACTTTACTCTTTTTTGTACTGGTGTATTGTCTAGACAATGTCATGAAAGGAAGAGTTTGCTGCCAAACATGACTATTCTACACATTTTAGCATTTAATTTGAGCACATTTTTAGTATACCAAAATTTTACTAGGGTATGCTCATGCTGGATTGTTTGGGTGTCAAAGGGTGACTTAACAATAACCTTTGAGTTTCCATTTTTTTCTTTTTCTTGCAATTTTTTTTTGCCAAAGGTATTTTGCTCTTTTCTTGGAGATCTGAGAAGTAAAGGCTAAAAAATTGGATGATCTAGCATTGAGCCCTTAGGAACACAGGTGGTCACTTCCATACATTCTGATGAGGATCCTCTAACTCACACTGTATGGGTTCTGTGCTTCAGTCAGTTTGCATATGAGTCAGTTATAATGAATTTAACTTCTGTAGGATGCCAGCATAGGGAATGTTGCTGAAGGCCATGACCATTGTGGACTGAAAAATCACCATCTACAGACGGTGTAAACCGTTTGAAAAGATTGCCAGTTTTAGTATACAATCTCAATTCTTCACAAAGTCAAACAGATGGGGGTCAAGTTTAATATGATTCTTGAAATACTAGTTTATGAGGTGAGTTACAATATATTCTATGGTGTTGCAGCTGATATTTGTAAGACTGCTAGGTCTGTAGTTACATGGGTCAGTTGAAAGGCTCCCTTTATGGAGGGTTCAGGACTGCAGTGTGACACTTATTAGAGATGAAACCAGTTGATACACTTAATTTAAACATTTTAAAGGGTGGTTCTGCAAGAGTATGCTTAAGACTATTAATTAAGCAGACAGGTATATTATCAGGCCTCTTGAAGTAAGTATTTTGGTCTTGGTTAGCAGTTTTAGTAAATGATCTTTAGAGATAATTTGCGGAGTAAGGGATTCATGTATGTCAGAACTTTGAATAGAAGTCTCAGTGGTGAAGTAGCTAAGAATTTGTTTGCAAGGATGTTGGCAATGTCTACTGTTTAAGAATAGGAAGTGTTAGTCTAAAAACTTTTGGAGTACTATACTGTATTGTTTTTAATTTTTCTAACAAAACTAAAGAAAGATCCATAATTATCTTTAGTTTCAGAAACCAGACTAAATTAATGGTCATCTTCAGTGGGCCCAGTAGTGTTTTCATATTTTTTGATTATTTGTGTAATGTCTAGAGCATTTTCTTTGAGAAGCAGTTTTAGATCTGCTACATAATTTAAAGTCTGTTTATTTTGTTGTAGTTTATTTATGGAGGTGGATCACCAGTGTGGCATATTTGTGAATTTCCCATGACACTTGTTTCTGGTACAGACTGCTAGGTCTACACATTTTTTTTCTAAATGTGTATATAATTCCTTTTTGAAGTTTGCTGCTGTATAAAATTCAAGAATAGTGAAGTCAAAAGTACATTTTGACATTTCACCATAAAGTAGATTGAGGATAGATAATCTTTAGTTTTAAAATTCAGTGGGGTTCCCTGTAGGGGCTTTTAAGAGGTAAAAGGAGAAGGGCACAAGTTTGTAATGAGACTGTACTGGGAAAGGATATATCAATGGAGAAGTAGAAGAGGTAACAATATTTGTAAGAATCGGGTCAAGAATGCTGAGTTTTCTTCTAAAATGGTTACCAACTGCTCAAGGGAGTTTTTATTTATAAATGTAGGAATTTTTGAAATATCCCACATCACCTTCTCCCTTCATTAGTTGAACCAGTTAAAACTAAAAGAAGGGAAAATGACTAATCATGCTATGATCTTATCTCTCCTTTTACTACATAAAAAGTCCCCTTTATCTGAAATTCTGAAATTTAATCTGTATCTTCAAATAACTGAAAACAATCCTTAAAATATTTTCACATTTCTCAGTAAAGGGAAATACCCTCCCCAAATAGTTCTTTTTTCCTATCAAATACTTTTTATCAGGTAATCCTTTCTAAATGAAGGTTTAAATACTCTACAAACATTCAAACCTTTCTTTAAATCTAATAGCAGTCTTTCTTCTTCCTTCACAATTTCTTATCATCGAGTGGCTTGAACCTGTACTCTGTCTCTTTGCCTTTTTAGAAATTTCTATTACCACAAGTCAGCTCTTTCTTACACATCCATTCCATAGTAATCATTCAATATTAAACTTATTTCCCATTTAATACCGCTTCTTTTCTAATACTGCCACCAATGTTTTTTTTTTTCAGATTCACAATCGAAATGATATCATCTGTATAACTTAACATTAGAGTTAACCCGAGAAAAGCAGCTGGGCCTGACAACATCCTAGGGCGTGTGCTCAGGGACTGTGCAGTCAACTAACAAATGTCATCACAGATATCTTCAATAACTCTCTGAGTCAGCAAATAGTTCTGAAATGTTTCAAGGATACAACAATCATTCCATTACCTAAGAAGTCTCCACCATCTTGCCTAAATTACTACCACCCTGTAGCCCTCACCTCAACAGTGATGAAGTGTTTTGAAAGGCTGGTCAAGGACGCCATAACATCTGGGCTGCCTGTTGATCCTGACCCTCTGCATTTTATTTACCGAGCAAACCACTCTATGGCAGATGCCATCTCTCTAGCACTCCATCTATTGCTGGAACACCTTGAGAATAAAAACACCTACTCAAGGGTACCCTTCATTGACTTCAGCTCTGCCTTTAACATGGTCATCCCTCTTTATCTGGTAAAGAAGCTACTCCAACTAGGCATCAACACACCACTTTGTAACTGTGTTCTTGACTTTCTCACAGACAGACCTCAGAAAGTGTGCACAGGAAATAACTCCTCAGATAGCATCACTCTTAACACTGGAGTTCCACAAGCATGTGTACTAAGTCCCTTGCTGTTCACTCTGTTAAAACCTGATTGTACAGCCAGGTACAATACAAATCACATCATCAAGTTTGCTGATGATACAGCAGTGCTGGGCCTCATCAGTAATGACAATGAAACAGCATATAGAAATGATGTGGAAAAACTGATTACTTGGTGTGGAAATAATAACTTAGCACTAAATGTGAACAAGACAAAAGAGATAATTGTGGATTTCAGGAAATATCACAAGGAACATTCTCCCCTCACCATCAATGGGGAAACAGTTGAAAGAGTGAGAAGCACAACGTTTCAGGGAGTGCACATTAATGAGGACTTGTCTTGGAACGCAAATACAATTGCCATAGTCAAGAAAGCACACCAGAGATTCCACTTTTTAAAAAGGCTGAGGAGAGTGAATATCCCATCAACAGTTCTCACTACCTTCTACAGAGGTACGAAAGAAAGCATCCTGATGAACAACCTCGTAGTATGGCATGGAAGCTGCTCTACCTCTAAGTGCAAATCCCTATAGAGAGTGGTGAAGACAACTGAGAAGATCATTAAGACCACCCTACCACCTATCCACGACTTGTACTTATCCAGATGTCTCAGCAGGACCAGAAGAATAATTAGAGACTGCACTCACCCTGCTTACAGACTGTTCCTGCACAGATCATCTGAAAAGTGAAAGTGCTTCCAAAGCATACATTGCAGAACTATGAGATTCAGGAACAGCTTCTTCCCTAATGTCATCAGACTGATGAACTCTAATAACCACTACACCCCATGATGCCCAACTGGGTCAGTAGAAACTGTCTCAAATTGTGCAAGAACCTGGTTACCAGTCTCATCTAAAACTTTGTGCAATACTCACCATGACTGTAACTTATAGGCCATCTAGAGCAGTGGCAATGCAGTAAAATATCTCTTCTTTCAGTGCAATACATGCAAATTCATAAATTAACCATAGTGCAATACTTTAAAATGTTCACAGTGTAATACTCAAATGGCTCTTCCTGTGCAAGGATCAATGCAATGTCTTAACCAAGTACCTGTGCAATGCTACAGTCTCATGCATGTAAGTATTCAGTTTGAAAAGTGTTAAAATGTGTTCTAATTATGTGCAATGTTAGTCTGTCTACCTGCATGTCTGTGATGTAATAGCGAGGCGTTACATGTGTAAATGTCTGAAAATAGTCTATATGTTGTCTTCACATTGAGTCTGGAGACATGGAATTTCATTCAGTTTTTCCACTTGTGTGATTTCTGAATGACAATAAAGTTTACTTTGACTTTAAAGGAGTAATTCCATATGTTGTCATCAAATTCATCCATTGAATATCTCCATTCATATACACCACAGCAGTATTCAAACTGAATTGAAGAGATGAGGGCTTAAAGGAGAATCTTCCATATCATAATTTATCATCTATGTTCTTTTACTCATCCATTCTACACTAATGGTTTAATTATATGTTAGTATAGATAATTTATATAAATGGGATTATATATGCAACAAAGGTATAAGAAGATTCAATATTTATTCATTTCTGATATGTTATTTTATCTGACATCACATTATCATATTTCCATGCAGTCCTTCTTTAAGAGTAACATTTTACTTGCATTCTTTCATCACCCAAATTGTACACTTCTAGTTCAGTTACAGTAAATAAAAAGTTTTCATTAGTTGAATAACTTTTGTTAAATATGTACCTGCCTGTGTTAGTGTACTTCAGTCTTTTTGTTGTCATCAATCATCTCTTGTTCAAGCCAACTTATTTCCTCTTAAAATGTTCTCTCATTTCTTTAATAACATTTATTGTATACTTTAAAAAAATATTTCGTCTTCCAAATTATTGTAGAATTGTTAAGTTAAACTATCTATACTAGGGTCTCATCCTCTCCTGCTCTAAAACGTTTTAAAATTTTCACTTCTTGTCAGGTTGAAATGAAAGCCAAGGGTATTGTTCTCTATGACTTCCAAATCTCACTTTTTTTCCATGTTCTTACCACCTCCCTTTTTTCTTATTCTGATCTATATTATTTGCACACACCATGGCATTATCATTATTTTTTTTATTTCTCTAGCAAAGGTGATACATCTTTGACCTTTTAATAAAAGCATGTTTGTAAGTGAACCTTTGTTCTCTGAGAATTTATTTTACCAATTTCCTGTTTTAAATAATTATGTCACATTCATATGTATTTGTTTACGCTTTCACAAATACAAGTATTGCTTAACTACTTTACTTTCTCACTTAATGCTTTCTGCACAAATTCCAAGAATTATAAGAACTTACCACATCTATATGATGTCTTTATTATTATTCATTTTACTTTTTTATATTTGATCTTGAGATAAGCCTATATCTGTTATAATTATATATTCCATGTATCGCCTGCTGTGCTGTAAACAATATGGTTGAATGATATGAAAATATGATTTTGTCACAAACATTTTATAATTCTTCAAGGAAAGTTATTTACGAGAAAATAATCAATAATGGCTTGTATGCCCCTCTCTTTAAAATGTATGCTTCTTATTTACTGTTACTTCCATAGCCATCTTTCTACATACTTCCATAAGAACTCTTACATTCAGCTATTCATTCTTCCGTTTATCTGCATAATAATAGGTGTTAACATCTCCCACCAGCATATAGATCTTTTACTAACAAATAAATGTCCACATTCCTATACAATTCTCCCCTGTTAAAAAAAAAACATGTTTGCATGTTTTTTGTGCTTGTTTAACCTCCGCAAGATCTTGTCTGGGTGTCCTACAGAGTTCTACAGCAGCAGAAAGAGAGAAGAGAGACTTTTAGTGATTTAAGTACCTCCATTTTGCTTCTTTTTCTCATTTATTGCTTACTGCACTATATTCTAGCCGTTTTATTAAGTCTTGCTACTTATTTAAACTGTATTTTGTTAAGTATTTTTGTTTGCACTTTATTTGCTCGTTTTAAGTTAAATTCAACTGTATTACTGTTGTAGGCTACATACTCAAGTGCACTAGCAATTTTTCTGCTTTAAATAGTGTTTTTGCAGTTCTAACTGTTGTATTTTTTAAAAAAAACCTCTATCTCCTCACTAGTTTCCCACCTTTCTTTAACTAAAATAGTCCAAATTTCAGATTTGCTGATTTCAGGACTGTATTGTGGTTTCTGTGTTGCCCAGACCTTACTGAGATAGAGAGGAGCTTCTCTGCCTGTCAGTAGGAGTGGTAAGCTCTGAGCAGCTTATCTGTCGCTCGAGGAGCGGTTTCAGCTCAAAAATTTATTTTTTGGTCATTCTAGGCTATTTCTATCCCTTTCATCTTTCTTTTTTAAAAAAAAAACATGTTTGCTCAGTTTTTGCACTTGTTTAACCTCAGCAAGATCCTGACCGGGCATCCTGCAGAGTTCTACAGCAGAAGAAAGAGAAGAGAGACTTTTAGTTTCAGTACCTCCATTTTGCTACTTTTGCTTGTTTTTTGCTTACCACACTTTATTCTAGCTGTTTTATGAAGCCTTGCTTCTTATTTTAACTGTATTTTATTAAGTATTGTTGTTTGGACTTTATTTGCTCATTTTAAGTTAAATTCAACTGTATTAGTGTTGAAGGCTAAACACTCAAGTGCATTAGGCATTTTTCTGCCTTAATAGTGTTTTTGCAGTTCTAACTGTTGTATTTTTGAAAAACAAACAAAAAACACTTCAAAAACATTCCCCGTATCCCACCTTTCTGTAAATAGAATAGTCTGGATTTCAGATTTGCTGATTTCAGGATTGTATTGTGGTTTCTGTATTGCCCAGACCTTACTGAGATAGAGGGAAGCTTCTCTGCTTATCAGTGGGAGTGGTAAGCTCTGAGCAGCCTATCTGTCACTTGAGGAATAGTTTCAGCTCAGAAATTGTATTTTTTGGCCATTTTGGGCTACTTCTATCCCTTTCATCTTTCTTTTTAAAAAACTGTGTTTACGCGGGTTTGCACTATGAGCAGCACCGCTAAGGTAAACCATTACCAGTGCCTTAAAGTCTGCTCTTCAAAATTTCCCTTAAACCATGTAAACTTTTATCTCTGAGCACTCAATTTAGCTTTAAGTCTGTTTTTTCAAATTTTCTCATAGACCTTGTTAACTTTTATCTCTGAGCACTAAAATTAGATCTCTAAATCCAGCACTTGCTCAGAACATCTTGTAGCATTCATTGCAAGCTCACCCACTGCTACTAGCACTAAACTTTTCATAAAGGAAACAAAAAAGCTTCAGTTCTTAATCTATGCATAAATAACTCGGTACTTAAAAAGCTGATCACTTTTCCAGGCATGTCTAAAGATCAGTTTCTGATGCTTTCTCCCATTAACCTGGTGAACCTGGGCAATCTGAGGCAATGAAGCAATTGCCTCATGTACACAGACAGCCCTCTCCTCCTACCTCCAAACACATCCACGTGTGAGAGATGCAAGTACATAGCCAAACTTGAGCCTTCACTCTCTCAATTCAAGACTGGGTCAGCCAGTTAGGAGGAGAAGGTTAACACACACATCACATCACAGAGAACACATAGCCCCCCTGTTCACACACCACCACTATCACATAATAACAGAAAACACATAACCACTGTCGCGGAGGCTCTCTTAAAAAATCTGCCCAAACAACAGAGACCTCCGAAGTACAAACACAAGCAACCATATCATCCAAACATAACCCACAAGACACATAGGCCACACAAAATGTGTGCCACTCAAGCTAAGCCCCTAATTCAGAACAATGTAACTAACAAATTAGTCATAGGTGACTCGATTGTAAGGCACACTGATGTCCCACTCACTAGGCTACATAAGAAGAAAGTCATGGTCAGCTGCCTGTCGGGTGCCAGGATTCGCCACATAATGCATGCACTTGGGTCTCTCCACAGCAAGTACAAATATGACTCCATCATCGTACATGTTGGTGTGAATGACCTAAGACGTACCTCCCTGGACTACATGAAAAGAGACAAGGAGGAGCTCTCTGATCTTGTATCCCAGGCAGATATAACCTTAGCCTTGAGTAGCATCCTATCATCACCAAGAATGATACCACAGTACAAGCAGAAAATTATTGACTTCAACAAGAATTCACCGTTTTCTGCAACAGTTCCAATTCCAGGAATTAGCTAAGTTTCTGGTGTCATTAAAAGGGGATCCAGTATTTGTCTGCTTAGGATGACATGATAGACAGACCTTGATGCTTTGCCAGAGATGGCCTGCATCTGTCACCCCTGGGATTCTGGATACTGGCCAAGGCCCTTGTCACCCCTATAGTTCCTTTTTTAGGCAATGCCCTGAAGACAAATTTACCACCGTAACATCTGCTAGCAAATTCATCCTAAGGGTTATTCTACTCAACACTAGAAGTCTAAACCTCAAAATGTACTAGCTCGAGTCACTCCTCAAACTGGAGAACATCGACATCTGTGCAGTAACAGAGACCTGGTTCAATGCTCTGGGGAGCACCCCTGCGCTACCAGGTTACAATGCATATCACACTTTTTGGCCCCCAAATCTGGATTAAAGCCCTAAGGGATGTGATGAATGAACCCCCAAAGGTGGAGGTGCATCCATCTTCATAAAAGATACACACACCTCCAGACTTGTTGCCCAACATAACGCATCAGAAATACTTCAGGTACAGTTAACACTGGACAAAACTGCATTCCATGTTGTAGCCTGCTACAGATCCCCCACAATGTCCCAGGACTCCCACTCTGCATTCCTGGACACTCTGGAAAACATCAAGGTCCAGCTTAAAACCCTTATACTGGGAGATTTTAATGACCCCTCCATAAGTTGGAAAAACTACTCCTGCTCCAACTCTTTTGCCCAGCATTTCCTGGATTTCATCAACTCCAATGCCTTGGACCAACTCATCCACACCCCCACTTGGGGAAATAACATTCTTGACCTAGTCATTACAAACATGGAGGACCGCTGGTCTACTCCTATGGTAAAACCCTCCCTGGTTAGATCCAACCACATGTTTATCACCACTGATATCCAAATCCCACCCCCACTCCCGAAAAAGGAAACCACAGTGAAAATCTTCTCCAAAGCTAATTCTGAGCTTCTAACGACAGAAGTGGCAAGCTTCACGTCATCCACAGAAATGTGGAATGGGAGTAAGGCTGCTGAATCATACACCAAGGCACTGTATGAGCACTTACACAATTGCATAGATAGGGCCATACAAAATAGAACCAAGATGTTCTCCTCTAAAAAAAGGAAGCCAGTCTGTTGGACCCTTGCCATTAACAACATCTATAACAGAAGGAAACAACTGTTGCAAAAAAGGGTGAAGTCCGATGACTGGAAAAATTCCCTTGGAAATCTCAGTAAAAAACTGAGATCTCTCATCAAATCCACAAAAGCTAGCTACAAAAGCAAAATTGTTATAGATACTAAGGACAACCACAAGGCTTTCTTTAGTTATGTAAAAAATCTGCATAATAATATGCAGATTTGCTTGAAGCTACAGCACAACGGCACCACTTATACTGAACCAACTGATATTGCCACTATCTTGGCAGACCGGTTTAGTGCAAAATTTACACCCCTTTACCCCCTAAAGGGCCAATCCACATGCCCAAGGAATAACAAATCCCTATTATCATGACTGCACAAGTAGAAACCACACTGACCAAAGCTAAGAATACAGCTTTCATGGGACCAGAAATATACTGGATTGTGACCTACATGATTTACAAAAAGAACTGGCACTACACATGACTGCCCTGGTCAACTACAGCCTCAGTTCAGGCTTTGTTCACACTGAATGGCACACTGCTACAGTCATCCCAGTCCACAAAGGTGGTGCAACTACTGACCTTGGGAACTACTGCCCCATCAGCTTGATGAGCCTGATCTGTAAGGCTATGGAACGTATTATTATGGATCTTATAAATAAGAATATAGGGAACCTTCAAACGCTGGATCCCATGCAGTTGGGGTTTGTGAAAGGCAGATCATGTCTGCTCAATCTGATAGACTTCTTCAAAGCAGTCACCAGAGCAGTGGAAGAAGGCAAGGCTGTCCACACAGTCTATCTCGATTGAGCCAAAGCCTTTGACACCATCCCACACTCTGGAATCATTGATAGGCTCACTAATCTGTGCATTAACCCTTACATCACTAGATGGGTTGCAAACTGGCTCACTGACAGAACCCACACGATGAAAGTAGCTGACTCCAAATCTGACTACCAAGCAGTTAAAAGTGGAGTCCCACAAGGATCGGTTCTGGGTCCTCTCCTGTTTGGTATCTACTTCTCTGAAGTTCAACACCAAGGGAATCTGGTTAGCCAAATTCATGGATGACTGCAAACTGAGAGCTATTATTGATTCTCAAGCTAATGTAGACATCCTACAAAAAGGCCTCATGGAGACTGATAACTGGTGCCAAAACCATGGCTTTAGGCTCACTGCCAAAAATGCATCATCATTCCCTTTGGGAAAAACACGGTGCCCACAAACTACCATATCAAAGGGAGCCCACATAACTCTGAATGTG
>NC_056731.1:698749556-698764556 GCF_019279795.1 Protopterus annectens
TATAATGCCTTACCATATGCTCTCCTGGTGGATACTGCTTAAGATTACTGCACCAATCTTCTGGTTACGTCATCCCAAGATGCCACACCTCATCTGGAAACACCATTGGCTCATCGTCTGCCCCTGAGGCCAACTGATGGAGCCTGGAGAACTGAAATTGAGACAAACTGTCAGCAATGCCTTTCCTAACCCCTGCCACATGCACACCAGTGTACAAAAAATGTATTAACAAACTCTATAAAACCAACTTACATAAAACAACAACAATAACAATTCAGATATCACAGTCTTTGCTTGCAACACTCGTACCACTGCCATATTATCTGAATTAAAAACTACCCTCTTTCCCCTCAATCTTTTCTGCCACGCTAACATCACAACCCAGATTGGCATTAGCTCCATAAAGGCAACCTCCCTTTCCATTCATCCTTCCAATCCACTGGCAAATGAGCTGCAATCCATTCCCCTCCAAAACATGCGCTCATTCTGATACCCCTAGCTGCATCTGAAAACAACAGCAGTTTCTCTTTACAAACCCAATCATCTGCCAAAAAATGACACCATTAAACTTCTCCAAAAAGGACAACCAACATGCCAAATCAGTTCATACTATCTTGCTAATCCTGACCCAATGATGTTTGCTCTTCCATCCTTTTAACAAAAAGGCCACTGACCTACAAAAAGTACACCTTGGGTGAACTGACCTACATGCAAAGTTCAGAAGCTCTAAAAGTTCCATAACTTCCCTAATCTGCACCTTCTCCTTACAAAGCTTGTTTCAGCTACATATTGTACTTATTTTACTGCCTGCACTTTAACAAAGTTGTTTTTGTGTTTAAATTGCCTGTTTAACTGTTGTAGGCTACACAGTCAAGTGTGATAACCATTTCTGTGCATTTAAAGTGGTTTTTGATTGTATCTGCTTTATTTTCTGAAAAAAATATATACTTGTTTTCCTGCCTTTCTAAGCAAGTATAATCCAGTTTTCAGGTTAGTGCTGGATTCAGGGCTGTGTTATAAGTTTCTGTGTTTGGCCATATCTTACTTGGATAGAAGGAAGTTTCTCTTTTCACCTGTGAGAGAGGGGAGCCTTGAGCAGCCTATCTGTCCCTGGAGGAGTGGTTTCAGTACAGAAATTAGTAGTTTATTGGCCATTTTGGGCTAATTTCTATCTCTTTCATTTCCCTTCTATAAAACCCACATTAGCTTGGTTTAGCGCACCGGGCAGCGTCAGTTAGCTAAGGTATAACTATTCCCGGCTCCGCAAAGTCTACTCTTCAATTTTTCCCTTGGAATTAGACAAACTTTCAACTTAAGCACTCAAACCATTCACTTCTCAGCCCGGCACTTGCTCAAAACTCATACCAAGCACTAATAAACCTTAGAACTAGACCCCCCCCCCATACTGTAGAGAAGGACAAGGCTCTCTATTCGATCTTACCAGCCAATCAGTAAAACAGCTCACTGTACCTATCCAGGCATGTCCAAAGGGCAGTTTCAGGTGTACTTTCCGGTCCAACTGGTGAATCTGGGCATTTTGAGGCAATGTTATAACTGCCTCATGTACACAGACAAGCCTCTCCTCCTTCTACCAAACACTAATACATGTGAGAGATGCAATTATACAAACTGGAGGCTAAGCTCTCTCAACCCAAGACTGGACCAGACAGTTAAGAGGAGAAGGAATTACTTGCATCGCACCACCAGTCTCACATAGACCTATGAAACCAGTACCGTCAAAAAACACACATAAATACATAAAAGCATACTAGGAGGCTCTAAATAAAAATCTACAAAAGCAACAGAGACCTCCAAAACATACATCCAAGCAACCTCCATCCCCCCAACACAAACCATGAAACACATATGAAAAATTAATTTTAATTTGCGTGCTCTGCTCCTATGCTGTGCTGGATCCAATGTTTTCTTAAGACACACAGTCTTGCTGTGTTGTTTACTGCTGAATCAGAGACACAGTGCTTTGCATGACTCCATCTGTAGTCTGTTTAAAGCACCAAGCCTTTAAAATTGCACACTGATAAAGAAACATATTTTGCAGCTATAAGCACAGTTACAAATAACTTATTTTAAATGACACATACTCTTTCTTAGTTTTTAGCATATATTTACAAAGTTTCCCTTCATTACAGATTTGAATGATGACAAATACAAAATACCTCTCTCTGTCCTTCTCTCACATAACTGAATTGCTATATAGAGTGCTAGTCACGCACATAGATGATGTTATTTCCTCTTGGTATCTTTTTTGGCCTTCTGTGGGAAGTCACATAATGTCTGTTTTTAGACTTTTCTATTGTCCTTTTGTGATTTACTTGTAAGCACTTTTGCTGATGTGAGGATGCCATTAACAGAAATCTGAAAGGAAACATCTGTACAAGCTCTTCCTATAGAAAAAAAAATCACGTATTGCTGAATTTATAAAAAAGGATGTCTGTTAGATATTTGTTCTGCAAACATGTGAAAGTCATGTAATGCTTGCTTTCCAATATTGCTTTGTTAGGCATTTTCTTTTTGATGCTGTGAAGAGAAGCCTGTCTGTTATACATATAGTATGAATGCACATTCCACATTGCTAAACTCTGTAGATATTTTCAAGCAAACTTTTTATTCTATGCTTTATCTTTCAGCATATTTACAACATAATTAATTTCAGCCTTATATTCATAATATCTAACAATTCCCTCTGTTTTTAAACATACTCAAAACATTTTATACCGATATGTATTTTTTATCACATTATATAGAAAACACATTAAGAAACATCTTCTTTTGATACAACAAATCAAAATGCAATTTTACATAGTCAATACAATGATATAAAAGTATTACTACCAAACATGAATGTATTTAACAATGTTTTCTTTTGCAGACCATTCTGTGAAAATATTTCATCAATTATGAGCTGTGTCTGCTTTAATGTTATTTTTTCAATTTATTCTTTTCAATCACAGAATTTAATTTATGACTCAGAACTGTTCCATTAGCTCTTTTCAACTGTTGAATTAACTATAAGAGACAAGAACTATGTGCTACTGCAAGCATTTATACACTGCTGAAAATAACATTAATATTAAGCAATATCTTGGAAAATTCTTATGTCTCTTTAGAAGTATTTAGTGAAATTGGCACCAAAGGCATATGTCCTGTTATTTTAAACTACATACTCAGCAATTAGAAACATTCATGCTTTTTTATACCAACATCGTTTTGCCAAAATACATTACAAATAGTGACCATTCTTGCTATTTTTTACATATCTTTACTTTCTCTTGTATAGCTGTAATAAAGCAATTTTAAATCATCTTGTGTCTAGCTTTACAGTTTAACAGGTTGTAAATACAATTTAATACTAAACAATACAATAATAACTAGCATAAAATATCTTGGACTTTCAGATTTAATCTGTTTACCAGTGTTTCTTATGCACTAATACCTGTTTTTAATTTCTCCCCCTAAAAGAGCATTGTCAAGAAGGAATGAAATATTATTTCTTCCTGTAGCTCTGTTTCAGACCCTTGTGCAATACTGCTCACATAGTCAGTGTAAAACTGAGAAAGTACCACTCCCCCTGTAGTATACTGCAGTATTGTTTATTTGCTTTAGAATGTACACCAGCCCAATACTTTGGCCTCAAACAAAATTACTTTCAACCCTCTTACAATTCCTTCTTTTTATTTTAATGTATAAAATACAATGATATCATTTATGATTTAGAACTCTTTTGTGTAACTATTTTTATTTAATTTTTATGCACTAAAACTGTTGTGTACCTTTTGACTATGCTATTAGAATAGCAGTTATATGGTCTACTTTACTGTACTACTGATAAATATATTGCTTTAATTGAATGGAAGTAAAACATTTGAGAATGATTTGTCCAGATTCAGATCCTACCATCCTACCATGTATATTTAACCATTTTCAAAACATAAACATACTATAAAATATATTTCTTTTTCACAGATTAGCTGTGTATGCAGGAAGTTCCCAGTCTCTGTCAGTCCAGCTAATTTATTTCCTTTATCCTTCAACTGCTGTTGAAGAGTTTCCTCAGTCTGCCTGATATGTCTCAGGAGCCTGTTCTGCTGAGTCTGAAACTCCTAAGCACTTTTGAAATAATGTATGTATAACTTGTCTAAGCTTCCTGAACTCATTGTGTCTGTCTTTTAGAAGTTTATTACATTTTTTTGAAACAAAATGTACTAGAGGTTCTATCAGTAACTGATTTGACTGTTGTTGCAACTCTGAAATAAACCTTTTACATCTGGTGACACAGCATAACTGTCTATCATTTGAATATAATGTCAACATATTAACGTTTCTTGCTTCTTTACCTTTACAATTTTTGTCTGTACAGTCTAACCTTTGGATAATGTCATGCACTGTATTTTTATGACATTGTATACACAATAAACATTTTTATACCACACATGACTTTGTTTCAGATACCAGTCAAATATTGTAATCCATTTGCATAATGCCTTATTATTAACTTGCAATCCATTTGCATAATGCCTTACAATTAACTTGCCCTAATACGGTTTTACATTTGCTAATATGCTGTATATACATTTATTCTGTTATTATTATTACCTTTATGGCATTCATACTGTATGTAACACAGAATAATTTTCTTACCAGTCAACAGAGAGGCAGATAGCCAAGCTGCTTTACTGTAGATGGCTGAAAAGTCTCTGTAGTCACTTGTGAAGTTGGTACAGCAAAACTGGCAGTTTCAGTCTTACAACTTTGTCTTGTACCTTTTCTGGAGAATTTATATAACTGCTCACCTTTCTGCAATGCAGCCTCACTGGATTTAGATGTCTAATGAACTGTATTGCTACAAACTGTAGAAAACTGCAGAAATCTGAAATACTTCACATAAACGTTAGTTACTGTGCTTTTACAGGAGTGACCTTATACAAGGCATTACCCACTCACTCCTCCTGTTTTTGGATATAGGCTGGGAACGTTAGTTAGGGTCACCATTGCAAAATGTATTTTAATTTACGTGCTCTGCTCCTATGCTGTGCTAGATCCAACGTTTTCTTAATACACACAGTCTTGCTGTGCTGTTTACTGCTGAATCAGCGACACAGAGCTTTGCATAACTCTATCTGTAGTCTGTTTAAAGCACCATGCCTTTCAAATTGCACACTGATAAAGAAACATATTTTGCAGCTATAAGCACAGTTACAAATAACTTATTTTATAACAAACGGCACGCACATAATCCTTGTTTTCCAATTCTGATGCTGTGAACAGAAGCCTGTCTATTGTACATATAGTATGAATGCACATATTAAATTCTATACATATATTCAAGCAAACTTTTTCTTTCAGCATATTTACAACAGAATTAATTTCAACCTTATATTCATAATATCTAACAATTACCTCTATATGTAAATAGCATTCTTCAGTGCATACTTCACTGTCAACTAAGGTGTATGGGCAGTTTAGAAATGTTATGGTTAAAATGACATTGAAACTGTATATTTTCAGCAGTGTATAATTGAAAAATGTATTTTAATTTGCATGCTCTGCTCCTATGCTGTTCCGGAACCAAAGTCTTCTTACAACACACAGTCTTGCTGTGCTGTTTACTACTGAATCAGAGACACATAGCTTTGCATGACTCCATCTGTAGTCTGCTTAGAGCACCAAGCCTTTCAAATTCAACACTGATAAATAAATATATTTTGCAGCTATAAGCACAGTTACAAATAACTTATTTTATAATAAACCACACATAGTTTGTCAGATTTGTAGCATATATTTACAAAGTTTTCCTTCATTACAGATATAAATGATGACAAATACAAAATACCTCTCTCTGTCCTTCTCTCACATAACTGAATTACTACAATTGCTATATAGAGTGCTTGTCACTCACATAGATGATGTTATTTCCTCTTGGTATCTTTTTTGGCCTTCTGTGGAAAGTCATATAATGTCTATTTTTAGACTTTTCTATTATCCTTTTGTGATTTACTTGAAAGCACTTTTGCTGATGTGAGGATGCTATTAACAGAAATCTGAAATGAAACATCTGTACAAGCTCTTCCTATAGAAAAAACATCATTTATTGCTGAATTTATAAAAAAGGATGTCTGTTAATAGATATTTGTTCTGCAAACATGAGAAAATCATGTAATGCTTGCTTTCCAATTTTCTTTTTGATGCTGTTAAGAGAAGCCTGTCTTTTATACATATAGTATGAATGCACATTCCACATTGCTAAACTCTATACATATATTCAAGCAAACTTTTTATTCTATGCTTTATCTTTCAGCATATTTACAACAGAATTAATTTCATCCTTATATTCATAATATCTAACAACATACTTCACAAAACCAGTATGCCACACAATCACAGCCCTTAAGGTAAGATAACATACCCAACACACTAGTAATAGGTGACTCTATAGTCAGGCACACTGATATCCCACTCACTAGGCTGAACAAGAGGAAGGTTACTGTTAGCTGCTTGTTAGGTTCCAGGATCTGCCACATAACACAATCACTCAGGTCACTCCAGAAAAAGTACAAATACGACTCTGTCATTGTCCATGTTGGTGTGAATGACCTGAGCCATAACTCCCTGGACTACATGAAAAGAGACATGGATGAGATCTCTGATCACATAGCCCAGGCACGTATGACCCTGACTCTGAGCAGCATCCTGCCCTCACCAAGAATGATACCATGGTATAAAGAAAAAAATATAAATTTCAACAATTGGCAAAGCTTCTGGTGTCATTCAAAGGGGATCCAGTGTCTGTCAGCCTGGGATGACATGCTTGACAAGCCATGCAGCTTCACTAGAGATGGCTTGCACCTGTCACCCTTAGGCTTTCAAATACTAGCCAAGGCTCTTGCCACCCCTATAGTGCTTTTTTTAGGCAAGGCTGAAAAGACAAACCCACTGCTGTAAATAGCACAAGTAACAAAAAACTGAAGGTAATGCTACTCAATTCCAGAAGTCTAAACCTCAAAATGCATGCACTTGAGGCACTCCTCGGTATGGAGAAAATCGATATATGTGCAGTAACAGACACTTGGTTTAAGGCTCCAGAGAGCACCCCAGCACTACCAGGCTACAACTCATACCATACATTTCGGCCACAAAACCCAGACCAAAATACAAAAGGTGGGGGCATATCCATATTCATCAGGGATACCCACACCTCCTGGTTAGTGGCATGGTACAATGCTTCAGAGATCATCCATGTGCAACTAACGACGGGCAGAACTGTAATTCAAATTGTAGCTTGCTACAGATCACTCGCCATGTCCCAGGACCCCCATTCCGATTTCTGGAAACACTGGGAAACATAAAGGTCCTACAAAACACCCTGATATTGGGTGATTTCAATTACCCAAACATTAACTGGGAGAACTACTCAAGTACTAACTCCCTTGCCCAGCATTTCCTAGAATTTATAAACTCAAACACCCTGGATCAACTGGTCAACACTCCCACCAGAGATGACAGCATATTGGACCTGGTCATCACTAACATGGGTGACCGGTGTTCTACACTGGAGGTCAACCCCTCACTGGTTAGATCTGACCATAAACTAATCACTCTGGATATCCACATTCAGCCCCCACCCCCGGTCAAAGAAACCACCGTGAAAAACTTTACAAAAGCAAACTTCACGTTACTTAAGACCGAGGTGGAAAGTATCAAATCCCCCATGCTAAAGGATAACGCTACCCAAGCTGCAAAATCCTTTACTAATGCACTCTATGGGCATCTATAAGAATGCATGGATTATGCTATCCCAAGCAAAACCAAGACTCACTCCTCCAAGAAAAGGAAACCAGTCTGGTGGACCCCTGCCATAAACAAGCTATACAACATAAGGAGGAAACTAGTACAGAAAAGAGTAAAATCTCAAGGGGGAAGACATCCCTGATCAGTATCAGCAAGAAACTATGATCCCTCATAAAATCATCCAAGGCTAGCTTCGAAAGAAAAATTGCCAAGGACTCCAAAGATAACCACAAGGCATTCTTTGGCTATGTCAAGAATCTAAGTGGCAATTCCCATATCTGCTTGGAGTTAGTGCAGAATGGCACAAAATACACTGATATTGCCAACATCCTGGCAGATAGGTTCAGTGCAAACTTCACTCCCCTCTCACCCTCAAAAGGGCACATAACCATATCAAAAGAATGTAGTGGCCCTAAAATCACAGGCACTCAGGTTAAAACAACCTTCCCCAAAGCCAAAAACACAGCATCAATGGGAATGGATGGTGTCCCAGGCTGTGTCCTCCATGAGCTCAAAGATGAACTAACCCCTCACCTAAACACACTGTTCAAATTCAGCCTCTCCACAGGCTACATGCCCATAGAATGGCACACAGCAATGGTTATTCCGCTCCACAAAGGTGAAGCCACAACAGACACCAGGAACTATCACCCCATAAGCCTGACCAGCTTGTTCTGCAAGGCTATGGAGTGCATCATCATGGATCTCATTAACAGAGACACTGGGAACCTCCAAACACTGGACCCTACCCAGTTCAGCTTTGTTAAGGGCAGATCATGCCTCCTAAACCTGGTGGACTTCTTTGAGACAGTTACTAAGGCTATAGACGAGGGATAAGTTGCCCAAACAGCCTACCTAGACCTCGCAAAGGCCTTTGACACCATTCCCCATTTTGGTATTATAGACAAGCTCATCAACCTGAACATAAACCCCTGTGTCATAAGATGGGTTGCCAAATGGCTCACGGGCAGAGCCCACATAGTAAGAATTGCGGTAGCTATGTCTGACTCTAAACCGGTTACAAGTGGCGTTCCCCAGGGCTCAGTCCTAGGACCCCTCCTGTTTGGCATATACTTCTCAGAGGTACAGGCAAACACAGGAGGACTATGGCTGACCAAGTTCGCAGATGACTGCAGACTAATTGCTATAACTGACTCTCTGGCTGACACAGACATCCTCCAAAAGGGTCTCACTGAGACAGATACCTGGTGTCAAAACCATGACCTCAAGCTAAATGCCAAAAAGTGCATAGTCATCCTCTTTGGAAAAAACAAAGTACCCACAAATTACCACATAGGTGATAGCCCCCTAAATACGGAGGATGAAATAAGGGATCTGGGGACCCAAGTAGATAGTAATCTCTCCTTTGATAATCACATTGCCAAAGTGGTTAGAAAATCCTTCTATGTGGCCCACCTTATCACAAAAGGGTTTGCATCCAGATCAAAAGAGGTCATTGTGCCCCTCTACGCATCACTCATCGGACCCATCATAGAGTACAATGCCCCATTTGGGATGTACCATGCAAGACACCTGCAACAGCTGGATTGACCACAGAAGTGCCTCAACAAGAGGATCACTGGCCTCAAACAGATGCCCTTTGCAGCTCGACTGAAGAAACTCCAGCTGTACTCAGTTGCATACCGCCTACTCAGAGGTGATCACTGCCTGACATACAAGGCCATGTCCAACCCAGAATTGATGGACATGCTCCACCTAAAGAAAACCATATCCCCTCAAGCCACACACTCTAGGGATCAAAATATCACCACGACAATAAATAGGACGGGCTGGAGGGATAAATTCCTGTCCCAGAGACTTCCCATGTTCTGGAACAAGATTCCAATCTACATTAGGCAAAGCTCCTCACTAACACTCTTCAAGAGAAACCTTTATGAGTGGATGGTAAACAGGAAGTTAACCCTGGTGATCACTTCAGTGGATCTGCTGGACAGAGGCACAGGGAACTAATCTAAGGGGCGGCGAAAGCCAACACATTCTGGCTAGGCTTATAAATGCCTTTGGGCAGATAGCCTAGTACCTACCTATGAACCTATGAACCTATACCACCCACATAATCTTTTCATTCAGTCTGGCTATCTTTTTGGCCAGAAAGCAAAACAACCCACATTCTGCATCCACCAGTAAACCCAAGAAATACAATGCCTTAGCTGGGCTTTCCAACTTCTGCCTAGCCACTGGGACCCGCAACTCATCCTACATCCCCAAAACTCTTGCAAAGTTTCAAACGCTCCCTCAATCCCATTTCCTACTAATAAGAAATCATTCAAGTAATGCACTACCCTCTGCGTATCTACCCACTGCTGCTAAATCCAATGAAGTACAATTCTAAATTCCTCAAAAGTAACACAAACTACTGAACATCCCATTGGCATAACTTTATCAAAGTAAAGTTTGTTCCCAACTACCATGCCTAATAGTGGCCACTCCCCTCATGTAATGGTAAAAGGCGGAAGGTGGATTCAATTCTCACCTTCACCAACCACCTTCACAGTATCATCCAAAGATGCATAACTGACCATGCAATCCTCGATTGAAATGAAATCATTAAGAGCTGCCTTCTGGCTACGACAAATGATGAATCAGTCAGAACTCACTGTCCACCTTCATAGGAACCAAACCCAATGGTGAAACAATAAAACTCAAAAAGAGTGAGCTATCAGATGGTCCAAACAACCTACCTGCCTGTCGCTCCTTCTCTAACAAACCCTCCAATATATCCTCCTTCCCCTGTACAGATCACAAATTCTTACAATTTTCCCCATCCTCCACCACCCTTGATTTAATAGAAATCCTCTGAGAAAAGCCCTCGACTATTTCTTCCTTTAAAGAAGAATCAGGAAATTGCAGGAGCATACACCACAATACTTCCACTTTAACAGGAAAGTATGCCCCTGGCCATCCCCTTGCCCCGTGGAAGGACACATTTCCCCGTAACTCTCAAAAATTCCCCTTATCTTGGAGATTCTGAAACCCCTGGAAAGAAGAAGGGAAAACATGCACCTCAGTTGAAAGTGAACCTGGAGTCACCACATTAACCTACCGGCAACAACAATGTGCTGCTGGATGACTCCCTGCACACTTTGAACAAGCATGCGAGAACTTACACCCTACCCACATAGCAACATCCTGCATTAAAAGCCCAGCATACTACCCCCCCTTCTCCTCCACCTGTCCCCATCTACTAATCACCCCAAAGCTATACATCACAGTAGTTAGCCATATGTCTTGATGTCTAACCTCTCAGCGAAGAGAGTGACCAACTGCATTCTGTTTCCAAAACCTCTGGTCATACCATAACCAAACGAACCCTGGCTGCAAATGCTGAGCCTCCCACATCATAAGAAAATAAGACAAGAGTGGCAAAGCCAAAGAAATGTCCCTCTCCAGCCAGACTGCCATATAGTAGACAAAACCTACCACCCGATTATCTCACATCCTAGGTCACAGCCTACCTACTCTCCTCCTCCCCAAAGCTACCAAAAGGTCCTTGCTATTGGTCGACTTGGATTCCACCAGTTCCTGCACCTCTTCCACATCAATTAATTCAAAAACATCAATATACTCCCCCCTCAAAATCTTCTTCTTAACTGAGGATGGAATGTGAGGGGTCAGAAAAACTGTCCCTGCCCTTTGCCCCAAAGCCAGCATAGATAACCAATCAATCAGCCAAATACCAAAATCCAACCTGACTTCAGAAAATGATCCTACCCCACCCATGGATGACCCCAAGCTCCCCACAGACAACCATACACTATCCTCCCCATTGGTTGCTTCACCCTGCACCTGCTTGTGACACCTCTGCTTATCCCCTTAGATCTTCCAGCTTCACCTGACCCCTGATACACCTCATCTCCAGCTATCCCACAGTCATTCCCCACACACTTCAAACCTGTCCAACCTAACAAGACTCCCAAAAGCATATCATTGCCTGTTGCTCTTCCCTGAGCCAACCCAGTCTCTGAAAGACCCACTGCAACCACATCTCTCACCTGCCATACATGCTTCCCATGAGCCACTGACCTGCTCTTTGCTGTCAGACATCCTTTATTTCAGCTGGACTCACCCGCATTATCTGCCATCATGGACACAGCATTAGGCATCTCCTGGAACAGTCCTCCACCTGCACCACAATGGCCTCCCACCTCTGCTGTAAACTCTGCATGTTTGCCATCTGAAACAAAGGAGACACACATTAAGACAGAAGGGAAAAAAATCTGATCAATGAGTCACCCTTGCCTTATATTACATCAGTGCAAAATCAAATCCTGTATCTTATGTATTTGAGATAAACACCTTAACCATTATGCCAACATCCAACACCCATCCCCCACCTATAAGACAGTCTTGTTGTATGTTTAACACTTACATTGTGATGCAGAGACCTACAGGACTGAACATGCTTGATCTGCCTGCATAAGACATATAATCCAAGAGATGTATAAAGCACAATAGTCAAGCTACTGCACTCAACTTTATGAATTCACCACAGGTTTCTGAGGTGCATACATGGCAAAATGTCTGCCTCATTTGTACAACTTATTAATTGCTTATGATTTGATGGTAGTGTGCTTAGTGATCAGCTGTTACATTTGAAAACTAGGTAATGAAATGCAAGCCGCTATCACTATATGGCTCAGAGGCTAAATCAAACAGGTTTCAGGTAATTCAACTTTTTATTTTTTTGTCTTTTTTACAAATGTTCCTACCTTCAGTTCAACACTAGACACACACACACCTCCACCAGTGTGGCAAGCTTTAATCCTATTCAGGGTATATGGGGATATGTACTGCTAACATACACAACTGCATATAAAATCCATTCCACCTCCATCAGTTATAAGATAAACTCTGTTCTTGGGATTGCAACAGCGTGCTGTGAAACTCCCATTAGCTCCCAAAGGAATCAATACTAAAGTACAGTATCAAGCTGGGAAGAAATATTATATGCTGCTGAGTCCTTTAGAGTAGCAACACCAGTGTTATTCAAGAAAATGAAAACTTAATGAGGAATATAAAACTGTGGTCAACAAGAAATAAGAACTCCAAGACAATATATATGTATATTTTTTTCTAGTGCCCAGCCATGTCTTGATGCCAGCTCCCCACAGCACATTTGTCTCTCTATTTCCTTGAATAGACAACTTGAGCAATCTTCTCTCTTGCACCCCCCCCCCCATAATGGTCAACACCACACTGCACGTGCATGGTAAGACACCGTTACTCGAGTGCAAGTGCAAGCTCAAGAAGACAGCCTAAACCACCACATGCCACTCGGCTGTAGACCACTGACATGCAGAAAGCCACAACACTACTTATCACCATCAACTGATATCTAGGAAGTCATCCCTAAAATGTTTTTTATCTTCTATCTACGCTGCCCTCCCCATAACAGTTGAAGCCTCAACTCCCATGCATGATGAGCTGCCATAAGCTTAAAGCTCACAAAACAGCTAGGATCATCACTTGCAGCTCTGGTGGGCACAATCCGGCTACAGAAGGCCATGAGACACTACATGGTCATCACCAATGTCCAACTAGGAAGGAATATATATATATATATATATATATATATATATATATATATATATATATATATATATATCGAAAGAAAAATCAAGCAAGGCTAGACTTTCCACTGTATGATTACTTAAAACTCTTGTATTAGAAGAAATATGGGATATATGCACTTTACCCTTTAAGGACATAAAGTGTTTCAACTATATAGCAATTATGAATGTACATGACTGTTTTCTTTTTAACTTTATTTAAGAACAATTTCAGGCCAATAGAGCCAAACACATTAGCTATAGACATGCATGTTTAGCCTTCTTAAAGCATCAGCAGTACAGCACAACTAAAATGTTTGGCTAACCTTTACAAACACAGAGTTGTTGTACCCAACTGATATCCATAACCATTAGGAAGTCTGCAAAATATCTCAACCAACAAACTAAAACAATGAGTAAAAATGTCACACAGAAAAAACAATCTGAAAAAACAAAAGAAAAATCTAGTAAGGCTAAACTTTCCACTGCGTGTGTGATTCCTTAAAGCTCTTATATTCAAAGCAACATGGGATATTTGCAAATGACCCTTTAAGGACATCAGGTGTTTCAGCTATATGACAATTCTGAATGTCCATGACTTTTTTTCTTTTTAAGTCTATTTATGGACAAATTCAGGCCAATAACGCCAAACCCACTAGCTGTGGACTTGCATGTTTCAGCCTTCTTATGGCATCATTACTTCTAAATGTGCTACAGCCATACTATAACATAAGTAAAATTTGCTCAGCAAATAAATAGCTATTACAAGTCATTAAATCTAAAAACATGGCAGGAGACTGTCTATATTCCTGCCATATTGCTTAATCCTAGAATATGCTACTTCAGTGTATTAGATGCATCCACAACTTAACCCGATTTAAAAAACTACTCAAACAGCATTTATCAGACTCTGCTCATGTAACAGCCCAGGCTAACTAAAAACTAATATAAGTATTTCTATCTATCTCATAAAACTGCCTTTATAACTTGTTACTATATCACACACACATTACTATTATTATTATTTGCATTATTCCACCTATCCACTAGTACACTATCTTAAACAAAACCACCCTCTCAAACTCATCTTCACCATCAAAATCTTTCATTTTTCAGTGGGGAAAAGGGCATATACCTTTCACGTACCTTACAGTAGTCTACATGCTGCCACTACTATGGCCTTTTCCCCACTGTAGTGCGATCCTGGAGTTAGTATATATAGTTATGATGGGTGTGGGGCCTGTGGGGGGCATAGACCCCCACCTAGTCTAGTTTTATATGATCCAGTTTAAAATTTAGTATGGTGAAATTGAGTATTATGGGTTTCAGTCAAGTGACTTTTCAGTCTTTTGAAATTTTTTGAAAGTTCAATCTTATGATCTCAGTCAAATGAGTTTCAGTCAAATGAGGTTCCTATCATATGATAGGGATCCATATATATATATCTATATCCTGATGTTTAAAAAGAATATATATTGGCAACAATCAAGGGTAGGGATGGGAACTTCCTGTGCCAACTCATATGCCAACCTGATGTTGGCAAGTGGGAGGTGGACTTTGTACTTAACAAAAATCCTTTCGCTGACCACATGCTATACTAAAAAAGATTCATGGATGATGTGTT
>NC_056731.1:698769556-698862056 GCF_019279795.1 Protopterus annectens
TACATAAAACTCAAATGGGTCTTTAATTCTTGATTCTCGAATGCTGCTGTGATGTTCAGTGAATCAAATGTGTTTCTCTAGCACAAAATACTCCTTTTCATTTATAATTCTTTGCTTCTGTACAAATACATTTACAAGAGAAGACAGATGGTCAACAGTTACAGAAAATATAAAACTCAGATGTTTCACACTGAGAACTGCTGGAAGTCACCTGCTGTCTGTAAACACTGACATGTGGCCACTAATAATCAAGGTCTTGCTACGCTTAGAAACTAAAAAGAAAATCCAAGGAATACATTTTAGGCTTTGTGCTGACATTACCCAGACAGTGAACCATTTATAATGTGTGCTATGTATACTAACAATCCGAAGTAAATTTTGTTAAAAAGCTTTAAAATAAACCCCAATAAGTTTGTTTGCCCCTTTTTTACAAGTGTAACAATATTACTTTCTGGATCTGTGTCACAAACCACAGGCTTAGGCAGCAAAGTGCTGTATACTGCCGTTTTGGCATTATAACTCACCTCATTAGAGTGGATTAAGCCATGATGCTGAGAAGGATAAAAGGTGAAAGGCAGGGAGGAAAGGGACAGTGGGTAGCAGACAGAGAAAGCCCCCTGTGTCATTTGTGTGCTGACACCATTAATGATTACAGCCCATACGGTTCACACTTTTCAATTACTGGCAGCTAAAGCAAAGGTAGTCCTTAATTGCAAAGGCTGATGCCTGTGCAGAAAATGTCAGGGGAGTCTCAGTAACCTCTGTTGCCTCTTCTTGATGCTTGACTTAAGGATGTTCAAGGGCAAGGACCCTACAGTGTGGGGAGCTCCCAGTGGAAAGCATGCCTCAAAAGCAGATTGCATTTAGAAGATGAAGTTAAGTGCAGATTCTGGGCTTTTTTTCTGAGTGTGTCAGGGGTCTACTACTTAGTACTAAATTGTACGTGACTAAAGTATTGACTGGAATGTACTCCCTTCATTACCTTTTCTGTACCAAATGACTAAACCCTCAAAATTAATAAAAATAATATATTAAAATATGTAATATATTCATATCAGGAACATCTGCATGCAAGATATATATCTGTGTGTGTGTGTGTGTGTGTGTGTGTGTGTGTGTGTGTGTGTGTGTGTGTGTGTGTGTGTGTGTGTGTGTGCCGTGCAGTGTGTGTGTGTGTGTGTGTGTCTGTGTGTGTGTGTGTACACACACACACACACACATGTCCAGCTAGTATATCAAGTGCTTTCTGTACAACTTAACTTTGTCCATGTTATGTTTCACATTAATTTCATGCAATACTCTAGCAGTGATCATTTTAAAATATTAATATAAACTTAATATAAACACAGCATTTGATTAATGAACTATAAAGATGCCTCATGCTTTACTAAATGCATCTGTCTACAGCTTCACTCAAATACTGAATCTTAAAACAAGAACATTAATTTGCAAGTGTTCTCTCAAGGCAAATGGTAGATGAATTGTATCACCTGTGTTTTCCATGTATAAAGTGTGCATATCCACATCTGCAGTTATGTAATATTATATACTTGTTTGCCTTTGCGAGTGTTAGACTGTGACCACTTAAGTATCTGTATGTATTTGATAGCTCTTAGGATGGGATACGAACAGAGCTTCTTTACTGCAGAATTGTACTCAGCAGAATACATATTTATATTTCTCTAGTTCAGCGCTTACCTTCTGCATATTAGATTGTAAGAGATTTTAATACCATTCTTTATGGCTGCTACTTTCACAACAGTTCTGCAAAATAAGCAGTTATAGTCAGACTATGGTATTTTGTCTTGTGTCACTATGAATACCCAAAATGGGCGGCGTGATCTATCCAGACACCAGAAGACATCAGTGTCCTTCAGCACTTCATCACTGCCATTTTCGTCTACCTTCCCACCAGTTTGCTAACCAGTTGCATGAACCAGCTTCATATGTGGCACTGAAGAACCCCCCTTCCCCCATACTTTCTGAAGTCACTGCAGAGTAATGAGGTCAATAGCTGGGTGTACTTGATCCAATGTATTTTCTAATCCTTCTTAATTACTTCCTTCCCCTACACACACACACACACACACACACACACACACACACACACACACACACACACACACACACACAATACTCACAAAAAAACAAACTACATGCACGCAGATGAACACATGGACACACACACACAATACTCTCACAAAAAAAAAAACAACTACATATACACACACACACACACACACACACACACACACACACACACAAACACAGACACAGACACACATACACACACACACACACACACACACACACACACACACACACACACACACACAATACTCAGAAAAAAACAAACTACATGCACGCAGATGAACACATGGACACACACACACAATACTCTCACAAAAAAAAAACAACTACATATATATATATATATATACACACACACACACACACACACACACACACACGCACAAATGCACACACGCACACACACACACACACACACACACATGCGCGCGGGCGTGCCCGCACAGTGAACAAACTAAAATGCACATGCTGTGAAATTGTCCTCTTCAGTTCTTCAGACAAGCTATCATGCAGTTTGGGTGACACTATCTACCCCGCTACTAATTTATTTATTATTTTTGGTTATCACAAGATGGAAAATATTATTTTCTTTTTGAATCATCTGCACTTAACCCCATTCTACCATCTCAGGTAATTTCAAAAGACCTTATCTGAATATGAGGTTCCATGCCTCATTTTACCTCCTTCCTAATCTGGTATTTTGTCACTGAACTCATTTGCAAAGATGGTTAATCTGCCTGGCATAAGTGTTCATGCTCCTTGCCATGCCCATATTTTTCCAGCAATGCGAATAATTTCCTGTAATCCATGAAAAGCATACAATTCTCTTCTCCCAACAGAGTGTTATTGTTTTTCTCCATTTGATTGCTGTGATTTATTTTTATTAACCATGCTATTTCCTGATATCAGTCCATTCCTTGTATTTCTAAGGTCTATCCATCCACACCCATCCATAACCTCTTTTTCTCGCTTTCCATTTGGGTCAGGGAGTCATTTCCATCATCTAGAGCTAAGGTTTACACTGCTGGTTGGCTAGCTCTGCTGCAGTTAGTTCTTCCACACCACACACTCACATGCACACTCACACCTATGGCCAATTTAGAGTGTCCAATGCACTTTCTGCATGCCTTTGGAATGTTGGAGATAACCAGAGCACCCGAGAGAAACCCATGGAAACACAGAGAGGACATGCAGACTCTGCACAGAAAGCCCCCAAACAGAGAAGTGAATCAGGGAACCTCTTGTTGTGAGGTGACAACATTATTTGCTCTGTATTTGTAAAATGTTCCATCATTATTATAAGCGGATCTTGCTTTCTCAGTTCATTCCTTGATTCTTTCATAGCTTAAAGTCTCTCAGCCTTTTGTTAAATTGACTATTTCAATACACAGCTAATTAAAGTCCACCTTCATCATTTATTGAATTAAAATAGCACTACAATGTGATCACTGTTACCTAGCAATTGTAATCTATATAGTTCTTTATCCTTCTCATTTCAAGGTTCTCGATCTAGTGTATTACTTTTCCTTGCCACGGACAAAAAATTTAAGATAACCATAATGTGTAACGTATGCAATCTGAGGGTCATGCTGCTCAAAGCTAGAAGTCTAAATCTTAAAATGCACTTGCTAGAAGCACTTAAAATGGAGAACATCGACATTTGCGCTGTAACAGAGACCTGGTTAAAGGCAGCAAAAAGCACCCCTGCACTACCAAGCTATAACTCATTTCACACCTTTCAGCCCCAGAACTTGGACTGAAGCTCCAAAGGTGGTGCTGTTTCCATATTCATGAAGGATGCCCACACCTCCAGACTGGTAGCCCAACATAATGCATCAGCGATACTTCAGGCGCAGCTAACATTGGATAAGATAATGATTCAGGTCATAGCCTGCTATAGATCCCCAACCATGTCCCAAGACTCATACTGCATGTTCCTAAGCACCCTGGAGAATATTAGGGTCCAACTTAACATTCTCATACTGGGCAACTTCAACTACCCCTCAATTAACTGAGAAAACTACTCATGTACCAATACACTTGCCCAACATTTCCTGGAATTCATTAATTCCAATGCACTGGACCAACTCATTCTTACCCCCACAAGAGGTAGCAACATCCTTGACCTGGTCATTACTAACATGGGCGAC
The DNA here is from genome assembly GCF_019279795.1 of Protopterus annectens. Lineage (NCBI taxonomy): Eukaryota > Metazoa > Chordata > Ceratodontiformes > Protopteridae > Protopterus > Protopterus annectens. Next base: position 698,773,798 of record NC_056731.1, read on the forward strand.
CATTGCTCTACACCAATAGTCAACTCCTCCCTGGTAAGATCCGACCACAAACTAATCACCTTGGAAATCCACATCCCACCCCACACCCCCACCAAAGTGACCACCATGACAAACTTCTCCAAAGCTAATTTTGGGCTCCTAAAAACAGAGGTGGCTAACTTCATGGCACCCATGCAAATGGAGATCAGTTGCATGACTGCCAAATCATACACTAATGCACAATATGAACACGTACACAAATGCATGGATCTCGCATACCCAATAGAACCAAGACGCTCTTTTCCAGAAAAAAGAAAGCCAATCTGGTGGTCCCCTGCCATAAACAAACTCTACAACAGAAGGAGGAAACTGATGCAGAATATGGTGAAGTCCCAGGATTGGAAAAACTCCCTTATCAGCCTCAACAAAAAGTTGAGATCCCTCATCAATTCCTATAAAGCTAGCTATGAAAACAAAATTGCAGCAGATAGTAAAGACAGCCCCAAGACATTCTATAGTTATGTAAAGAATCTCCACTGCAATATCGAAATTTACTCTGAGCTACTGCACAATGGTACCTCCTATACCGAGCCAACAGATATTGTCAATATACTGGCTGACAGATTCAGTGCCAATTTTACCCCTCTCCCCCCCAAAGGACCAGTCACAATACCAGTAGATTGCCAGGCACCCAGTATTACTGCTGCACAGGTTAAAACAGCACTCTCCAAGGCCAAGAATACAGCTTCTATGGGACCTGACAATATCCCTGGCTGTGTTCTACATGAACTACAGAGTGAACTGGCACCTCACCTGTGTGCCCTATTCAATCACAGCCTCACCTCGGGCTTTGTCCCTAACAAATGGCACACTGCTACAGTCATCCCTCTCCACAAAGGAGGAGTGACTACAGACCCTGGGAACTATCGCCCATTAGCCTGATGAGTCTGATATACAAAGCTATGGAATGCATCATCATGGCCCTAAAAAACAAGGATATAGGGAATCTCCAAACTCTGGATCCCACATAGTTTGGTTTTGTGAAGGATAGTTCATGCCTGCTCAACTTGGTCAACTTCTTTGAGTCAGTCATCAGAGCTGTGGATGAAGGCAAGGTGGTTCATAGAGCCACCTTTATCTGGCCAAGGCCTTTGATACCATTCCCCACTTAGGAATCATAGAAAAACTCACTAAGCTAGGCATCAACCCCTATATCACTAGGTGGGATGCAAACTGGCTCACAGGACGAACCCACAGTGTGAAAGTAGCTGATTCAAAGTCAGACTGTCGACCAGTCACAAGTGTAGTCCCACAGGGTTTGGTCTTGGGTCCTCTCCTGTTTGGTATCCACTTCTCTGAAGTCCAGGCCAACATGAATGGACTCTAGCTGACAAAGTTCACAGATGATTGCAAGTTGGGAGCTATTATTAACTCCCCGAGTGATGTTGACATCCTACAGAAAGGCCTCACTGAAACCAACGACTGGTGTCAGAACCATGACCTTAAGCTCAATGCCAAAATGTGTCATCGTCCCCTTTGGGAAAAACCTGGTTCCCATGAATTACCACATTGATGGTAGTCCACTGAACACCAAAGGTGTTATAAGAGATCTGGGGACAAAGGTTGTCAGCAACCTCTCTTTTGACCACCACATTGTCACTGTGGTCAGAATGTCCTTCTATGTGGCACATCTCATTACTAAGGGGTTTGCATCCAGAATACTAAGGGTTCTGCATCCAGAAAGAAAGAGGACATTGTCTCCCTCTAGTCTTCCTTCATTAGGCCAGTCATTGAGTACAATGCCCCATTTGGCATGTACCTCACTAGACACATGCAACAACTGGAGAGGCTGCAAAAGTACCTCACAAAAAGGATCCTAGGCCTTAAACATTTGTCCTATATGGACAGACTAAAAAAACTCCAACTATTCTCTGTCTCATATCGCCTACTTAGAGGTGATCTCTACTTGACTTACAAAGCCATGTCTGACCCAGCTCTGTTAGAAATGCTACATCTAAAGAAATCCCAATCCCTTTGCACCACATGCTTCATGCACCACATGCTTCAGAGAGGTCAACCTCATTACCACAGTCAACAGAACATGCTAGAGGGACAGGTTCATAACCCACAGACTGCCCATGCTATTAAATAGATTTCCATGCATGTCAAGCAGAGCACCTCACTGGCCCTCTTCAAGAGAAATCTTGATGAGTGGATGGGAAATAGAAAATCCACCCCAGGGAATCATTCCAGTGACTTTACTCAACAGAGGCACTGGGAACTAAGGTCGGGTGGCACGATGTCAGGGTAATCCTATGGGCTAGGTTTGTAAAGGCTCCAAGGCCATTAGCCTAGTACACACCTATGAACCTATGAACCTATAATACTCCTGCCTTACTGTGAATGGGGTACCTTCTTGCTTAATTGAAAAAAATCTGGTCTATCACTTTAATTTGCTCTCACTTTTACACCACAGTTACTAGCACATTCATAAGTGTGGAGCAGATTCATTAGTGTGGAGCCTACAGACTATTTTTGTTATGATCTGCAGACAGATTTGGTATGAACCTATTGATATTTATCTTCCCCAGAATTCCCACCTAGTCACATCCCCAGCAAATTTATTTCAGCATGCTACCGTATTCCTCTTTTGCCTCTTCTGACAAACATTTTTTTTTATTTCTCTCAAATTTCTTATGGTGGATACAACCTTTTCTCACCAATTTACCTTGTCCTAGACCCCTTCAATAAATACATCACACCAAATGAGATTTGAGGACCTTTACTATACTTCCATAAACATAACTTTATTAAATATTTTAATTTATTGATCACAGCATGAACATCCATATAACCATTTACTAATCAGCTTAACCTCGCTCAATTTAACCAAATAAGCAGTGAACTCACCTCCGCTGGCTTACTTTTACTCCTCAAGCAGTGTCCCATTGTTCACTTTCATTCCCCAACTCATTGAATTAAACATCCAACAAGAGAGAAGGAACAAAAGAGGGACAAACCTGCTCTTCTACACCTAAACACCAAACCTATAAAATAATATACAATCCTCAATGTTCCTAAAAGAGGGAGGGTGGGCAGGTAGCAAGTTTATGCCAAAATCTGATCCCCTCACCCAGTTACACTCACTCAAAAGCAGCTAAGTCTCTCCTTGCACTTACTTCATTTCCTCCCAACCCTGCTACTTTTCCAATTTAACCCTTCCATCCCCACCACACTAATTGTCTTCCACTACCATCTTAACTCCTATTATTATTCCTACCTGACCTTCCCCCGAACATGTCCCTCGACAAATTGGTTTGTTTCCTAACTTCATTGTCCTGGTCCACTTCAATAAATACACTACACCAAATGGCATTTGATGACCTTTATTAAACTTCCATAAACATAACTCTATTGAGCAATATTTTAATTTAATGATCACAGCATGAACATCCATATAACCATTTACTAGGGTATTGTAACCTTGCTCCCCCTAACCAATTAAGCAGTGTCCTTACCTCTGTTCACTTACTTTTACTTGTCAAGCAGCATCCTCAAATTTGCTTGCTTAGTTTTACTTATCAAGCAGTGTTCCATCACTCACTTTCATTCCCCAACTCACTGAATTAAACATCAAACACCAGAGGGGAACAGAAGCGGGACAAGCCTCCCCCTCTTCTCCTCCAACTAGCCTGACACAGGCTGTTCCCCATCATTCACTCCAAAGCCTTCAGCAAACACTGCAAAACAAAACTAAGTGTACACTAAAGAAGTCCAAACCAACCCCAATAAGGTGTACTCTATCCTCTCTGAACCAAACTGGAACCCTGTCATCAATATCCCAATGACTTATCCTATAAATACTTCAGAATCATTGTATACAGTCCTTTCACTGTCAGCCCAATGCCAACATGACAATATACAAACCACAGTCAAGATTTAGTAAAGCCACATAATCTTGACACCCGTGCAACTATACTAATTGCAGCTAGGTCCACCTTGGCGGATTGAACAGCCTTACCTTGTTCCGAAGCCTGAACCAAATATTTCAACAACACTCCTTCCCACAAAAGTGCTATCTCCTCAGGCAGCTGAAACACAATTTTAACAACATTTTGCAATGCTCTACCATACGTCTTCCTTTTAAAAGCTGCCCAAGACTCCTGTATCAAATATCTGATCATCCCAAGCCAACCTGACACTTCGTTTGGCAGCACCAGCACTCACACCATTGCCATGTTGACCGAATGAAAATTAACCCTTTTCCCCTACAACTTCTGCTAGACATTCAACACCAGCCAAATTTGAACTAACTCCAAACATTCAATATCCCTTTTCCAATTATCCTTCCATTCTGCTGGTCAATGAGCCACAAACCACTCCCCCTACCAATGCTTCCTGCAGCATCTGTAAACAATTTCAAATCCCCTTGAACAACCCAATCTGCCTGACAAAAGCCATACCATTAAACTGCTACAAAAAAAAAAAAAAAAAAAAAAAACCTACAATGCTAAATCAGCATGCATCAACTTATTAATCCTCACCTAATGATGTTTGCTTTTACCCTGTTCAACAAAAGGTCACTAAACAACAAAAGGAATGACCTGGGTGAACTACCCCTTAATCCGTACCTTGTCCTTGGATTTCCCCACTGAATCTTTCTTTCAAACATATTACCTTCACATCTGACAAACAAAACAAACTATGGCCTACATCCAATAGCAATCTCAGAAAACAATGCCTTGCTTGAGCCTTCTAACTGCTGCCTAGCTAATGAATACCCACTTCCTCACACATCCCCAAAACAACATGCATACCTTCCAGTGCTCTGTCAAATACTTCATCTACTCTTAAGAAGTCATCCAGATAAAGTACCACCTTCTGGCTATCCCCCACTGCTGCCAAATCCAATGGAAAGCAGCGCTAAACCTCTAAAAGTAACATAGGTCACTGAGCATCCCACCAGCATAGCCTGATCAAAGTAAAACTGAAACCCAACCACCCTGCCCAACAATGACCACTCTTCCTCTTAAACTGGCAAAAAACAAAAAACACTTTCAATATCTACCTTCACCAATCATGGTTCCAAAATTACCTGCACTGCATAATTCAGAGCTGCATAACTGACTTTTGCATCTGTTCCAGAAATAAAATCATACACATAATTTCCCTTAGGATAAAACCAATGGTGAATCAAATGAAATTCCCTACAAACGTCTTAGGAGCCAACCCCAACAGAGAAACCTTAAAGCTGCTAAAGGGAGGAAGAATATCACTCAGACCCAATAACCTACCCACCCACCATTCCTTCTCCACCAAGCCTTCCAAAATCTATTGCTTCTCCTGCAAGGAACACAGATTCCTATACATTGAACTCTCTCCTCCCACACCTGATTTAATAGAAAATCCCTTAAAAAAAACATCTGTTAATTCAACTGATACTGCAAAATCAAGAAACTGCATGAGGAGCTGACAAATACCTGTACGTTAATAGGAAAATGAGTCCCCTGGTCTTCCCTTTGATCCATGAAAGGACACCTCCTTACTCCTCCCCCAACAATTCCCCTTAGTCCCACTACACTGAAATCCAGGAAACAATAAATGTAATCCACCTGATTCAGGCTGCTGCAAGCTCAAATTAACCAATGTGTCTTCCCACCTACAATGTACACAGCTGAATGTGTACAAGCACACTTTGAACAGGTGTACACAAACCTACACGCAACCCATGAGCAACACCCTGCATTTTCACACCAACTCACTGATTTTGAGAATGGTCTTATAAATTTCACTGTCTCCCTCATGGAATTAATTTTATGCAACAATAAGATTTTCTTTGAGGGAGAATATTATCGTCAAGTCCAGGGGTTGGCAATGGGCGCCTCTGGCACCCCCATATATGCCAATTTAGTCATGTATTGGTTGGAGAAAGCTGACATTTTCAGTTCTCCTTATTCTGATTCCTAGCACTTGTACTTATGATATTTGGATGATATTTTTATCTTTTAGAACTCTCAGTCTAAAGGGATTCTCAATTTTGTTACATTTTTGAACACCACGACTTTCTTTCTCAGGTTCTCTTACTCATACACAAAGGAAGAGGTTAACTATTTAGATGTCCTAATCCAGAAAGACAAGTTACACAATTGTTTTCAGTCATCTAATTTCAGGAAACCCACCTTTTCTAACATTTACCAATACTTCAGTTGATGCCACCTGCTTTCATGCAAAAGGAGAATAATTAAGGGCCAATTAGTTAAGTTAGCAAGACTGAGCTCTATTTATGAAATCTTTTCAAGTGAATGTGACTACATCTTTAACATCCAAACTCAACTCTCAAAAACAATGAACCAACAAACTAGGTAAGAGACACTGCTGGAAACAGAGGCACAGAACACTTTAGGACCAAAATCAAGAAACACTTTAATGCGAAACCAATAAAAAACAAACATTAATGTAAAGTGCTTTTCATCTGGCTACATAGCCAGACTGTTTCAGATAAGAAAGCAAAAAGTTTGCAGCATTAAGTATTCATCCTATAACTTCTTAATAGAAACACATCTCCATAGAAATAGTTAAAAGGCAGTAATTAGGTAATATTAAAACAGCCAAGTTCAGCATTTTCCAACTTAAAAAGCTACAAAAAAGGATTAAGCAAGCAACCCCAGCATCCCCACCCACCAAACAAAACATTTTATCACAGAATTTGTTACCAGATATAATATTAAATATTGGTTAAAAGTTTGTTTAAAATTAAACTTGTTAAAATTGTTTTGTACTGTCTCTAGACACCTACATATGTTGTTTGTACAAAGTGTTGTTAAAATACTCCATTAACTACAAAAAGTGTACACAGTTACTTTAGACCAGAGGTTAAAAATCCATTTAGCTGTTACACTTCCAATGTGTGAATTATATTCTACTCTAAACCTCCAGTTTTTATATTGGGGCAAAACAGCAAGTCATCTACTCTAACTTTTTAGTTTTAAAATGCAAGTTAGAGAGATGACTTTGTTTAGTCCTGGTGCCCTACTGGCATTTAGCCTCAGTTGCCAAAGCAATTCCAGTTGTTCCAACAATAATTGGAATGGACCCCCCTCTTAAGTTGGGCACAATCTGATCAATCATTCTAAAAACAAAAAGATGCTCAGAATTACCGTTGCAATGCCTTGCCAAAGCGTTCTCCTGTTTGCCTTTGGCAAATACTGTGTACATGCTCATAAACCCTTTCCTTTAGTCTTAGGGTTACATTTATCTGTTCTGGCTGCTTTAAACTTAGGGCTACCAAACTGTAAACAGTTTCATGCATTTCTAAACAATTTATACATTTTAAAGAGTGCATTTTTTATTTGTTGTTTACCCCACACCAACATTATATTTATTTCTACTTTTTTAAGCTTTTACTTGTTTGTTTTAGGCACTGAACTTATCCACAACAGCTTTAGGTTAGTTACTAATTAGCTCATCAATTTATTTACTGGTGTTCAAACAACTGCAGACATTTAAACTTCATATTTTTTAGCATTTGCTGGTTCTGATGAAGTCCTAAAGGGATGAAAGCACTTAATCAGTTGTTTGCACTTGGAATAAAGTTTGTTTTATTTATTACACCAGTGCTTTGTGTTCTTGTTTTACTACTGCACAAAGATTGGAGCTTTACGTAGAGGTTTGTGTCTAAGGTTATTAGATGCTTAGAAAGTGTATAACCAGTATTTATCTTTGGACCTGTTATGTTCATTTAGATTTGCTACTCACTTGTTGGATTCACTTCATTACACTATGTGAGCCTCTTGTGTTGGCTATTAGCTTCTTGTCTGTATATTCACACACATTTGCAGTTAGATACCTAACTTTCCACGGCAGCAGCTATAGCTATGTCCTTACTGATGTCCAAATGTTCATGCCCCCCCCCCACTATGGAAAGATAACGACAACAAAACAAAGGGTATCAGATATTTTTGCCATTTTCTATTGGCAGTATCCACTAGTCTCTGAAGGATAGCACTGTGGTCTTTATTTATTTGACAGTCATCATTAGAGACATTTTTAGAATCTGTTTTGATATTGACATAATAGATAGTTTACCAATATAAATGACTTCAAATATATTCCCTACCAGAAATCATCCCAAATTCTGTCATTCTGCTTATACTGCCAGTCTTCCACTGTTCCTAGTACTTGCCATTGGAGATTTGAAGGAAACTGTCTGTCTGTTGTACTTTACCTTTATTACATGTAGTATGTAGTCGTGGAAGGGATTCCAGTCATAGCACCAAATGCCCACAATGCTGAATTCTTTTGCTTCAGGCATGTGATACTGGGAAGTAGGATTTTGCTCTTTCAAACTATAGTCCCAGTGTAGAGTTGATATATTTCCCATACAATCTCTTGTAAGAAATAGAATTCCATGACATGTATGCCAATGGTGTATGGAGTGATGCATATCCTGTCTCCTTCCATGTTCCATCACTCAGTTAATCTCATCTTAGCATTTAAAAGTTATTTGCAATTTTTAGGGGTTGTGGTAATGTGCCAAATGTTACAGCTTGTGTGAATCCAGTTCTGTATATGATAACCTTAGAACCATGAAATATTAACTCTAAATATGCTTGCTTTATAGATCATGTGCCATACCTCAGTAACAACTCAATGCCAAAAAAATAAATTAAGAAATATTAAGGAAAAAAATTGTTCAAATAAAAGTTTCTGATTTGGTAAGCTGTTGTTTGGTATGGTCTAGTAAAATTAGCATAAGCCTAAATAATCAGAAATTGTGGCTAGTGACAGCCAAATGGCTCTTCAGTGATATGTTACTGATTGGTAAGCTAACATGTTGCACTTTTCTTTCCACTAGTATATTTGCCTAATGCTTGACCCAGCTTTTTTGTCCATGACACCCATCTCACCATGAAGGACATCATGTAAACGCCTCACTCATCCTAAGGAAACAGTGTTCTTATTTGTGTTGTGCCCTGCCCTACCAATCTTAGAATGAACTATATTAGTCCTCGCTATCGGTTTTATGTAAAAATGACATTTTATCCTCTTCTTGACACCCTTCTGCAGGCATATGTATTATGTTCTTTTCATGTTCTTTCTTAATGCACATAATGTCATTTTACTAATTCCCCTTCTGCAGTGCCTCCATCCTGTCTGCATATTTACAGAGGGTAGGATTTCAGTATTGCAGAGTGTTTTTTCAACTTTATTACTGATTAACATGTATTTTGGCAGCAGTTTTATACTGCTTAACTGCTACTTTATTACTTGCAATTAAGCACACTCTTTCCAATCCAGTTCCATGGCACAAAGAGATGGAACCCTGATTGTCACTCAGGATACCTGAGTTCAGGTAGTGGATCTAGTCACCGGTAGAAATGATATTGGAGAAGGAATGGATAACATGGTGGTGATCCCATCTCTCCTTTCTCTGTGGTATGCTGTGAGTTTTTGCATCCACAAGTTCATCTTCTATCACAGACTTGGTCTGGTGAGGATGCTGTAGATGTGCATACACTAAAAGGCAGGGAGAGAAGACAAATACCTATTGCTCCCATCACAGAGGAATGCTGGGATTTGCACACAGCATCACTGCCTACTCATCTTCCCAGAAGTAGAGCTATTTGCCTCATCCAAGTGCATGCTCCATTCCCCACTGCACTGCATCATATCCCTGCCCACATTCATTTTGCTTGAATGTTTTATTTTGGATAAGAATATAATGGTTTTGTGATGAAGCAGAGAGCATTATACTACATGGTTACACCTGAAAATCTTCAGATTTTTAAGACTTCATTCTATAATGAGAAAATATAACAATCATGAGTGTAAAGGGAACATTCTGAATTATTATAACCTCCAGACAGTGCACCTAAATATATTTTATTGTAAGGAATAACAAATAAAAAAGAAAATTATAAAAAATAAGCACCCGTTTCACTAGGATATAATATTTTGGTGAACTTTGTAATGTTTTCAAAATAAAGCATAGAACATAGTGGTGTATTACTTTATATACAAGACTAAAAGTCTTATAAATATATTCAAAAATGGAGTGGTATGCAAGCATTGCATTACTTTATTTATATACTATAAGTAATCATCAGAGTGTGTTCACTAAGGCAAAAAAATAATTTCAGGTGCATCCCTGTTTTATGAATATGTCCATCTATAAGATCAATAGTTAATTCATATTGCTTAAGCAATATTTCTAATTAATCAATCTGTATGTGGAGTTGCCTATGATTTTCCTTTTTTTAAATTTCAGTGCAAGCTAAAGTGAAAAAAAATCCAGCTAATTTGTTTACTACAATTGAATCAGCTGCATTGTATGCTGTGCAACTGCTTATGTGTTTAATAGGCTTCTGTACCTGAACATAGGCAAGTGTATATGCCCCTGCTACTCTGTGACATTCACAATAATAAATAAAGGTTACAATGATATATGTAGATTTGTCATATAATGAGTGCAAAGAATGCATCAGTGTGACTTATATCAGCAGATAAACTAATTACCCACCTCTTAAGGGAGTAATTAGCATTGACTAATTTTGTGCTTCATTTGGTTTTATAGGGAGGCCTCTCAGCTTTCACATAGGCATCAACATCAAGATTTCAATTAAGTCCTTATACGGATCAGGCTGTCAGATGTCTTACTCTAAAGTGAATACTGAAGCTGATAGCTTTTTAGTGAGTCTTAATTGTGTCACACTTCAACTCCCACAAGAATGTCAAATTATGACTTGATCAGAACTATTCCATCTAGTGGCAGAGAATATTTAAACTGTGATTTGTTACAAAGTTTGCATCTCTTCATTCTCATACGATGATTGAACTTTCCAACAACTTCATGATTATATAGAAAAGTTAACTACCAGTGACTATTGCTTTGAAAAGTGTGATGCTGTCTTCAGTTTTGCATCAGAATTTCTTAACGTTTCTGTATATGCTGAACTGCTAAATTCTAACAGTAGTTTTGTCAGAAGCATTTAAAACATTTGTGAATTTCATTTCTTTTCCATGATCTATTTTAAGTAAAAGGTAGAACAGTACAACTGAAATTTACAACAACCGTTCTGAAGGACTTCCAGCAGTGAACTGTTACAGTTTAAATTATTAATGATTAACAGATTACTTGCTTATGGAAGAAGATGGAATTTATATTATGCAGGCTTATAATAACACAATAGATCTGCAAAGGCCAGTTCTAATATGAAATAAGATTACAGTAATATCAGCATTGTCTACTATGCAAGTGCTGATATTCTTAATAATGTTCTATTCCCAAGTATAAGCAAGTGAGGTGTATGCCTCTACTATTCAGTGACATTCATAACAATAAAGTTGACAGTTTTATAAGTAGATCTGTCATATAATATCTGAAAAGAGTGCATTGGTGTGTATCAATTAAACACTGAGCATCAAATGTAACAAGTTAAATACACCTGCTAGATGTGTTATATTAGCAGTTTACCCTCACTGGGTTATTGTCAACCTGAAGAAAAGCATAAACTGAAATAACAATTACAGATATTCCTCCTCTTACAGAGATAAATAATTAGTAATCTGAAACATTGTTGTTTATTTTATGGGTGAGGGATATACAGTGACAAAATTATAACTGTTTCTTCCATAAGCATCTCTTATTATAGGTGTTAATTCAGTCTCTGACAGAGTTCATACCCTGTCATTCCTCTTTACTGTCAAAAGAGAGACAATTTCAAGGATGCCCACCCCTGAATTAAGCCCTAATGAATTTCATAGCCATTCCAAACTCCTGCAGTCAGCTCTACAGATACATGACATACAGTATTGCTGCTAGGCTGTCGTGTTCCAAGAGATTAAGGGATATGGCATCACTGACCTACAATGAGAATGAAAAGACATCGTTTTAGCTTTATAATGGAATAAAGGAGTGTAGAGTGGTTTTAAAGCGATTAGCAACACTGTGGCAACAGATAAAAATCACAAGGTTTGACTTTTTACCTGTTGAAATAATGCTGGGCTGTTGAACCTCGTCCATTTACAGATGTCATGACAAATCAGCCTTCATAACTAACAATGCAGAAATTAACCTATGTGAATGAAAAAACATTGCTGCATAACAAAAAATACTTGTATGAATGATTGACCACATTATAACCCTTTACATAAAACTGACCAGTGACCACAGTTAATTGCTGTTATATGGTATATCATTGATATTTGACAGAAATGAAAACAAATAAAATGTTAATAAAATGATGTGTGTGTGTGTGTGTGTGTGTGTGTGTGTGTGTGTGTGTGTGTGTGTGTGTGTGTGTGTGTGTGTGTGTGTAAGTGTGTGTGTATGTATACATATATTAAGCTTCCTCTGGGGTAAGTGCTTACATTTAAGGATTTCAGTCAACCAATGAGAATATAGATTGCTGGGAAGATATACTTGGATTTAAGGTCTGGTGTACAATATGGAAGCAGATTGTACCTCAGTGAAGATGTTGAAAATCTTATGACTAGAAGAAATGAAAGGAAGGAATAAGAAATAAAGTTTAAATGACAAAAATGAGGCAGCAAATATAGTTGTCATAAGGAATGAGACCATGCTATTGAGAAAACAAGGCTAATTGCACTTTAAAGTGTTTAATAAGCTGCTGGTTGGGGAAGACCACTGATTTACTGAAGGCTGACTCAAGGCTGACTCAAAAATGCAGTTAAAGGAGAACTGCACCCATAGACTCAAAAATGTTTATTTCATCTTGTTTTGTAGTTTCCTACATTTAATACCACTTTCAGACTATTTACAGGTTTTAAAATACTTTTATACTTAATTTCTGAGTCTGACAACATGGGGTCTAGCATCTTGAAGTGATCCTGATTGTTTATTCTGCCTCTAGGTATCCTACAATGCAGTGCTTGTCTGTACAAATTACATCATGCAGGCTTCTTTCTTCCTAAAGCTCCTGTCACTGCACTGATTTTACATGCTTACACTGCTGTCTTTCAGTCAGTTAGTTTTAAGTAACATTTCATGCTATTCAATGACTACTTAAAATTTAAACAGTCCAAATGCCACAGAATAGACTTTCAAAGTGATTTTTACTGCTGGTTCTTTTGGGGATGGCTAAACTGCAGTCTTTTGTGAATCCTGAATTGTACTGTTTTAAACCAATCTCCCATCCCCCTTCACACCTAACTTCCCTAGCTGTCAAAGTGTTAAGGGTAATTTGAGCTGTTATCTGTTGTAATTGACAACTCAGGAGACCTGACTCATATACTGTTTCCTTGTTCTAGCCTTTACTTTCTATATGGGTAGGGGAAGTTCCAGAGAGCTGTGACATCACAGTATGGGTGGGTTTTAGGATGGTCATGGTGATACCAGTTTGGGAGGGAGTTGGCCAGAAAACTAACTGTATTCATTGGTGTTGGTGCCATTAATGAATTGGTGACTGCAGCAAGCTTTTCTAGGTTGAGCTAAAACTTTTTTCGAAAGTGAAACCACAATAGTACAGTAAGGTGCTGTCCTATTGGAGAGAAACAGTTGATTTGAATATTTTAATTGATGCATTCTTGTTTATTCATAGCAGAGATTGTAAATAGTGAGAAAAGGAAAGAGAAGTTGAGCATTTAATAATAGAATTCCATTGTTGTCCTTTATGCTTGGATGCTTGTATAGATGAATGGCAAATAGTAAATGTGTTTATTTATGTATGGGGGAAGGTTAAAGTATATATCTCATATCTCAGTGTAAATTACATTTCCTATGGGCTAATCATCTGTTCAGCAGCCCCATCTCAGTCAAATGGGTTGAGTCAGATTAAGACTGACCAACTGAATACCTTGATTTATGTGCACTATTCATGTCTAGAGATTAATTAATTTTCAATTGTAGTAAGTTATTCTCATCAGTGTACATCTTCTTATAAGAAACCTATAACACAGTCAATTTAAATATATTTTAAGAGGCTTCAACACCTAACCTCCTAATGTTGAGAATCTCCCTCATTTTGATATTGATAATTATAAAAGACAAAAAAGTTACTTTTCCATGAATGAAAATGGGCATTCTTGATTAATCACATAATAGCAAAATAAACCTGCAGTCACTTCATTGCTTCTTCCATATACTACAAAAGGGGTTCGAAAATGAATTCAGAAATAAAAATGTTAAAAAAAATGATTTATTCAGCTACTTCTGTGTAGCTTATTAAGCTATTTCCCCTCCTCATGCCACACCCCACCTATCCATGCCTATATCTGCATCATCTGTATACCACATTTCCTAGTTCTTCCTCAAGATGATGCAGATCATCGTTTTAAAATGAATTAACATTTAAATAAGATAATTGTGTAGGACTGACCTTCTTTATAAAATTCCTTAGTTTGCAATGATGTGCATATGTGTAAAGTGCCAGAAATACCACTACACAAATACAAAGATAGTTAATCTGGATTAATGTTCAGATGCCTCCCTCCGTGTTTGGAAAAGTTAGAAAGAAAGACAAGAATATTTTGATTTTCAGAAAAGCAGAGAGTGACAATGTAGGGCAGTTTCTCAGGAAAATTCCAGAAAACAAAGATATGCAGGTAATACAGAAGAAAATTCAGTAATCATAAAGATGTAGTAAAAAAAGCAAATGTTTTTTTCTCTCAAAAATGATAATGACAATCAAAAATGAAGAAGAAGAATGATGTTCTCAAATAAAGCAGCTTTTAAGGAATATTTGTATTAATTTAACATATTTACAATATATATATATACAGAAAGGAAGAGATTCAACATCACATAGTGTTATACAATGTTAGGGATACATTGAATCGTCAAGGTAATCATATACAATTAACACATTAAGAGTCTTGGTATTTCTGTATCAACATTTCCAGGCTATCCCAACCACTAAAAGTCTTAGTATGATTTATAGATCTTATTCTGATCACTTCTTTTTTCAGTTTTCCATAGTATTGCTATTAAATATAAAAATTCTTTGAATGTAATAACTGAATTTGGTTTCCAATTTTTTGTAATAACTTTCCTAGCTAGTCTTAGGAGACTCCAGAACATTTTTGTTTTTTGGGTTTTACAGATAAAGGAAGAGGTGCATTCATTAGTATTGACCTATTATACTCTTTATTTTCAACTGATATTCTATCATTTCTCTGCACCCTTATTGGTTATTAATAATATTTCCTTTCTATTACAGGCTGCACTCAACAACCTTGACACCAGTCATATTTTGTGTTGAATCAGCCTATTATACACTACTTTTTCAATTATTAACCTATTAAATTGTTCTTAAGAACCAGTCATCTATTGTTTACTGTAACTCTCTCACATTTTACAGGATTATCACTGGCTATCAGGAAGCCTACCATGCTTATGCTCCTTCATTTCATGTGATCAGGAAAGGGCTCATTATATCTACCACTGTTGTTTTAAAAAAGTTTTATTTTTGTAATATGCATTTGGCTACGCTATCACTACCCATTTGCTTATTAACATACACCAAACCTTCTTTGATTTCTATGCATTTTACCTGTCTTTTATGGGATTTATACATTGGGCCCTGCCATGCATATATATTTTTTACAGACTATTGCATTAACCATTGACACACTATATTTTATACAAACCTCTTGGTTATTATAACCTTTCGATTACAGGCTGTAATCAGCATTTTCAATACTAATCATATTTACTATTGAGTAAGCCTATCATACACTACTATTTCAATTATTAACCTATTAAATTGTTTTAAAGAACCACACCTCCATTTTTTACAATAACTATCTCTTACATATTACAGGGATTATCACTGGTTGTCAGGAAGCCAATCATTCTTATGCTTCTTCATTTTAAACCAATAATCTTTCAGGCAGTACAATCCAATTCTATTCCAACTGATCTGTACTTCATATTTTTCACATTTTTCTAAATTTGTTTGACTTTCATATTTTATTCTCATACAAAGTGTTAACAATTGTGTGCGTGCTGCATTGGAACTTCAGGAGGACGCAAGACTCTTACCCAGGCTTGCTGAGTGCATTTTACTGGTAGCAGTGCTTATATTACTGTTACGGCTACTCATTGTAGCCTTGTTTTCTATACTCTTCTTACTTTGAACCATATAAAATATATAAGTACATACAGTGAAACCATTCAAGCACACATAGTGTGAACTGCTAATTAGATTTTGGTTTTACTATTCAAACTAGTTTATAGTCTGTTATGCGATAACAGTTATATAAATAAATAAGAGCTGTGTTAATGTTACAGCTCTTGCACTTATTTTGTGACACTATTATTATAATCGAATACTAATTACTCACATGGCCCTGTACAGTGATTTATTATCAGCACAGTTGTTTTGGTTTTAGGATCCCACATTGTTACGGCAGTATAGTTTTGGTACAGGGATTTATCAGAACAGTGATGTTGTTTTAAAACATTAAATTATTACAGCACTACAGGTTTGCATGCAATGATTCTTCCAACTTGTCTTACCTGTGACTTCCTTGTCAACCATGAAGTTCACAGATTTGTAGTTTTACAGTAAACATGAATGCAGGTTGTTTTGTAAGATTGTTCGTTATTTCTATTGCAAGTATAACCTTCTTTATTATATATTGACTGCTTTCTGATACGTATTTTACTGCTTTGTGTATGTATTAATTTCAGCATACCATAATCGCTCCTATGCTATGTATTCCACATTTTGAATTGGTTAACACTTACACTGGCTAAAATGTCATTGGCTGTTGTGATTGCTTTACATTATAATAGAATGACATTGTATTTTCTTATGGTGAGATTTTAATACCTTGTATTGTAAAAATTTGAAATGTAAAATGTTAGTTTTTTTCTAAAGAAGTTCTGACACAATAAAGGAACAAAAGCAATAAATCCAGGTTTGGCTGTTCTTTCAGCTGGGAAAGAAGTTTTATATTTATTTGTTATTTATCTTCTTTGTAGTTTTAGTCATTAATTAGTATTATTGATCTAGTTAAAGACCAATTGTCAGACCATAACCCTTTAAAATATACCTATCTCTTACCAATATATATATATATATATATATATATATATATATATTTCACAATCCATAGACATGTGAACATCTTTACATCTCCAACAGAATGACAAAGTCATGTTACTAAACTTAGAGATTTTTTAGGGATTAACATACATTCTGTGTGTATATACATTTGCACATAAAAATTTTCCAGTGTAAATTTGAAGAAGTTTGATTAACTTATTTAAGTAACAAAGTTTTATTATTACTATCAAGTCACGCAATCCACTACTGTCTAAAAAGTTCCAGAATTTTACATCAAAATCATTCCTTTGTAGGTCAGCTTACCCTTGATGATAGTATTCATATAGTCATATAATGGGTGAAAATTGTTGTGTTCTTCTTCATACATATTATCCAGAAATTAATTTAATTTCTTACTGATGGATAATATTACCTGGTTAACAGATTCTAATTTCTTGCTGATGGAAAATGTTAATTAGTTAACAGACACATCCAACTTATAATTGTTCCTCAAACATTCTGGTGACTTATCTTTTCCTTTCTCAAAGTAACAGACCACAGTATTAATCCATTCATTTTTACTAAGTTAATTTAAACGTTGTTCTGAGTTTCCTTAAATCTAGAGGTGTGTACAATGGAAGAGCACAAAAATTTCCATTTTGATATGAATGGAGTTTAAGAGCATATTTCTTAACCATTTTAAGAATTTATTTCATATATGCAGAGTCTAAAGACTGAAATTAATTTCCTTCTAAGGTAAATTTTATTAACCAGATGAAAGGATTGTTACATATTTCTAATTTATCATATTTAAGAAACTTATGAGAATTTAGTAAAATCTGCTCCTGAATGGTTTTTCATTGACTAGTATAAGGTGAGTGTATCCAGAGTATACTAGAGTTAAAATTTGCAGCAATATAATAAGATTATACATCTGGGAAGCTAATACCACCATACTCCCATAATCTTATAATGATTTCTAAAACTAATTATCAGCTGTTTAGGATATCATAAGAATGAAGTTAACATTGTTTTCCATTTTTTTTTTTTAATTTTTTTGTCAGGTATTAAAACTACCGAATGCAATGTGCGTATAATCTTGGACAATACAATTATTTTAATTTTAATAATTACTAACCTATCCTCAAAAGTAAAAAAAAAAAAAAAAAAAGCATTATATACATTTTTTAATAAGAAGTAACACTTTGATTATTTTTTCAAAATTATTATTAATAATCTTACTCATATCTTTATAGATTTTTATTCCTAACTATTTTAGTTCTTTTCTTTCCCAATTATATTTATATTAATGTTTGTCTTTAAATTTACTATCTAGTAATTGATTTAATGCTAAAGTTTCAGCTTTATTATAATTATATTTCAGCAGTGATACTTACTGAAACGTTTCAATTTCCTTATGTATTTCTAGAACTGAATTATTTAAATCTCTAGTTAGTAAATATCATCTGCAAATGCTGCATTTTAGATTGATAATCCTTGTTAATTGAGAATCCATCATTTTTTTCATTGCTTCTTATACCATTAGATAAGGGTTTGATAACTAATGCAAATAGTGAGGGGGGGGGGACTCTTCCTTTGTGCCATTGTTTAAATTGAATCCTTGGGAAATGCAAGGTCCAATTTTAATATATGCTTTGAAGTCTCTATACAGGTTTTTAAATATTCCAATACATTGTTCTGGAAATGCAAGCAAGTCTAAAGTTTTTAACAAGTAGTTCCTATCTATAGAATCAAGAGCTTTCTTGATATCTGAGCTAATTAGGGCCAATTCCTTGTTCATCCCTTTTGCTAAATCTAACATAGTTACTACCCTTTTATACTATCATACATTAATCTATTGACTATTTTGTTTGGTCTTTATTTATTTTATCTACTATATCTCTCTTTATCTTGTAGTGAAGATGGAAAATGGGCCTATATGAGGAAATTAACATATTATCCTTTCCGTGTTTAAGTATAGGTGAGATTATAGAAAATATCATTATTATGTCACTCTGAATTATCTTGAAAATGTCACTCAGTAATTCTAAAATATTTAATTGAAGCAGACTATATAAGTCCATACTTAAGCCATGTAACCCTGGAGCTTAAGGTTTTTTCCCTTTTTAATGCTTCTTTAACTTTTGTTATGGTAATAGGCTTATTCAACAGACATCTGTTAGTCATTAAGTGAATTTGAATACTTTTTATTTAAATACTTGTCAAATTTGTCATCGGGATTGTTATTTTTATCTTTATTAAGATCCTTGTGGAATTTTGAAGTAAGCTTAATAATGTAAGGATTTTTTATATTATTGACTTGTACCTTTCGGATTAACGTCTTACTTCTGTTAATTAATCTACTTAGAATTTTTTGAAGTCCTTGCATAACTGTGCAATTTTATTTTCTCTAAAGCTATCTTCACTTTATACTTCAAAACTGTTTGATCTTTTGTCATTAATTTTTAATGACTTCAGTATTGCCTAATTTCTTTGATTGATGTTCAAACCTTGCTTTGTGTATGTCATCTTGTATTTCTAACAACTCTTTATCCCACTCTCTCATTTTATTACTAGCCCATCTTCCCATTATATCTTTAATATGCTAGAAGTCCTATATTATATCTTTACTAATCTGACCACTTTTATTCAAAGATAACACAGTTTCAGTTTGTTCCTTTAGATAACTCATAAATTCTTTTAACCTCATCATATATACTGAGAATCTATAAATAATCTGAAATTTCCTTATATACATTACTATAGTAATAATGACTGCATTAAGGTCAGATAAATGACAAGGAATAGTATTAATATAATTCACTTTTTAAGTAAATTTGTAGAGGCACAAATCCTAGCAATTCTAGTTTGTGCCACATGTGTGTAAGAATAACAAGTGAAGAACAATGGCTTATCTTCTGCTTTTAGTATTAATTCAACTAAATTTGTTTAATGCTTATCTGATGCCAGAATCTTAGCTTTATTCTGTTCACTTGCATCTTCTATACTAGATATGCAGTTACAATCCCCTGCTAAAACTAAAATACCATTCCAATGATTTTGTAGTTAGTTTATCGATCTTTCATCAGTATTGCACCTACTAAACTGATCTGGTAAAATAGCTAGTGTATAGAGTTTGCTATTATATTTAATTATTACAAATGTTTACATTCCTTTGGGATCATAAATGCATTCCATTACCTTAGGTATTACAGTACATTTTCTCCAAAGTAAAGCAGTTTCTCTCTTCTTTTTGCTCAAAGAAGCAGATGATAACATTTCATAATCTAAGTTATTTAAATATTGTATATCTTTATTAAACAAGTCTCTTGCAGGAATATAATGTCTACTGTATTTAATTTTTAGATATTTCTGTAATGATTTCCTTTTGTTGACATTATTTAATCAATTTAATTAATAGATAATAGATTAAAACTTTCTATACTGTGCATTTAAAAATATTTCCTTTAAAAGATAATGACACATTTATCCACCATATTAATTGAATTGTATATAAGACTCTAATGCATTACTCCAGCACTGTCTTAACATTCCATATATTTAATTCTTCACTTCTACAAGGTAAACTACCAAAACTCGTAAATAACAAAAACAAGTCTACAACTGTAACTGTATATGTTACTAATAAAATACAACCTTTTGTTTCTGAGGAGTGCATTAAGTGTTTTTTTTGGTTTGGATTTTTTGTTTTGTTTACCATTATCCGTTTAGGCTGATTTTGTAACCTACCATGGATACCAATGTTTCTAGTTTGCCTAGACAAACTACTGTACTATGTTTCTACCTAAAATACCTAAAAATCATAAAAAGCTTGTCAAATGCTACCATGACTTCCAAGTAATTAATACAATATTATATGCAAATTAAAATTATAAGAGACCATTCATTTAGTTATATGTTTTGTCATTTAAACTATTCCTCCCAATTACTATACAAAGTTTAATAATCCTCTTCTGTTATTTACCAATTCATTCATTCATTTACTTATTCATTTATTGATATTTGACTACTGGGAAAAATATGATTGGCTAGAAGCCCCTTTTGAGCAGAGACCTGGGAGAAAAGCTCCAAAATATTACATAATATTTTAAAAACAATAATTTTAAAATCTTCAAAAATAAAACAAAAACATATACTGTTTAAATAATTATAACAAATTAGACATAATATAAAAAACATTGGTTAAGAATATATACAAGGTATATGACAGTAATTTAATATTTAGAGAAATATTAGACAGTTTTTGTAGAGAAAGTAAAGGTAAGTTGTTCTAATATAAATAGGAATTGCAATATGAAATGAGGGGGGGAAACATGCATATGGTACATTCAGAAAGAAAGTCAGGGAAGAGAATTTAATAGCAGTAAGGAAGTAAGTGAAGAAGGGAGAGTAAGGAGATATATGGAAGGAAAATGTAATTGTTCACATTTAGGGATATAGTTTATCCTGTTTTTTGAGCAAGAACAGAGACAGCTTTTAGTTAGGAATAGATTTAGAGTGGTTTTGAAAGATGGAAGGGAGAGTATAGACCTGATGGATGCAGGTAAGGAGTTCCAGGCCTTAACAAACTTGTACGAGTAAAGACAATGCCCAGCAGATTTCCTAATTATTAAATAATCTAACAAATAGTATACTATATACATGTTTATATAATAGTAGTATAAGTTATTCATTATATATTCCTAAATTATGCACTCATTCAACATTATTATCGCTAGATAAGCATAACAAAGTGGGACTTGAAGAGATAAAGATATTTTTAAACTTACAGGTGACAGGTAATCTTATCACTCCAAAAAAAAAAAAACAACCAGTAGATAGTGGTAGCTGTAGAATTATATATTTATAACAGTCAAAACATTAGTAAATAATACTTCTCTAAGCCTTCATCAGTATAAAGATAGAATTAAAATCCACCATTTATATACTGTGTCTATAGCCTGAAGACCAATTACAGGTGTTCATTTAATCCTGGGGCAAAAAGCCCTCCCAGTTTAATAATCCATTTTTTTCTCTTTAGCATTAAGTAGTTCATGCCATCCAGATTTATTATATTTAATTCCCAAAATTCTGTCTATAATAACAACATGAAAGGATGCTGTTTTGTGCATTTCAGTGTGTTTATACAGAGCATTTGTATGTCTTTTATTTTTAATTTCACTAAAGTGCTCTGAAATTCTATGTTTAATAAAGGATGTTTGGCAGAGTTTGTTGAATATTTGAATGAAAACAAATGGGGGATCAAATTTGCAGTAAATCATCACAAAGATAGTATTACCTTCTTGGATGTGATAATAACTAGAGCTTCAGATAACACCTTAACAATAGAAGTATATTGTAAATTCCCCGAATATAATTCCCTTCTCCATGCGTCCAGCAATCATCCACCTCACATATGTAAAAATATTCCTAAATCTCAATATATGAGGGTGAAATGTATATGCTTAGAGGGTGATTCTTATTTGCATTTCAGAGATGACTTGACTAAAAGATTTAAAGAAAGGGGTTATAAACCAGGCCATATCATACAAGCCCGAAACACGGTTAATGCTATGAACAGGGAAACACTCCTACAATATCAAAACAAGCAGGGCAGAACCAAAGGCCAACTTAGGCTAGTGACAACTTATGGTAGAAATATTGGGGTATTAATTGATAGTGTGTAATGCAACTGGAACATCCTTAGGGCTGACAATAGACTTTCTGAAATATTGGGTGATGAATGTAAATTTTCTTTTAGGAGTGGAAAAAATTTGGCATCCTTCTTCAATCATTGTAAGCAAGGTAAATATAAATGAAAAGATAGGTTACAAAGTGCTATTGAGGGACAAGTTGCCAAAGAATGTTTTCCATGTGGTCAATACACACAATGCTGTAGGGTACTACAAATGAACAGTTTTAGTAATAAAAATACCAATGCAGTATTTGATATTCCTTTTTTGTAAACTGCAGCTCAGATTGGGTTATTTACTTGGCCACCTGCAATTGCTCTGCTTTTGATATAGGTCAAACATCAAGAGCACTTAAACACAGAATTTAGAGCACTTTAGTGAAATTAAAAATAAAAGCCATACAAATGCTCTGTATAAACATACTGAAATACACCAAACAGCATCCTTTCATTTAGTTATTATAGACAGAATTTTGTGAATTAAATATAATAAATCTGGATGGCATGAACTACTTGATGTTAAAGAAAAAAAAACAGATTATTAAACTGGGAGTGCTTTTTGCCCCAGGATTAAATGAACACCTGTAATTGGTCTTCAGGCTATAGACACAGTGTATATATATATATATATATATATATATATATATATATATATATATATATATATATATATATGATGAATTTTAATTGCATCTTTATATTGATGAAGGCTTAGAGAAGTATAAGCCGAAACCGGTCTGTGTATATTATATACTGATGTTTTGACTGTTGTAAATATATAATTCTACAGCTATCACTATCTGCTGGTCATTTTTTTGGAATGTGTGGGTATTTTGAGATCTTGCAGACGCCTTATTTGCAGGAATTAGTTTTGAATAGGTAATCTTACCATGCCAAACTATTATAAAAAAGAAAAATCATTGCACATATGTGTGTGTGTATGTGTGTGTGTGTGTGTGTGTGTGTGTGTGTGTGTGTGTGTGTGTGTGTGTGTGTGTATGTGTGTGTGTGTGTGTGTGTGTGTGTGTGTGTGTGTGTGTGTGAGTGTGTGTGTGTGTGTGTGTGTGTGTGTATATATATATATATATATATTCATTGTGCTAAAATATACACAGACATTTTATAGCTCTAACAAAAGCCCTGAATTAATTTTAAAAGTACAAGTGTCTATATCTCAGAGTTATGTAGTTAATATGATAAATATCAAAATATTTAAAAATTCTTTAACTTATTAACCTAATTCATAAACATATGTACATTACCGAGGTCACAGAGAATGTCTTGCTACTTCTATGGAGTCAATCTACATTATATTCAAAAGTTACAATGTGCTTAATTCCTATCCATTCTTCCTTCACAGGTTCAAAAATACAAAAAAAATCTACTTTACTTTCTATCAAAATGGATGCACTACTTAAGCAAAACAACATTCAAATTTCAGTTCTGACTTATGAAATGAGTTGTTTCAGGTAGTATTATTGAATCTATTAACACACATATGCAAAAAGCCTCAAGGCTTATATGACCAAGCATCAAATTTCAGCTTTAAGGGTGTTTTTGTATGCTTTTCTATGTAAATTATATATCTTGTACATTCAAAAAATATATATATATGTGTGTGTGTGTATATATATATATATATATATATATATAGATAGATATATATATATATATATATATATATATATATATATATATATATATATATATATATATATATATCTATATAATATGTATCGTCCTTATAAGCAGTTTATTTAAATATATTTTTCATCTTATTTTACTATTAATCTACCTTATTCTCTATAAGTTGTATTTAAAATATATCATTAAATAGTTATTTAATTTTCATCTCTCGCTGTCTTAGAGATTAAAGTATGTGTATGCTTTCTTCACTCACTCAAAGTGCTCTTTTATTAATGTTACATAATATATATTTCATTCCATGTGCATATGCATATTATTTATAAGATGTTTACACATCTTATTAATTATAGTATTACAAACAATCTTGACTATATAAAAGCATTCCTGATTGTTTAATTTGAATGTGTGTTCTTAACCATTGTGAAATGCTGTTTTGATCTAAGCTTTACATCCTGACATTAGAATTTGATTACAGCATGTGAAAATGACAATTCACAGCACACAGTAGCTGCTAATTTCCTTTGTAAATTTCTCATTCTTTTTTGTTCTTTCAAAGTCTTCTAATCAGTAACAAATATCTAACTTTACTTCTTTCCATTAATATTTACAGTTAAAGTTACTACACTGCAGCATACACTATTAACATTCAGGAAAATGTAAGCAAATTTGATACTAGCAACAGCTCAGTATAAAACATTACTATAGCTTTTGTTTTACCAATTTTTCATTTCTAAGAAAAGAAAAAAATGTTATTTTGAGTACATTTCTCACATATATACCTGAAAAAAAGAAAGTTCCTTTCTGTTTTTACAGACATCAGTGATGAACCTTGACCTAGATTTTCTGCAGAACTGCTCAAAAAGCAGGTGGGAAGCAAGTAAAGCAAGAATCCAGCATTCTCACACAACTGGAATATTATTTTGTTCAAAAGCTTTTTGGAGTGTTACTTGCTTCATAAATGACCTGTGAAAGGAATGTGTTACACAAAAAAAAAAAATAAATAAATCATCGGCACTTTAACACTTCTAATTAGCATATTACTTAGATATGACATTCATTTAATGCAGCAATACACATATGTTACGAATTCTATTGCTTGCAATTTAATGACTTTCTCATATAGGAAATAATTGTTTAACATTTATAAATACATTTATAAGTTTAGTTAAATGAAATATATTAAGTCCTTTACTGTAAATAGAATAAAACAGAGAAATGACCTATCTATATTCCTTATCATGAAAATTTGTTTAGTTTAAAATATAAATACATGCATAATATGTTTTGAAGCTTAAAGTCCAATACAAACTCTTTACTTAAAGAGTAAGGGCTGGATTTACAAAAGCTTGCACGGAGTTGTAGAGTAGTGTAAGATGTCAAACAGGCAATATGTCTGCTGTGTGATCCAGAAACAGCCGGCAGGGGCGTGCACGAGAGCTGCTAAAGCTACTCTTGCACAGACAGCGTCATGGTATGCAAATTACCTCATTTGCTGCTGAAAGCTATGCAAATGAGGTAAATTTGCAATCCAAGAAACACTAACCTGTCCGTGAAAGATTAGTGTTATCTGCAGAAATGTACTCCGTTGGTAACGGAGTACCATTCTGCAAATAACTAAATGAAGCTATGACAGCTCCAAATAAAGGATGCATACAGTTGAGGAAGCATGTCAATGGCCAAATATAAGGCCATTGACATTTATAAATGTTTAAAAATATAAAAATCGAACTTTTGTTTTCCCCGATCTCCAATGTTTAAGCATAGTGCAGCACCGTGCAAACGTGTGGCACTTTAAAAAACAAGAAAATAATTTGAAAATAGTCAAAAATAGGCATTTTCACTAAAAAGCTTATCCTGCCATGAAGGTGAATAGCAGGCTGAAGACAACATGGCCACTGACTAGTGGTTTCTAAGGGGGGAAGCTCAGTGTGAGAGATGTAACCATGCATTAGTAGGCAATCCTATACAAATGAGAATAAGGATAGTGAATCCCAATTTTCCCCAGCATGTGAGCCATGTCCCAAGAGTGTAAGAGTAGGAGTAGGTGAGTAGTACAGTAGAATATAGGTGACATCATGAGGGTGTGTGTCAGAAAGGCTGTAAGCTAATTGGAGCACAGTGGCTTGTGTTTGCCGTAAGTTGCTCAGGATTGCAAGAGGGGTGCCTACAGTTGTCCTATTTAAAACCCTGAAACCAAAGGTGCACACTGTTAAAATATCGGAAATTTCTTGTAAACATGCACACAGCGTGTGCGTGCATGTGCGTGCGTTTTGCCTTGTTTGCACAGAGCTGCCTCAGGCGGAAACAGAAAGGCAAAAGGAAGGAAAAGAAGTAGTAGGAAGTTAACCAAGGAGAACTAGCAGAGCTACCAGGTGAAATATATCAGAATCAGCCAATTACACAGACAGCAGACTATCCCAGCCTAGCCCAGCACTTTAAAACTCTTCAAACAGCATTCTCCCCTTTTTTTTCCCAAGAACTCTGCAACACTGCAGTATACAAAGAGGGAAAGCTTAAAAAGCTTAAATCAGACAAAATGTTAGGGGCTGCTCTTGCTATCATAAACCAAAATGTGCAAGGTGCTGAAGGTGGTAATGTTGTGAATGCTGCTGAGCAGCCCACAGTGAGGAGACGGAGAAGAGTGTACAGACCCAGGGTAACCTACCAGGGCTACATGAGCTGGAGATAGTGGAGCACTATAGGGTGGACAGAGACCTACTGCAGCAAATTGTTGAGCTGTGCCGGCTACGCCTCACACACAGAACCAACAGAGGGGAACCCATCCCAGTGGATACCAAAGTATGTGTTGGCATAAGACTACTAGCTACAGGTACCTTCCAGAGACAAACTGGTGATATGATGGGGATTTCACAGGCATCAGCATCCAGGGTACTCCACCAGTTCCTAGATGCCATGTCAGCACATGTCAGTGACCATGTATATTTCCCCAATTCCTGTGAGGCATTGGCCAGCAATATGTGTCTTTTCCACCAAATAGCAGAATACTCTGAGGTAGTGGGTGCAATAGACTGCACGCACATATGCATCAAAGCACCACCCGAAGAGTGGGGTAGGGTCTACATCAACCGCAAGGGCTTCCCCTCCATCAACTGCAGGTCATGTGTGATGACCAGGGCATAATAATGAGTGTGTGTGCTGGCTGCCCTGGAAGCTATCACGATTCCCACATCTGGCATCTGACACAACTGTACCAGAGATTTGCCAATGGGGACATCCCTGATGGTCACCTAGTGGGGGATGTTGGATACGCACTGGAGCCGTGGCTGATGACACCCATCAGAAATACACACACACCTGAACAAGAACTCCATAATGAGGCACACGCACAAACAAGAAACATAATTGAGCATGTGTTTGGAATGCTCAAGTCACAGTTCCGGTGCCTGGACACATCTGGTGGAGCCTTGCAGTACTCACCAACTGCATGTACCCAAATTGTTATGGTATGTGCCATGCTACACAATATGATCCTGCGGAAACAGCTGCAGCAGAAACAGCATGGGGCAGGACCAAACAGCCCCCCACCATTGCCAAGGCCTGCACAGGCACAGCGTGACTCAGAGGAGGAACAACCTGAGCCTGCCCCAGTAGGCAGAAGGAGGCATGTCCAGTATGCCCTGGCCTTATCAAAGAGGCAACGCATAGCACATACACTGACTCAGTAGGAACCCTGGAAATGACACCTCTCTCTGACTTGCACATACAGTAAAAGGGATGAATAACTTGAAACTACCTGTTTTCAAACATGTATAGGGAATGTACTATGTGCATCCGACATAGGCAGCCCTGCAGCTCTTCCTGAGGCATGAGTTCCCTATTATAAGCAATCAAAAGCACTGCTAAGCACATTTTAACAGAATTGAGCATATTTAAATACAATTGTGCATAGCTGCACACCGCACTAACCAGTGCAACATCAGGCAACATTGAGCAAAGTCGGGTAAACACGCTCACAACACCTGCTTTACTGTTCCTTAACCAGTCAGGTCTGCCCAGCAGGAAAATAAAAAGCAGTGACAGGGCTCGAACTCAGGATACTGTGCACTACAGTCACAATACTGAACCACTCAGCCATGACAGCATTTCACTGGCACAGACACAACTTAAGTCACTCACACATACCAGTTGGGGGGGGTCATATACCTAACAGTCACAGCCAGCAGGACAATTGTAGACAAATGCAAACACAAACAAATGTTGTATCATGCCCTCTGAAGTGGCATATGAGTAACCTCCCCCCAGGCTTATGCAGGCAGATGACAGCAGGCCAGGCAGTGTGATGTGGGTTGGGTAGCCTATAAAGTCACAAACTAATATGCATGTAATTGGAAGCTAAGGTCTGTATTACAGTGGTATGCCTCAAGCCAGTACGATAGGCAACAGTACAGACTGAAATGGAGTACCTGACATAGCAGTACAGGCCTAGCAAATGTGTATAAGTGTCAGGTGTATCCCTCATCCTATGTACACCCACAGTAACAATCAGCTGTGCCCCCCAGGTAGAAATGCACAAATAATAGCTGTCCCCCCTGTATGTAGAAATGTTGATAAGTCTATGCAAATTGATTCATGGAAGCCCTGCAGGCACAGCGTGCTTCCTGTCGATGTACAACACAAAGGTGAGCCCTGAAGTAAAAAACAACTTGATTTTTCACACACATATAGTATATATGCCCATAGTGGGCATGCTCACACACTTAAACAAACAAAGACAATTTCAGCCAACAACATACTGAAAGGTTATACTGGGCATGCTCACACACTTAGGCCATGTCTGAGTACAGCAGTGGGCCACACATATCTGGCAGTTGCAGTTCTTACTCCAGACATTTGTCACTATTCACCAATCCTGCCTTGTGCACACAGTGATATGAAAACAGATCCATATAATATATTGGACCCCTGTCATAATCAAACTATGTACTGCAAGTACTTAAGTTGTTCAAAGAAAGTGAAAATCCAAAGAAGATCAATAAATCTCCGATCAATATCATCATGAAACAATGAGCACTCCTAACATTATCCAAGCCATGTTCTGGCAAAAATATTGCCAAAGAGTCCATAGAGAACTATGAAGTTTTCTTTCGCTATGTCATAAATATCAATTTAAACTCATATATGTTCTGAGTCAGTGCAAAGTGTAAATGAATACATGTACGTGACTGACATTGCCAACATCTTGTCAGACAGGTTCATACATATTTACCCCCCTCTCACTGACAAAAGGGCCCATTACCATACCTGGAGATTGTGACAATCCAGAAATCACATATACAATGGTTAAACAGATCTATCCAAGCCTAAAAACACAGCGTCTATGGGATGACATGGTTTCCCTGGCTGTGTCATATGTGAACTCCAAAACAAACAGACCCTGCACCTGAACAGTCTGTTGAGACTCACCCTCTGTACAGGATATGAAACTGTTGAATGGGTTACAGCGTTTAACACAATCCACAAGTGTTGGTGCACAATAGATCATGGGAACTATTGTCTTATAAGCCTAATAAGCCTGATCTGCAAGGCCATGGAGTCCATCATTATGGAACTCATAATCAGAGCTATTGGGAGCCTACAAACACCCAACCCTACCCATTTTGGTTTGGTCAGGGGCAGATCATGGTTCCTAAACCTGTTAGACAGTTTTTAAGGCAGTTACCCAGGACATACATCAATAAAATGAGCTATACATGGCCTGCATAGACCTTGAAAAGCCCTTTTCCAACATTCCACACACGTCATATCCACAAAATCAACAATCTGTGCATAAACACGTATGTCATCTGATGGATTGCCAACTGGGGCACAGATAGATCCCACAAGGTAAGAATTGTGGTCTCCCTGTTGGACTGTAAGCTGGTAACAACTGCTGTCCCCCATGGCTCAGTCTTGGGACCCCTCCTGTCTGGTGTATACTTTTCAGAAATACAGTCAAACACATGAGGGCTATGGTTAGCAAAGTTTATGAATGACTGTAAAAAGGTTGTCATAATCGATGTTTGGGACAAAAGAGACATCCTTAAAAAAGGTCTCAGTCAGACAGATGTGGTTAAAAATTATGGCCTCGAGCTACAGTCATACAAATACCACATAGGTGCCAACACCCTAAATATGGAGGTAATAATAAGGGATCTATGGACACATGTGGATAGTCATCACTACTTCCAGAAACACATTCACAAAGTGGTCAGAAAATCATGCTATGTGTTCCCACAAATTGCCAAGGTCTTTGCATGTAGGTCAAAGGAGGTTCCCTCTACTCATCAATCATCAGACTCATCAGAGAGTATCACGGCACACTTGCGATGAATCTGACTAGGCACCTTCAGCAGCTGGAAAGACCAATAACCTCAACAAGAGGATTACTGGCCTCAAACAGCTGTCCCATGCAACAAGACTGAATTTAACTCAATCTGTACTCTGTTGCATACTGTCTACTCAGGCGATCTCTGCCCAACAGACAGGTCCATGTCCAATGCAGAAATGATGTACATGCACTATCTGAAGTAAACCCAAGCTCACTGTGGCACATGCTCTAGGGATATCATCATCACAACAATAAATAGAACATGTTGGAGGGATACATTACTAACTCACAGACTTCCCTTACTTTGGAAGAGGCTCCCAACCTACATTAAGCTGAGTCCCTCACTGACACTCTTCCAGAGAAGCCTTGATGAGTGTATGTGAAACTGAACTGTCACACCATGGATCACTTCATCAGCTCTACTACACAGAGGCCTAGGGAACTAACCTCATGTGTGGTGATAGCTGCACATGCTGGCCATACTAATATATGCCTTCAGGCAGATAGCTTATTACCTACCTATGTACCTATATATATATGTAGGGGGAACACAGTATAATAAGCCAAAGATGGATGGGCAGAGATGTGTGTAAGAGGGTGACCATGACAGGGAGCCATCCAGGACAGCCCCACCCAGCACACATCCCAATGGCACAAAGAACATGAGGTGCACCCACTGTACATAACAGCCACCAGTATCTGTAAGCATTACAGTGTATGTGGTCCATGTGCCTGCTGTACAACATGACTGTACAATGAAGTACACATCTACTATCTGTAGACATGTACCTGTCACATAGGTTCATGGGTATGTAGTAGACTATCTTCATGAAGGCATATATTAGCCTAGGCAAGTTGTGCAGCTTTCACCACCCCATTGGGTAGTCTCCTAAGCCTTAGTTCTAATAGTTAGTACCCTAAGCCCCTTTCTAGTGGGGCTGCTGATGTGATGCCTGGCGTGAATTGTCTGTTTCCCATCCATTCATCAAGGTTCCTATTGAGGAGTGTCAGCGAGGGGATCTGTCTGATGTACATTGGGACTCTGTTTCACAGTAAGGCAAGTGTCTGGGATGGTACTCTGCCCCACCAGCATGTTGTATTCATTGCTGTGATGAGGTTCATATCCCTGTGTAGTGTGACTCAATGCTGTTATACATAGATGGAGCATGTTCAACAGTCATGTGTTGGACATGGCTCTGTATGTTAGGCAGAGTGTGCCCCGGAGTTGGTGACATGCAACGGAGAACATATTTAGTTTTACCAGTTGTGTTGCACAACACAACTGCTTGAGGCCAGTAATCCTCTTGGTGAGGTACCTCTATGGTCTCTGCTGAATATGCTTAGTCGAGTAGATCCAAAGTGGTGCATTGTACTCAATGATGGGTCTGATGACTTAAGAGTAGAGGGCCACCACTACCTCTTTTGATCCTGATGCAAACCCTTTGTTGATTAGATGGGCCACATAGGATTTCCTAATCACTTTGGCAACATGGTTGTCAAAGGAAAGATGACTATCTACTTGTGTCCCCAGATCCCTTATTACCTTGTCAGTTTTTAGGGGGTAACACCTATGTGGTACTTTGTGGGTACTTTGTTTTCACCAAAGGGGATTACTCTGCATTCTTCCACATTGAGCTTGAGGCCATGATTCTGACACCACACATATGTCTCATAGAGTCCCTTCTGGAGAATATTTGTGTCATCCTGGGAATCTATTATGGCAAACACTTTACAGTTCCCTGCAGATTTGTCAACCACAACCCTCCTGTGTTGGCATGTACTTTTGAGAAGTCTATACCAAACAGGAGGGTCCCCAGAACTGAACCCTGGGGGACACCAGTTGTTGCCGGTGTAGAGTCTGACATGTAGCCAGAAACTCTTAATTTGTGGGATCTTTCTGTGAGCCAGTTTGCAATCCATCTTGCGATGTATGGATTCATGCCCAGTTTGGTGAGTTCATCTATGATACCTGACTGGGGAATGGTGTCAAAGGCCTTAGCGAGGTATAGGTAGGCTGTGTGGAGTTCATTTTAATCATCTGTAGCCTGGGTAACTGTCTCAAAGAAATCCACCCAGTTCAGGAGGTGTGATCTGCATTTAACAAAGCCAAACTGGGTGTGCTCAACTATGTGAAGGTTTTCAATGTCTTTATTGTTGACTTCCATTATGATTGGCTCCATTGCCTTGCAGATCAGACTCGTCAGGCTCATAGAGCGTGAATGCCAAGGGTCTTTTGTGGCCCCATCCCTGTAGAGTGGGAAGAACATTGCTGTGCAACATTCTATGGGTACATATCCTGTATAGAGGATGTAGAGAGAGGTGTAGGTATCCTTGATGAATATGGATACATCCCAACCCTATGTGCTATGATCCAGGTCCTGATGCTGGAAGGTATGGAATGTGTAGTTTTCTGGTAGTGCTGGTGTGCTCTCTGGAGCCTTAAACTTGGTTTCTGTTACTGCACAGATATCAATATTCTCCATACTGAGAAGTGCCTCGAGTGTGTGCATTTGGAGGATGAGACTTCTGGCAATGAGTAGCATTTAGCTCACTTTGTGGTTATTTGTGTTGGTTATGGGGTTTGGTTTGTCCTGGGTGACTGGGGTTCCACACCTGAAGTCAACACCTCATTGGTCTGATCTGACCATAAACTAATTACCCTACATATCAACATTCTGTCCCCACCACCCATTAAGGAAACCATGTTAAAAAATTTCTCCAAAGCCAACTTCATGCTTCTTAAGACAGAAGTGGTGAACTTCAGAACACTCATGCAGATGGACAATACAGTTACGACTGCTGAATCCTACACAATTGCACTTTATAAGCACTTACATGAGTGCATGGATCGTGCTATACCAAACAGAACCAAGATGCTATCCTCCAAGAAAAGGAAGCAAATCTGGTGGTCCCCTGCCATAAACAAACTGTACAACAGAAGGAAGAAACTATTGCAAAAGAGAGTAAAATCCCATGAGTGGAGGAGCTCCCTGGTCAGCCTCAGTAAGAAGCTGTGATCCCTGATAAAATCCTCCAAAGCTAGTTATGAAAACAAAATCGCCACTGATTCTAAAGACAACCACAAAACATTCTATAGCTATGTCAAGAATCTCAATGACAACACTCAGATCTGCTCTGAGTTACAGCACAATGGCACTAAATTTACAGACCCAACTGATATTGCCAACATCCTGGCAGATAGGATCAGTGCTAAGTTTACCCCCCTCTCACCCATGAAAGAGCCCATAT
Source organism: Protopterus annectens (assembly GCF_019279795.1). Classification (NCBI taxonomy): domain Eukaryota; kingdom Metazoa; phylum Chordata; order Ceratodontiformes; family Protopteridae; genus Protopterus; species Protopterus annectens. The sequence continues at coordinate 698,807,702 of NC_056731.1, forward strand.
CTATACTGGAAGAATGCAAATTTGCTGTCATCATGGCTGCACAGGTAAAAACCACACTCTCCAAAGCCAGGAACACAGCATCCATGGGACCAGACAACATCCCAGGCTGCGTTCTACACAAACGACAGAAATAACTGGCACCACACCTAAGTACCATGTTCAGTCATAGCCTCACCTCAGGCTTTGTGCCTGCTGAATGGCGCACAGCGATGGTTATCCCACTACACAAGGGGGGAGCCACCACGGACCCCGGGAACTAGCACCCCATTAGCCTGATGAGCCTGGTCTGCAAGGCCATGGAATGTATCATCATGGAACTTATAAACAAAGAGATTGGTAATCTCCAAACTCTGGACCACAACCAGGTTGGGTTTGTAAAAGGCAGATCATGTCTCCTAAACCTGATGGACTTCTTTGAAGCAGTCACCAAAGCTGTAGACAAGGGTAAGGTTGTTCACACAGCCTATCTAGATCTTGCTAAGGCTTTTGACACCATCCCCCACTCTGGAATTATAGATAAACTCACTAAACTCGGTATAAATCCCTATGTCACAAGATGGGTTGCCAACTGGCTCACTGACAGAACCCACACTGTGAAAGTAGCAGATGCCAAATCTGACTTTAGACCAGTGACAAGTTGAGTACCACAGGGTTCTGTCCTGTGTCCTGTCCTGTTCGATATCTACTCCCCTGAAGCACAGGCTAACACAGGAGGTCTTTGGCTAATGAAGTTCCCAGATGACTGCAAACTAGGAGCCATAATCGAAACTACTAACGATGTGGACATCCTACAAAAGGGCCTCACTGAGACAGATGCCTGGTGTCAAAGCCATGGCCTCAAGCTCAATGCCAAAAAGTGCATTGTCATTCCCTTTGGTAAAAACTCTGTACACATGAACTACAACATATGCGGTAGTATACTTAACACTGAAAGTGTGATAAGAGACCTTGGGACACAGGTGGACATTAGTCTCTCCTTTGATAATCACATCACCACAGTAGTCAGGAAATCCTTCTACGTGGCACACCTCATCACAAAAGGTTTCTCATGCAGAAAAAAAAGAGGTCATTGTTCACCTCTACTCATCACTCATTAGATCCATTATAGAGTACAACGCCCCTTTTGGTATGTACCTCAAAAGACATCTACAACAACTGGAAAGCCCGCAGAAATACCTCACAAAGGGGATTAACAGCCTCAAATACATGCCCTACACAGACCGTCTCAAAACACTCCAGCTTTACTCTGTCGCATATCGCCTACTCAGAGGTGATCTCTGCCTAACATACAAAGCTATGTCAAACACAGAGCTGTTGGACATGATCCACTTAAAGAAATCCCAATCCCTCTGAGCTTCGGCACCAAAACTCAGACCGAAATACAAAAGGAGGGGGTGTATCCATTTTCATAAAGGATACCCACACCTCCAGGTTAGTGGCACAGCACGAGGCTTCAGAGACCATCCAAGTGCAACTAACAGTGGGCAAAGCTGCTTATCAGATCATAGCCTGCTACTGATCACCTACCTTGTCTCAGGACCCTCACTCAGCATTCATGAGAACACTGGAAAATATAAAGGTCCTACAAAACACCATGATATTAGGAGATTTCAACTACCCAAACATTGAATGGGAGAATTAGTCAAGTAGAAACTCCTTTGCCCAATGCTTCCTTGAGTTTATAAACTCAAACACTCTGGAACAGCTGGTCACCATGCCCACTAGAGGTGACAACATACTGGACCTGATCATCACCAACATGGGGGATCAGTGTTCCACACCGGAGGTAAACCCCTTGCTGGTAAGATCAAATCATAAAGTAATCACACTAGACATCTACATCCTGACCCCACCCCCAGTCAAGGAAATCACTGTGAAAAAATTTTCAAAAGCAAACTTCACATTTCTCAAGACCGAAGTGGAAAGTTTCAAAGCCCCCTTGCTATAGGATAATGCTATCCAATCCGCAGAATCCTTTACAAGTGCATTCTATGAGCATCTACAGGGATGCATGGATCGAGCCATCCCAAGTGAAACCAAGACTCACTCCTCCAAAAAGAGGAAACCAGTCTGGTGGTCCTTTGCCAAAAATAAGCTATACAACAGAAGGAGGAAACTACTACATGATAGAGCAAAATTCCAAAAAGGAAAGGCATCACTGATTATTATTAGCAAGAAACTATGATCGATCATAAAATCATCCAAGGCCAGTTTCTAAAGAAAAATTGCCAAGGAATCTAAAGATAACCACAAAGCCTTCTTTAGATATATCAAAAATTTAGGTGGCAACTCTCAGATATGCTCTGAGCTACTGCAAAATGGCAAAAAGTACACTGAACCAACTGACATTGCCAACATCCTGGTAGACAAGTTTAGTGCAAACTTCACCCCCCACCCCCAAAAGGGCCCGTGTCCATCCCAGAAGAATGCAGAGCCCCAGACATCACGAACATGCAAGTAAAAACAGCCCTCTACAAAGCTAAGAACACAACATCAATGGGACCGGATGGTGTCCCAGGCTGCATCTTATACGAGCTCCAAAAGGAACTAAACCCTAACCTAAATTCACTGTTCAGACTCAGCCTTACCACAGGCTATGTACCCAAAGAATGGCATACAGCAACAGTCATCCCGCTCTACAAAGGTGGTTCCACAACAGAACCTGGGAACTATCACCCTATAAGCCTGACCAGCCTGGTCTCCAAAGCTATGGAGCGAATTATCATGGAACTCATTAACAGAGGCATTGGGAACCTCCAGACACTGGACCCTACTCAATTCGGCTTTGTTAAAGGCAGATCCTGCCTCCTAAACCTAGTTTACTTCTTTGAAACAGTTACCAAGGCCATAGATGAAGGGAAGGTAGTCCACACAGCCTACCTGGACTTCACTAAGGCCTTCGACACCATTCCCCATTCTGGCATCATAGACAAGCTTACCAGCTTGAACATTAACCCCTATGTCATGAGATGCGTGGCCAAGTGGCTCATGGATAGAACACACATGGTCAGAGTTGCGGGTGCCATGTCCGACTCTAAGCCAGTCACAAGTAGCATCCCACAGGGCTCGGTCCTGGGACCCCCTCCTGTTCGGTATATACTTCTCTGAGGTACAGGCAAGCAAGGGAGGACTATGGCTGACCAAGTTTGCAGATGACTGCAAATTGGGGGCCATAATCTTTTCTCCGGCTGACACAGACATCCTCCAGAAGGGTCTTACAGAGACAGATACCTGTTGTCAAAACCATGGCCTCAAGCTGAATGCCAAAAAATGCATAGTCATCCCCTCTGGAAAAAAACAAAGTGCCCACAAATTACCACATAGGTGGTAATCCACTAGGTATGGAAAATGTAATTAGGGACCTGGAGACCCAGGTAGATAGTAACCTCTCCTTTGATAATCACATTGCCAAAGTTGTTAGAAATTCCTTCTATGTAGCTCACCTAATCATGAAAGGGTTCACCTCTAGATTAAGAGAGGTCATTGTGCCCCTCTACTCATCACTCATTAGGCCCATAATAGAGTACAATGCCCCATTTGGTATGTACCTTAATCGGCACATGCAACAGCTGGAAAGACCACAGAAGTACCTCACCAAGAGGATCATGAGCCTTAAAGAGATGACCTATGCAGCTCGACTAAAGAAACTCCAGCTCTACTCGGTTAGTTACTGCCTGCTCAGAGGTGATCTATGCCTGATGTATAAGGCCATGTCCAACCCAGAATTAATGGACATGCTCCACTTCAAGAAAACCAAATGTCTTAGAGCCCCACGCTCCAGTGAATTAAACCTCAGCACAGCAATAAACAGGACGTGCTGGAGTGATAGATTCCTGTCCCAGAGACTTCCCCCGCTCTGGAATAGAATCCCAATTTATGTTAGGTAGAGTCCCTCGCTGACTCTCTTCAAGAGGAACCTTGATGAGTGGATGGGAAATCGTACATTTACCCTGGGATCACTTCAGTGGCCCTGCTAGGCAGAGGCCCAGGAAACTAATTTAAAAGGGAGGCGAAAGCCAACACATTCTGGCTAGGCTTATAAATGCCCTTGGGCAGATAGCCTAGTATCTACCTATGAACCTACACGCTCTAGGGACCTAAACCTCGTCACCACAATAAACAGAACATACCGGAGGGATAAATTCCTGTCCTAGAGACTTCCCATACTCCGGAATAAACTACCTGTCTATATCAAACAAAGCTCCTCATTAGCACTCTTCAAGAAAAATCTTGATGATTGGATGGGAAATAGGAAATTCACCCTGGGGATCACTTCTGTGTCTCTGCTCGATAGTGGCACAGGAAAATAAATATATTGGGTGGGAAAAGTCAAGTTACCTTTTTGGCTGGGTTTGTATAGGCCCCAGGGCCGATAGCCTAGTACCTACCTATGAACCTATGAACCTTTGAGCCTTGCCTAAAAAAGGTAATATGGGGACAGCAAGAGCATTGGCCAGTATTTAGAAACAACAAGGCTTGTCTATCATGTCATCACAGGCAGACAGAGACTGGATCCCCTTTGAATGACACCAGAAGCTCAGCCAAATTGTTGAAGTTTATCATCTTTCTGTTATATTGCAGTATCATGTAGGTGAAGGTAAGGTGTTACTCAAGGTCAGGGTCATACCAGCCTGGGCTACATGATCATAATAAATATCTCTTGTCATGTTGTCCTGGGAGGTATGTCTCAGATCATTCACACTGACATAGATAAAGAACACGTCATAGATGTACCTGTTCTGGAGTGATGTTAGTGTTTGTGTTATGTGGCGGATCATAGCACCTGACAGACAACTGACAGTAACCTTCTTCTTGTCCAGCCGAGTGAGTGGAACATCTGTGTGCCAGACTATGAAGTCACCTATTACTAGTGTGTTGGGTATGTTGTTTTGCCTTAGGGCCTGTTGTGAGGCACACTGCTTTGGTGTATTATGTGTTTTCTGGTGTGTGCTTGGAGGTCCATGTTGCTTGCTTGTCTGCTTAGGAGGACACTCTCTCTTTTTCAGATTAATTTTTGTATTCTCCGAGTATGGTAATGTGTATTTATGTGTGTGTTTTGCTGGTACTTATATTGTAGGTCTATATGAGACAGTTGGTGTTGTGGTTGTATGACCCTACTTCTCCTGACTACATTGTCCAGTATTGGGTTGACAGAGCTTAGCCACTGGTTTGACCCTGTGTGTGCCAGCATGTGGTGCATCAACCCATATATGATATGGTCATGGCCTATACATACAATACACTCACAATACACCTAGTATGATAAGCCTGCTGAGGTTAGCAAATGTGAAAAAAACCTTTGGGCAAACTGTCAGCAAGTAATGTGTGTATTGAACCCCATAACTCCATATTGCTTGCTGAAGTGTAAAGACGTACTTAGTTTGGATTAAGAATCCTGCACTTGCCAACTGTGTGTGTGTGTGTGTGTGTGTGTGTGTGTGTGTGTGTGTGTGTGTGTGTGTGTGTGTGTCTCCCTGGGGAGGAGCAACCTTTTTGGAGACTACTCAAACCCCTTAAAATTGGTATACTCATCTTTGTCAAGTCTGATGATGTCACCATCTTACAAATATACCTGTGGAAAAAAGAAATCCCTGTAATGTGAATAGTGTGTCGTATAAATGCAAACTGCTGTAGTATCATGATGCTGTTAGGTACGGGTTTGAGTCCTGCACTTACCGAGTGTGTGTGTCTCCCTGTGGAAGCACAACCTTTTTGGCAACTACTCACACCCCTTAAAAGTGATATACTCATCTTTGTTGTCTGATGATGTCACCATCCTACAAATATACCTGTGGAAAAAAGAAATCCCAGTAATGTGTATAGCACATTGTGTAAATACATACTGCTGTCATATCATAATGTAGTTAGACAGGGGTTTAAGTCCTGCACTTGCCAACTGTGTGTGTGTGTGTGTGTGTGCGTGTGTGTGTGTGTGTCTCCCTGGGGAAGAGCACCCTTTTTGGAGACTACTCACACCCCTTAAAAGTGCTATACTCATCTTTGTCAAGTCTGATGATGTCACCATCCTACAAATATACCTGTGAGAAGGAGAAATCCCAGTAATTTGTATAGCATGTTGTGTAAATGCCTACTTCTGTATTATCATAATGTAGTTCGATAGGGGTTCAAATCCTGCACTTACTGTCTGTGTGTGTGCCACCCTGGGGAGGAGCAGCCTTTTTGGAGACTACTCACACCCCTTAAAAGTGGTATACTCATCTTTGTCAAGTCTGATGATGTTACCATCCTACAAATATACCTGTGGAAAGGAGAAATCCTAATACTGTGTATAGTGCATTGTGTAAATGCATACTACTGCAGTATTGTAATTTACTTAGGAAGGAATTTGAATCTCGCACGTGCTGACTGTGTATGTGTGCTTCAGGTGTGTGAGAGTGTGTGACACCACTGGTCAATGTGGAGTGGGTTTTGATTTTTCTACTGTATGATATATCACAATGACAATTGTATGTGCATTACACATGTAAGGTAGCTGTGGGGCAAAGCCATATACATACATGTGACCTCAATTATTTCATAAGTGGGTACTCTGCTTTCTCCATGAATGTATCTGTTATCTTTGCCAGAGCTATTTGGCACTTTCCAGACCTTAGGTCACTTCTGTATGCTAGTGACAAGCTTAGCCACTGCAGTGATCACTGGGATACGTCTTCTGTTTAACAGCCACTCATCACGGTTTCTAATGAAGAGTGTGAGTGAGGGTTTATGCTTCAGGTATATTTGAATCCTGTTCCAAAGCAAGCAAAGTCTGGCAAAGATGACTAATCATTATAGGTGTGCAACAACCTCTGTGGATCTGCATGCAGACCCTTTATTGCTTATGTGCTCCACAGAGGGATTTCCAAAACCCTTTGGTAATGTGATTAACAAAGGAGAGATGAATAAACACACGGCTCTATGTATACATCAGTGCCTGTTCCACATTTTGGGGGCTACTACCTATGTTGTACTCTGTGGATACTTTGTTTTCTAAAAGTGGATAACTATGCTTTCTTTGGCTTATAGCTTTACAGCATGAGTTTGACACCAGGCATGTGTGTCTCTATGATACCCTTTTGGTGGATGTGTGTGTAATCTGGAGAATAAAGTATAGCCCACAGTATGCATTTTCATCAAACGTGGGCAGACATATCCTTACTGTTTTGCTTGTACCTAAGAAAGCTATATGCCAAACAGGAGTGGTCCCAGGACTGAGTGCAGGGGAATACCACTTGTTACTGGCATAGAATTGTACATGGAGGCTGCAAATGTTACTGTGTGTCCTACATCTGTGCGTCAGTTGTCAATCCATCATCTAACAATCATTTATGGTCAGTCTGTTGAGGTCTGTATGATGCCAGAATGTGGGATGGGGATGAATTGCTGGTGAGCTATAGCTTGGCTGTGTGGACCTCCCCTGCCTCACCTATAGCCTTGTTAACTGGCTTGAAGACTACTAGGTATAGGAGCCATGATCTGGCCTTTAGAGAACGTAAGTTAGTATGGTGCAGTGTTTGCAGGTTCATAATGTCTCTGTTAATGAGTTCCATAATGCCGTGCTCCATAGCCTTCCTGATAACATTTGTCTGGCTTATAGGGTGAGAGTTTCCAGGATCTGTTGTAGTTCTACCCTTAATCAATTTATGTTAACATTTGCACTGGGTGTGACGAGTATGGACAGGTTTAGGAATAAGTATATTAGAGGGTCAGCCCAGGTTTGAAGGTTAGTAGACCAACCCAGATAGGCAGAATTAAGTTGGTTTGCATGTGTGCTGAGGAGGGATGCAGAGTATATTGTGAAATAGATGCTAAGGATGAAGCCGCCAGGTAACAGGAAAAGAGGGATGCCTAAGATGAGGTTTATGACTGTGGTGAGAGAGGACATGTAGTTGGATGGTGTGACAGCGCAAGATACAGACGGCAAGAGGAAATGGAAACAGATAATCTACTGTGGCGACCCCTAATGGGAACATCCGAAAGGAGAAGAAGAAGACGTTGTAGCTCAACCCTTGTGGGCTGTGAACACCATTACCATGCATCATTCCACAAGTATGTAACCTGTATAGAGGCTGCATCTGGACAGAGTGTTTAGGTGAGTGGTGACTTCATATTTCAGCTTGTGTATGACACAGCCACGGACACTGTCCAGTACTATTGCCACTGCGGTTTGGACTTTGGTAAAGAGATGTTTTAACTAGAGTGTCTGTGAATCATCAGGTTTTACATTCTTCAGGTCTGGAAATGTGGCCTTTGTATAATGACAGGGTGGTGAAATCCGCATTCAAACTGTCTGACTAGAAATTGGTAATGTCAGTCAGATAAGTGTACTTTGTCACCATTTACATTAACTGTGACCCGATCTGAGAATTCCCCTGTAGATTATACACAACACTAAAGAAAGCTTTAGTGTTGTCTTTGGAATCCTTGCCATTTTGTATTTTGAAGCTTGCCGTGTATGTTTATTGAGGGATTGTATTTTCCCAATGATACTGACCAGAGAGGTTATCCCTTCTTGGTATGTAACTCTTTTTTGGTACAACTTCACACCTTCTATTATATATTTAGTTTATGGCAGGGGTCCATGAGACTAATGCACTTTTACTGTATAAGTAAGAATTTCTTGTGTTTGTGATAGCACGGTCCATGCAACCCTGTAGGTGAACAGTGTGCATTACTAAAGGATTATGCAGCTGGGACAGTGTTAACCTTAGTAATGCAAACCAATGACAGATAGCAACAACAGCATCATACACAGCACAGTGTCAACCCGTGTCATGCACACACATGCGTACTCAAGTTCCAAAATGTGTGTAGTACAATGCATACTGGCCACCAATAGAAACTATGGAGTGTTAACACTGGCCAATACAGGGCATGTCACCCTGCCCATGTGTCCAATATGCATGTACATGCAGACAGTGCACCTCTATCGTGTTCACAAATGGATACCTGCAAATCTGTGTTGCACACACCCCACACTTACTGTCCACTGTATAACGAATGCTGACATTACACACATCAGCCAAGTGGCTCATGAGCAAACGAAACACAATTGGAATAAACACTGGTGAAAACAATACAACATTGCTAATTACAGCTTTAATGCATCATGCCTGCTCAGCTACACCTTCAAGGATATCATTACACTTTACTGCTGACAACATGCTACACAACCAACCATTGCTATACTTTATTAAAGTCACCCTGTGCATCAGCACCATGTTAGCCTGTTCCTGCATCAATGTTACAGATGACAGGAGGTGGCACAGGTTTCATCATATGCACAGGGTGTGTTGTTGGTTTGCCAGAGGCCTACACTGAGCCATACAATCGACATGTGTGTGTGAGCGTGTGGGTGAGGGCCATGAGTACTGTTATAGACCAATGTTGATGTAATGTGTGCGGGTATGTGTTTGCCCTAGGTTTCTGGTTTATGTGTGTGTGTCTGCATGCACACAGTTCCACCATGTGGCTGCCATATACAGGGATTTGTGAGACAGCTACAGACTGTACCTAGCAGGCTTTACAGACCAAAATCTCTGGCCATGGATACGGAACCTGTGCCTGGCAGGGGTGCTACAAACAGTATCAGGTACTAATCCAGATTGGGTACTATCCGAAGAGGTTGACATATGTCCACTGGATCCAAGTCCCTGCTGGGACTGGCCAGAGCCACGTGCACGTGGTTTGCTAGGACAGTCTATGGACAGCCCCCCAACATTGCTGGGGCTGGTACTGGCACAACAGGAGTGGCTGTGACTTGCTGGACATCCACAGCAACCTCCAGCTGCTGATGTTGCTGGCATACGTCCACATCGACGTCTCAACCATCCCGCACTGTCCTGATACATGGATATGACATTGTGGAGGACATCCAATGTCTCACCCCAACGTCTATCAATGACCTCAATGCAGTTATGTATGGCACCTGCTAGATCATGGATACTGTCATTTACAGAGGTGTTATGAGCCCTCTGTGCCCTTAGTCCCTGTCTGGTGTACCGCTCCATTCATGTCTGTACTTTCATGACAGCCTGGAACATGCGTGTGGTAGAAAGAGGTGTGGCATGTCTGCCAGGGGCATGATGACCAGCAGTGCTCTGAAGAAAACCCCTAGGCATCTACCTATGTGGTACAGTTCCAGACATCTGGCTATGGCTGCTGTGTCCTGATACATGTGCCATAGATACCACACTGTCCTGGCCAGTGCCAACCATATACTGTCCCTCAGCTAAGGGCAATGGTGATGATGGATATACGGCAGTATGACTGTGTGCATGAATGAGGTGGAGACTTGTGTACTGTCAACTGGTGGCCCAACAATAGACCCTGACAAACCTGCCTGTGCCTCAACACACCTATCTATACTCATCATCACTGTCTGTCTCAGTGACATCAGGTTCCCTGCTGTATTGAACCAGTCCCACCTCAGCACCTGTGAGAGGAAAACAGGAAACACACTTTCAGACCTGAACATGACTTCAGACCACATGCGCACATGCACACATGCACACATGCACACATGCACACATGTGTACATGCGCACATGCACACATGCACACATGCACACATGCGCACATGTGCACATGCACACACACACAAAATACACTCCTCCCTAAAGCAGACACACACAACACCAGCAATCACAGAACATACACAATAGCAGGTGATGGTGGGGTACAGTATCACAAGCAAAACAGTCATTTCACACATGTCAGCATGCAGGACATATGTTGCTCAACAGCATGCAGTGCAAGTGTAGTCAGTCCTTGTTACTAACAGTATACATGGCTTTGATGCATGTGTTTTGTTATTAGGTGATGGCCCTCCCCCTGGAACACAATGCATACATGGACACAACATTGATGTGCAGGTATTCATAACCCTGTAATGTACTGTGCACCATAACTCACAGGTGTACATACCATTGCTGGATGTGTATCTGTGTGTCAGATAGGTATCCAATGCTGATTACAGCCTCTGTGTCTTTAGCAAATAATTGCGGACACATTTTAGCACATGCATGATGAGTATTCACACAACATCATCAGTAGTGCATAGATAATTGATGGAGTACAATTCTGCCACATACCCAATGTACAGTACTCATGGTGAGTGTAGATCATATTGTGGACATGCCAGTCTCATCCAATAGACCCTGACAAACCTGCCTGTGCCTCAACACACCTATCTATACTCATCATCACTGTCTGTCTCAGTGACATCAGGTTCCCTGCTGTATTGAACCAGTCCCACCTCAGCACCTGTGAGAGGAAAACAGGAAACACACTTTCAGACCTGAACATGACTTCAGACCACATGCGCACATGCACACATGCACACATGCACACATGTGTACATGCTTTGCACACATGCACACATGCACACATGCGCACATGTGCACATGCACACACACACAAAATACACTCCTCCCTAAAGCAGACACACACAACACCAGCAATCACAGAACATACACAATAGCAGGTGATGGTGGGGTACAGTATCACAAGCAAAACAGTCATTTCACACATGTCAGCATGCAGGACATATGTTGCTCAACAGCATGCAGTGCAAGTGTAGTCAGTCCTTGTTACTAACAGTATACATGGCTTTGATGCATGTGTTTTGTTATTAGGTGATGGCCCTCCCCCTGGAACACAATGCATACATGGACACAACATTGCTGTGCAGGTATTCATAACCCTGTAATGTACTGTGCACCATAACTCACAGGTGTACATACCATTGCTGGATGTGTATCTGTGTGTCAGATAGGTATCCAATGCTGATTACAGCCTCTTTGTCTTTAGCAAATAATTGCGGACACATTTTAGCACATGCATGATGAGTATTCACACAACATCATCAGTAGTGCATAGATAATTGATGGAATACAATTCTGCCACATACCCAATGTGCAGTACTCATGGTGAGTGTAGATCATATTGTGGACATGCCAGTCTCATCCATGACATGGCATGCTAAAATACAACTGCATATTTAAACATTACACATACCCAATGTGTGTCATATGACCTAGCCACTCAATAACATCACAAGGCATATATGTGTCAGTTGTGAAAATAGTGATTGGTATGCATACTGTCTAGAGGTGCATATGTGTGTACACACACAACATTAAGATGTATAGCAATGAAAGCTATGTGTAGTACTGTGGTTACAATAACTGAATGGGGTATATTACCATAGGCCATCATCATGAAGCATCAGGTGGTCACTCAAGGCTATAAATGTTTCCCAAACCAGCACTAATCATGCAGTGCCGGAACTGTACTACCTTGGCTAAATTCACCATTTCACAACCAGTTGTTATGTGAGTTTGTAAGGAGGCCAATAAGGAGCATTCTCTGACATGAATGTGTAGTGTGTTGCAGAGTGTTTAAATGCCCCATGATAGGCCTCTACCCCTCAGGTATATTATTTGTAATGTGTGGATGATATTTTGGATACTGGAGTGTGTCTTTACAGAGGGTATGGGAATCCTTTATGTGTAGCATGTTAAATGCTCTGTGTATGACATAGATGCGTATGTTATGTGCATGTTGAGTATCAACTGTGCCAATCCAAAGGTCACTACAGTCTAGCCACATTTGTTTAAGATGGTCTGGGTATTGCGTGTGTTTGAGGCAGCTAATCACATTAGTGAGATGCGCGTGCTCTTACACCAAACATGCACAGCATGCATTATGGGTAAGTGTGTTACATGTGTACATGGCCAACACCTTAACTATGACATACACTTTTTATTTACAATAATAAATGTAGAACACACTCACCAGCATCTGTCTGCTGCCTTGATGTCACCCCAAAGGGACCTACATAGAGATGAGACAGTTTGCCAGTTGCCACAACTGTGGCTTTGCTACTGTGTCTTTGCAATCTTACAGTACAACAACAGTTTACATTCACAGGGCTACAGATTATGTTCCATATGATCAGTATTGCACAACAACAGGCTCCACATCTTTGAACAATACACTCCACATCTCACATATGCATGATCTACCAATACAGATAAGATATGCTATGTTACCTGCATGCTCCATGTGTGCTAGCTGGGTCGTTCAAACCTCCATCATGGTGTATGTCTGCTGCTGTTGTTGATGGGCAGGTGCCACCAGGCTCAGGAGCAGCTCCTCTGCTCTGGTGAGGGGGGATGGATATTAACACCACCTCCTGTTGCAAGCTGTTGTCTACGCACATCAGCAGCACGCTGAAGGACATGTCTGAGAAGATCACTGCAGTGGTGGCATACCTGTTCATATGTCCGGTTATGCAGGCCTACCTCATTGACCCTGCGGACGACATCTTGCCACATTGCATTACGCTCCTGCTGGTCCTGGGTGGTTCGTGAGAACATGAGACGGTAGTGCTGAAACATACTGCTAGTAATGATATCACCTTCAGCACTACAGTAACTGGGTTTCCTGCAATGGGTCATCATCCCTGGAAGACATAAATACAAAAATATGTCTGAGCAAGTCATATAGCATACTTAACATTATACAGTACAGATATCACTGAACTGCCATATATAGCAACCTATAAGCTAACCGAGAGTGAAACACTGTAACTGCCACTTATCACTGCTCACCCCACAACTGCTTGGAATTGCCTTGCTCACTCTCTATCTAATGAACCATGTTCTGCACAGCAACAAAATAAAATCACTATATAGGACTATACAAGAGTACCTGGCACACTGTATGCAGCACGATGCACCACCTAGCCACAGCAGATATACATCAAGCTGATGTGTAAAGAAATATATCATCTATCACAATCAGTGTAAGGTCCAGTAAATGTATACTATTATACCACACAACTTGTTAATGGCAAACCTGTGGCCAAAATATGTGCACAGTTGGGAATATATGTCGCATACTGCTGTAGTACACTATGGATGTTGCTAGATACGCAGTTATATGTTTTACCACACCTATGTCAAAGGACATGTTACAGACATACCCACACACACATCAGACATAATTACATTACACAAAGGTATAACAACCCAGATAAGCTTTCAGTGTGTATACCATACTTTGCTGTACAGGCCCAGAGCTTCAAGTAGTACTATGGTACACACAGGATTTGCATTCAACATCGGTATCAATCAATAATCATAGATGTAGTGCTTTAGCCTCCAATGACACACCCCTAGTTAAAACCAAGGGACTTAATCACACTATATGCAATAGCACTTGTTCTGCCTAGCAACAGAATACACAGCTTTTGCTAGGATCAAAGCAAGGACCCATAATACCATGACATAAACAGTTTCCCACTAAGCTATTCCACAGATACATATCTTTGACGTATTCACAGACATATTGACCATCACAGTCAGTAAAGAGTACAGAGAATTGATTGCAACAAGTAGATGTAGGTGTGTATGAGTATATATAACTATTTATATATATATATATATATATATATATATATATATATATATATATATATATGTGTGTGTGTGTGTGTGTGTGTGTGTGTATACATATACACATCCATTGGTCTACATATACATATATATGTAGGCACATATACATTTCATCTTTCATAGTGAGAATATCAATTATACAAAGGATGTAAGGTGTACAGTAATGTAATAAAATTGCACAGTCTTGGGATAAATGCATTGAAGGTGTTCACAGCCCAGGTAGCTTTAGCAGGCCTTACTGGCTTCAACATTGCAAACTGAACAAACCACCCACAGTGTTTAACCACCACATGTCATATACCAGCACTGTATGCTGTCTTGTTTGTCACACACTAAAAACTACATACAAATATGCACATACTAACCTTCACCAACATATATAGATCCCCCTTCACAAACAGTTGCAATATGTCCCCTGCTCTATGCACATATACAGATGTGAATATATATGGCACATATATATTTCTCCATATGTGTGTGGCATACACACACAAGGTCCACACTGTTGTAAGTCCCTGGACCTCACAGCTGAACTGTTGGGCCTTGCTGCAACACAAACAGGTGTCACATATGAGCACACACTAATATTAGGGGGGTATATATGGCAACAGATGCTAGATAAGCATACTAGACTGCTACAGCAGTTGCCATTGCTAAGTTACACTTTACTATGACTATCATGCATGTGTTTTTCTGTCACACCCATGTTTATATATTGTCAGCACTAATCCCCCCAACAGCCAACAGCCCACACAGATAACATGGATCAGATCTTTGACATTTAATGTTGAGCTACACATTTCACAGGTATGTCCCACTGCCCACAGGTACGCACAGTATTGTCCATAGCAGTAGTTAAGCAGAACATCTGTGCATAAAGAAGTATTGCTGCCACATATGAATGGTTAACATTATGTAGACTATTCTTCAATAACATCTACAACATGCCAGTAAATACATATGTGACACATACCTTTCCTTTGTATGATTTGGTAATATTTCTTTTTTCCTTTTCTCTGTCTCTCTCTGTCTCTCTCTCTCTCTCTCTCTGTCTCTCTCTCTCTGTCAGTCTCTGCAATAGAGTGATTGAGATTATTGGCAGAGATTGCAGCCTGCTTTTGTAGGAACTTGCACATAAGCATGTGATGGCCTCTGCACCAATTAGTGGCCACCATTTGCTAATTGCATGCAGCCTGCTGTGTAGTAATTGCAGTAATCACTGTCATAGCAACCCAGTACTATAAATTGCTAACTCAGGTA
Organism: Protopterus annectens; assembly: GCF_019279795.1. Taxonomy (NCBI): domain Eukaryota; kingdom Metazoa; phylum Chordata; order Ceratodontiformes; family Protopteridae; genus Protopterus; species Protopterus annectens. The sequence continues at coordinate 698,823,423 of NC_056731.1, forward strand.
GGTGTGGCCCTTTCAGCTTTCCAAGATGGAGATCATCCTTGTTTGCTGTGGACATCATTGTTTAAGACTGAAGGTTAGTATAGTTCTTATATCACAAGCCAGGGGTGTAGCCAGAGATTTAAATTTTGTACTCAGACCTAATGTTGCTGCTTCCAGTACCCACTTGTCAGTGTAGAAATGTACTCACCCTCAAAATGCTACTCCAAGATACATGGAAAGATGTACTTTCTTTTCAACTGTTACAATTAACTGCCATACAAAGCTAGTTATTGAAATGTATTCCTTTGGCACAAGAATTGTTTGTGCACTGCTATACTGTGAATATTCATTTACATTATTTTATTCTAAACAGTTTGTGCTTTTTTAGTGTTAACATTAGCACAAGCTGCTCAGAAAACTGGACACATGTCAGTACTGTGAGTATGCTTACCTACATCCTTGATAGACCCTGCACACACAGGTATATTCTACATTTGGGTAGGGATGCAGAAGTACAGAGAGCATAAGTACTATTGTGTGGATTTTATCTTGCTGGATTTATAGGGTTGCTGTGCACATGTTAGTTTATCAAGGCAAGTAGTCTGTCTGCGTAGCTCCCAACTGTGGACCTGTCCACATGATAGCCAGAGAATAGCCTGTTATTTTTTGTCTGTGCACCACACAGGTCTTTTCAGCAATAGAGCAATGGCATTCTTACAGTTGGTTGCTACCAGTACATGGCTACATCCATTTGTATTTTAGTATTGTAGTCTTACATAAGGGTATGCTTCTGAAACTCCTTCCAAAGCTATTTGCATAGTGTGTAACAGCAGAAAGGCTGATATGCCTCTGTGTTTCTGCCTCTGCCAGACCTCTCAACCACTCAGGTATATATTTGAACAGACTCAGGGAAAAGTCAAGAAAAAGTCAGGGACAATCAGGGACACCTTTAAAATATTATGCCATTAAGTTGAGACATTGAGAGAATCAGAGCATATGAATTAATACACCTTTTCTGAAGTAAAAGAAGTGTCTAACTCTTAATTATTGTCATTATTCATTAAGTGTAATTCACCACCTTTCTGGCCAAAGTCAGTAGTTTTTGGAGGGATTTAGAGGGACGGAGCAAAAATTTGTTTCAAAATCAGGGACATCCCTGAAAATTAGGAACAGTTGGGAGGTATGGCCTCTTCCCTAAACAGATATGCCAGTGTTTGTCCTGCTGTAATACTGTGTGGGGTTGTAAAGTGATGGTGTAACATTATTTCTTGCTAGAATGGCTGCTTCTCTTATCACAGTCATGTAATGTAATCCCAAAACAACTGTTGGTCAACATCCACAGAACAAGTCATGTGGTATGATATTCCTATTTTTCCTTTACATTCACTCATTTTGATGCATGGTATATTTATTTAAGCACCAAAGTGATGTATATCTACCGTGGTTTAGTGGTACTTCATGTTGTGTAGTGTGTGTAAGGTCCGGGGTTCGAGACTTATAGAGGTGTTTTATTTTGCTCCTGAGCAGAACAAGGGCCCTCACATACAGAGTGACTAAGGCAGTTTTAAGCAGTAGTAAGCAGGTTTGTGTGGGTTTGCACATTGCTACCCATTGCTTAGCCAAGTGCAAACAAGTACAAACTCGCGCAAACCAGCTAACTACTGCTTAATAGTGCTTACTCCCACTCACCCCCGCACTAATTTCTTTGAAAGAAAAGAAAAATGGGGAGATAGGAAAGTGGTGAAAAAGGGGCACATAGAGGGAAAGACAGTTTGGAAAATAGCTTGGGATGTGCAGGACGGGTGTAGGGAAGGTCCATAGCTGCCCATTTCTTCAACAGCAACGGCTGTGCATATGCAATAAATTTGGTGATAGATATGAACCTTCAACCCCTGAGAGAGGGGTGAGGACAACAAAGTATGTTGTAATGCCATTTAAATAAAATTTCATGTGTCCAGTGGACATGTGTGCAAAATGGGCAGCTATGTACGGGTCATAATTTTTTTTTTTGGGAGCAGATTGCCCTTTTTTTTCAGGTGAGAGTGGAATGTGGGGTAGGGGAAGTAGGTATATTTGGGGAGGTAGATTGGGGAGGTAAACAGACAAGACAAACAAGATGCATACAGGGGCGGTATATGACAGATGTGGTGGGTGAACACCTTTGCCGAGGAGGGATGTTTGGAAATCGCTAGCTCATGAGTCTCCAGATGGAAACAGTGGGACTGAGGACCCCACCCATGGGCAGTCACCACTGCACCTTCACAGCCCAGAGGGTGGCTGTGCTGGAGGCTGTGTAGGAGGGGCAGGCTGACCTGGGAGTTGTGCCACTTGGGCCTCAAGCTGGCATAGAGGTTCTGCAACAGAACGTTCAATCTCTCTACGCACCACAGTCTGGACCGTTCAAAGGGTGATAGGTGGCCCTCCTCCACCCACACTTGCACAGGGGGGGGGCTGAGTCCCATCCCCTGCAGCACTTCCATTCAAAGGTGGCACAGGGCCAATGGAGGAGGAGGTCCCAGGCTGGGCACCAAATCTGCTGGTGCCAGGTGCCATGGCCAGCTGAGGTGGGACAGGTGGGTCCGCTGGGACCGGCTTTCCCATAAGAACTATGTTTTGGAGAGTTTAATAAAGATATGGGTTAGTAACAGTCAACGGCATTCCCAATTACTTATAACAGCATGCAGAAGTATTCCCATTAACCCAACATGCCAGATTTTCAACAGTTGAAAAGCAAGTATAACACATGCATATATAGAACAATAGTGGACATTACAACAGCATGCAGGTTGAATTGATGGCAACAGGCCACCAATATTGTAACATTTTAACAGGGTACATGCATAGAAATAAATGCAAATATTTATGAACCAATAGGACATATGTCCCAACAAATGTTTTGAGATTAGACATACCGATTGAGGTGTGGAATTGCATTTTTTATGCACATACAGTAGGGTGGAAAATGATAGCTCAATTAACAACTTATATATTCTTCTAGTTTTCACTACATTCCTATTAACTGCAGTTATATGTCCCTTACATGTATTATTACACTACCCAATGTTCTTATATTGTGCAATTGGATTTTGCTAGATCATTATATACATGAGCTGTATCTTACATACAAACTGTCCAAGATGCAGATGTTACTGCAACATATTTTGAGATTTGCTCACACACACTACTGCTAAGATGGTACACTGTCAGCTCTAAGTTCATATAATTATCTAGATATGTTCAGGTGAAGGTATCAGTTATATGTTAACAGCTCCCTACATTTCTGGCAGCACACTGACATTTCTGGGGAACACAATACCAAGCTACACATGTGCCAGATTAATCTGTACATGCTGGGCATGAACCAACAGTTGAGGGCTGTAAATATGCATAAAAGCTACTGGCACTCCCTTCATCCACCTTATATGGGCCTACCCAAGTGTGGGTTGACACTGCTTGATACAATACTACTATTTGTAGAATGCAACAGTACAACAACATATCAAAGAAAATGACACAGACACACTCCAGGAATTATACATTTATTAAAGGATTATTACACCTTTATTTATTGGGTTAAAACACTTTTTGAAGGCTCTCTCATTTATTTTATATAACAGTACATGCAGAATAATTACTAATCTGCCTGATGATGCAGCCTTTACAGCCTATCTTCATGGGCTTGCTGGTTCATAGCCCGGTCACCTGCAGCTGTGAAGTAAATGCAGTAATATTGAGACATACCTATCCATAGTATAGACAAGCATAGCAATTCTTAACTACTTAATACAATGGCTACTTACTCAGTACTGGGGCATTAGGCATCGCACGGGATTCCTGGATCCACTGGTCCAGTTGATCCTCCCTACTTTGCTTCAGGTCAGACTAATGGTGCCTGACCTGCTCACCAGTCTGAAGAACACCAGTGGCACTGGTGAGATCACGGGCAAGACTGTTCCAGGCCTCCATTTTATATTGGGTACCCTGGTACTGGCCCCACAGGAGTCCACAAGGAGCCAAACCATTACTTTGGACTCCTCAATGCCCCATCATTGCGCTCTAAATCGAGTGCCATCTCCAACACCGGCCATGCTGACTGCAGAAGGAAGCTACAACCAGTTATAGCAAGTATTCCCACCTGTGGAGCTTAAATATGCCTCATTTCCCACACTTATTTGTGATTGGCCAGTTTTGGAAAAACTCAGCTGTAGGCACGCCTGCTTAGCTGATGTTGGCATTGTTTAAAATTCCTTTGATGGATATGTGTCTGTTGAAAGTGCAGGTTTATGAAATGCTGTCATGGCTTAGTGGTTAAGTAGTGTGACTATAGTGCACAGTATCCTGAGATTGAGCCCTGTCACTGCTTTTTATTTTCCAACTGGGCAGATCTGGTTAAGGTACAGTAAAGGAGGTGTGGCCGTGTTTAACCGACTTTGCTCAACTTTGCCCGACTTTGCCCAACGTTGCTTAACATTGCTCGATGTTGCTTGACGTTGCTCAACATTGCTCGATGTTGCCCAAAATTGCACTGGTTAGCGCGGTGCGCAGCTATGCGCAAATATGTTGTGATTGTGCTGGTTAGCACGGTGCGCAGCTACGTGCAAAGAGATTGCGCTGGTAACGCGGTGCGCAGCTATGCTCAATTGGATTTAAATATGCTCAATACTGGTAAAATGTGCTTAGCAGTACTTTATATTGCTTAAAATAGAGTACTCATGCCTCAGAATGCATAACCATTGCACCTTCATATAAATATAATTTGTTCACTACTACATTTAACTTTTCAATGCTTTTCACAAAACTTATACATAAAAAATGTCAGGAAATATTTTTGTATACAGATTTCCAACAGAAAATGGAACGTGCAGTAGTGGAACTCGAACCGGGAATGCCTCCTCTTTGTGCAAAGGCTCTAACCACTATGCTATCGCTATTTGGCTTAATTTGCATATATTTTTCTTATTATCCTCTTCTGGTATCTAAGCTGCTAACTGTAGCTAAGCAATGGGCAAACCCGCGCAAACACGCGCAAATACGGGCAGCTATATCGGATGAAATAATAAAAAATAAAAAAGTCTTTCTATTTTTAATTTTGTCAGTTGTCTAACATACGGGGGAGTGTAGTGTTACATTGTGCACATGTGAGTGGACTCGCTCAAGTAACTTGAAATTGCATTTCTTCATTGCAGGGGCATTAATTTTTGGACTGCTCGGCAGTCCGACACGCCCCCTACACTCGTCCATGCTCCGTGTAAGCTTTAGAGTTGAAGCAGTACGCCCTCATTAATATGTGTGGCGCGCTGCCATCACACTCTTAGACTGGCACTTCCGTGTAAGACTAATCTAGACTTACACGGAAGATTAATAAATCCTGGGGTAAGTCTATTGTTTTAGAAAATAAAATTCCTATAATCAGGGAATAAAAGTCACTTGTTTTTAAGCTGTTTAATTTTAGAAGCAGTTTTCCAGGAATTCAGCTCACTCTGTCTCTTGATGGATATACTCTTCAAATCCATTTCTTCGGTATTATTAACACTTTTTTAACAAAAGTAGATTCCTCCTCCAGTGTGTCAAATATTTTAGTTCCGTGAGGAAAAAAATAATTTGATCTTTGCATGAAACACCAAAGCAGCTATAATATTTTCCTTTTTAAGTTCCTTGATTGGTAGTAAGCAGGATTTCTTTTACTCATTACTTTACTGGAATAATCATTGCCAAATCTTATTATATGTTCACCTATTTTAATAGGTTTCCTGGAACATGCTGTTTTTAATATTTGATCTTTTTCTAAGCTAGGCATAAACTTAGCTATGTGCCCTTTCAATTCCAAAAGAAAGAGTTTCAGGTAGATTTAATATTTTATGTACATAGGTTGTTAAGTAGTTTTTTTATATTATCCCACCCATACTTTTCAAGTACACCATAGATACTAATGTTATTTCATCTCTCAGTCTATTTTCTAAATCATCAGCTTTATCTATGAATCAGTTATTTTGTTTTAAAAGAAATTCAGCCTGAGACTTACTTTTAGTTATTCTTCCTTCATGATCATTTAAAGCTTCTTCCATACTGTTAATTTGTGCACTTTGTTGTTTCATAAGAATTTCTAAATTCTCTGTCTTCTTTCTGGTCTGTTATTATTTATTTATTTATTTGACATATGTTGACCGGGATTAGTCCAACTGAGATGAATCCCTTTTTCAGCTGAGGCCCAGGGAGAAAAGCTCCACAGTTAAACAATGCATTTTGATCAAAAACTTCTTTGAAACTTTCTGTTTTGGTATTCAGTTTGCCCATTTTAAGTGATACATCCTGCTTACTAGATATTAGTGATTGGATGTTTTTTTTAACACAAGAATGTTGAGTACTATTTCTTGAGGGTCTCATGTTGAAGTCTCTTCTCTTTTAACCAAGCAGCTGAAATTCTGATAGGAAAATTACAACTTTTAAAGAACTTAAAGCTATAAATCTTTTGTATAACTATTAATGAACAAAATTATCCAAAAAGTATCTCCAGATTTTAATATTTTATTTTTTCTGACAGAGAAAAGTTTTCAGTCGCAGAGCTTTCACCAGTTGTTGGTGTCAGTTAGCCATCTTAGCCATTCCTGCCCCTCAAATAAGCAGCTTTAAGGGTTAGCGAACATACTGTAGCCTTTGTCTAATAAAACATGGAGAGAGGAAGGAAGATAGACAACAAGAACAGCTAATGCAGAAACAAACAGGAATGATAATTTTTGAAAAGTATAGTGAATAAATGAGGAAAGGGCATATGGCTAATCACAAACAAACCAAAGAACAAAGCAAACAGACACATAAACAAAGCCAACAAACACTTAAACAAGCAGACAAATAAATACCACCGTTTAGGTATGCAAAGGAGGTAAGAAAAAATAGATGAGAGTCAGAGAGTAAATATTAATATGATAAATGGAGAATAGGTTTCCTACAGGATGAAAGGGAAGGATTAACATATCTAATCAGTAAATGTACTGGTAACAGAAGACAAAATGGTGTGTGTGTGTGTGTGTGTGTGTGTGTGTGTGTGTGTGTGTGTGTGTGTGTGTGTGTGCGTGCGTGTGTGTGTGTGTGTGTGAAGCACAGAAGTAAAGAAGCCAGGGGTAGCTCACCTATCTTGGGGGTATGTTTACATTAGGAAAGTCCTTCTGCAAATGGGGAAAGCCCAGAAGCACAGCTGATATCCTGCAGATATCTGGGGGAAGTATGTACATCAAAAAGTGCACAGCACTTTTGTCAAGCACCATTTGAGTGAGGAAGAGTAGACCTAAAGTTGCATTTTAAAAGTGTAAAACTTGATTGTTAGAGGCTATGCATTCATAAACTGTGAATTTGAAAAAAAAAATTGGACTGTTAATTGTTTTATTTATTTATTATGGAGGGGGTGATATTCATTCTGATCCTATATACCCTTGTTTACTTGCACATACTAACTATGAAATTTAGAGCTGCTGCAGTCAAGGACTAAGTCCAGATATAATTTAGATTTGCATTTCCACTGTTAAAAAGACCACAGTTATAGTCAACAGAAATTAAACAAGCTCCATGTGCCTACACTGGTTCAGTGTATCTGGGAATGAAGTACATCCTCCAGCTAAATGATGTTTAAGTGCATATAATTAATACGTTAACTTGCACTTAATTATGGCTACGATCCATGTCTTTCCCAAAGGTTCATACATTCATGGGTGTGTACTGCGCTAGCAACCATTACAGCTTTTTAAGGCTAGCCATGCATCTCAGATCTCAGACATGTTCTGTAGTCTTTGATAAGTTTAAGCAGGGTCATCACCCTACAATGCAGGGGTTGGAAGAATGAATGGAACAGTAGAGGGGAGAGTATTTTTTAACTTAACCAGTTTTTATACAACGGCATTTTAAATATCAGCAACAATAGAAAATATACAATAATTTGTATGACCACAAGAAAAGTTATACAGTGATATTTAAATCATGTATCCAAATATGTAGGTTCATAGACTGATAGCTGTATACTAGGTTAATGACTTCCAGAGTCTTTATAAGCTTAGCTATGCATTCCAATCCAACTGGGTCCTTCTGTATCATGGGTGTTTATGAGGCAGGGGTATTTTTGTTAGGAAGTTTCTAGAGATTATGTGGAGGAGAGTCCTGACTAGTGTCAAAAGCTTCATAATTTTTGCATAGCAGAGGATATAAATTAAATGATTAACAAGAAAGTCTGAAATAATTGATATACAGTCATTTTGGAAAAAGCCTAATCATTAGATGTGTGTTATCATCACATCTCTGTAAGTGATTGGAAAAGATTGCTCTAAAAGCATGTAAATGTATGCGTATGTTTGTTCTTTTAAAACCATCACAGAGATAAATGAAAAATAAGCATTAGATCAACGGAAAAGTGTGTGTATACAAGCAACTATGTATACCCAAAACAGTGAGCAATCAGCCAGAAGCCATCCATTTTAAAAATCAAAAAAAGATGCATTTGTGTTTACATAGCTATATGGCAAGGTTATGTGGTGCCATAACTTTGTATAAAAACATATAAAATATACAAAAAGTGTATAATGAGTGTTAAACTTTTATGCACTTGTGAAAAAAGCAATTAGTTAATACATGAGTGCATAGAAATACTTAAAAAGTAAACCTTAAATATTTTGCCAAACTATATTAAATTATATTAAATGACAATTTATCCATCAAAAGTATTTTGAGACTTTTAGCTTTGAGGAGATAACCTACATATGCATGCATTTAATATAGTTTGGCCTGCTTTTAGAGCACGTTTTATTATTTATACTGTTGTGGTTTCTTGGAAATTTTATTGTTATTTTTCTCTAACATACAATGAAGCATTATTAATTAATTGATTTGTTTTTAATTCACTATAAAAAGATTGTTAATTGAATTTTATTTTGTCTGAAGAAGGTGAGGCATAGTCCACACCGAAAGTGCTTATTAAAACGTCCTTTTTGTATTTCTGCTGGATCTTATTGTGTTTCTATACGCCTAGTTTTGCACCATCTTTAGTGTATTTTATGAGGACAGAGTAAAATCTGAGAAAAATCAGGGACATCTTGCAAACCAGATAGTTCAGAGGTGTGATTACTGGCAGTATGATCAATCATAGTGTCAGTAACCTTTCATCTTATATGTCTACATTTTTGTAGAAGGTCCATAATATTTTTTTCATATTTTTGCCCTCGTCTTCATAAAATGTTTTTTTTTCCTGGTAAATTGGTAAATCACAGTAAATTATGACACACATTAAAGTTTCATACTTCCAAGTAATAATAATAATAATAATAATAATAATAATAATAATAATAATAATAAAATAATAATAATAAAGGTTAGACAAACAGGCTACTACTAAGGTTCACTCTTGTGTTCCTCCTCTCTTGCATTGCACTGCACTGATGTACCATCCACATGTGCAGTACACTAGCAAACAGGGAAGAATGCAGCGGAGCACAAAAGTGGCATTGTACAAAGGCCTTACTTAAGATAGTTATGCAATTTCTTTCTTAAATACCGCCATGTATAATACCAATAACTCAATAATGGATGTGGGGATCATACAATTTACCCACTTTTGGGTTTGTTGTATCACTCAGACTTCGCCCTCATGATCAATCCTCACCAAGCTTGAGTAAATCCTGTGATAATCATACCCAGTCATGATTTATTGTCAAAATGAAATAAATCTTTTAAACCACAATATTGTGGCATTATGGAATTATTTAACAGAGTTAGCCTTCGAGCACACAAAAGAAAGGGATGCAGATGAAACGGGTTCAAAATATAAAAAGCCTAATGTCTAGATCATAAAGCTGAGGATGTGAAAAGGGGTGATGTTTCTGAGTTTAATTAAGTGTCAAAATATTTTTTTTTCTCTTTGCTAAGTCCATTTACTTTCTTTTAAGTTAAAAAGGAGGACAGTGCAGTTAATTTAATTTAAAAATATGGTAACCCATTTTTGGACTGAAATTGAGAATGAAGTCTGTCATATTCATGAGGTCAGATATGGATACTCTTCAGACTGACATTGCAAGTTACATATGTAAAATGTTTTCAAAACATTGTTAGAATCTATGGCAATATTTCAGTCGAATTCATGCTGCGTGATTAGGGCATGTTTCACCTAAGACAGAAAAAGCAGAAGCAGAAAAAAGGGGAGAGAAAATATGCATATCTGAATACCCTTCACGGTAGACAACGACCTCAGAAGAGGAAATCAGTTGCTTCTGCACATTGATTTATTTATTTATTTTACATTTGTTAACAGGGTAGTATCCGGCTGGGCAAGTAGCCCATTTTCAGCAGAGACCCGAGGAGAAAAGCTATATAACAATAGTACCAAAAATGGTTACCTACAATCACAATTTACAAAAAGAGAATGTACACAGAAAACATTACATTTACTAAGCCTTACTACGGACAGTAATATGAAACTTATTAGATACATAACTAAAATAAACCATTGTGGTATTTTCATTTGGTAGAAGTAAGACAAGGAGAAGGTCGCAGAAAAGAAACATTTGACTGATGGCATGAGAAACTAGCCAGGAGTATTACAGGAGCATCGTCATTGTTGAGTAAGTTATTCCTTTAGGAGTTGTCTGAAGTTATGACTATCTGTGTTTTTTAGGATATTCTGGGGTATTAGGTTCCACTGTTTGGCTACTTTATAGGAGAAGAGAGAGTCACCAAAGTAATTATGGGACTTTGTTACCTTGAACATAGGTTTATCAGATGACCTAAGGGTCCTGGGGTTGCTATTTAGTTGCACTAGGTTAGAGAGTGCAGGGCAGTTTTCAGGTTTGTGGATAATGGAGTGGGCAGTGGTGAGCTGATTGAGTGATAACAGATTGGGAAATTCAAGCCAGTGTAACTTCTAAAGATGTGTAGGCCTTTCCCTCCTTCCCTAGTTCTCTATATCTTTAAAATAAAATGTATTTGGACCCCTATTCACCCCTTCTACTAATTAATTTTAAGTTATGTTTTTTGGCTGTCTTTGCCTTTTTTTTTTACATTCTGCTTGCCTCCTTTTATTGTGTCTGCTCTGTCTCTCTGACTAAACTTCCAATATTGATATACCTCACTTTTTCTCAAAATCTCTAGCCCTATATTATTATGTAGCCATAGTACCAGTTTTTTTTTCTTTTGTCCAGTTCCCTCAAATCCTTTTTTATAACCCTGAGTACTTCATCCTTGAATAATTTCTATAACTTGCTTGCCTCTTGATGCCTAGCTCATCTTTGACTACTCCTACAGGCCATTTATTGTCATTGCCTGCTAACTCCATCAAACCCATTCTAGGCTACACAACACTGATGGCTAAAAGTGTTTTCTTTTTGGAATCACTGACCCCTCTGTTTTAACATGGCTGCATGATACATGTAGAATTTTATAGATTCTGCTACACTCCTGCGCCACTGGCTGAACCACTCATAGTCCATGTCATTAGTCTCTTATTACATCCTCTCTTACATGGAGCCTGCATCTCTCTGCATAATTTTAGTAAATTCAAGTAACCAAGAGTATTTCCTGTTTGTTCTTATATCACACATTTCTTTTCTCCCTATTCCTTTAAAGTCCACTATTGCTTTATCTGGGTATCCTCTTCCTGAAATAATGCTCATTCTCCTTTCTGTCCTTATCATCTGATACATCTTACACAGATCATTACTTTACAGCCATCCCACCAGTCACTCGATGCCTACACCTTTAAGTCTTTCTTGCCCTTTTAGTTGGCTTATATTCCTGTAATACCATACCAATAACATCTGTTTTTCCATCCTGCATTAGAATTTGCACCTGCTCCTCTTCTTTCCCTGCCTGATATTGCATAGTGACACAATAATGAGTTGTTTTAAGTGTCCTGTACTGTTGCTGATTTTGTTTGCCTTTTTTCTTCCTCTCTCTCTAGTGTCTAACTATGTAGTCCTATAATTTGTTCTGTAGCACTTCTTCCATTCCTCAAGCTATTTAAAGATTTAACTATGGCACTATACCTTCACTATACAGTTTTCAGCACACCTGCCCCTACTTGGCTAAAACAGAGCTTGGTTTTGGCATATGTCCGGTCTCTCTGAAAGGTGCTCACCATCCCCGTATCATTTTAATGTATTCTCAACTTCCCAGAACTTCATTATATTCCCTAATCCACTATTTCCTTAGCATGCTGGCTACTGCCATGGCTAGTACTATGAATAATACTTGCAGTTCTCTGTCCTTACACCTGTATCCTTGCTCACTACTGTTCCTTCCTTATATCACTTCAATTGTCATTTCTAGTTGTCTGTTAATGCCTGTGTGCACCACAACATCTGCCTACCCTTCCTCCTTGAGGACCTTGAGGACCACACTAATCACTCCCTTTCTACTGACTCTAAGTCCAGGATCTATTTCATTCTAAACTGTTGCTTCCTATTTTCCTTACAGAAATATTAATCTCCTTAGTAACTGGCATTCCAAATACTAAATCCCTTTTTCCCTTTCCCTACACTGGTTCCTATCTGCAGCTTCACTTTATGACCCTACATAACTACTACATCTGCATGCAGCATTTATTTCTCTGGTTGCCACTCACTGCACCCTTTGCTCTCACTAGTGACCACCACCTGCGTCCCAAGCCTGCCCCCATCTTCCCATATTGCCTTCAGTAGTTTCTTCCTTTTGTTTCTCTTCCCTCATCCCTTTCCGACCCACGTAGTCCAGTGAAACCATTTTTGATTTGTCCTATGGTGAGCATCACATTCCTCTTCGTTTTTATCTTTGTACTACCTACCCCTTCCTTGTTGCGTAACCCTTTCTGCATACTTCCTTATTGCTCTCTTTCTTTCTTTCTTTCTTTCTTTCTCTCTTGTTTTGTCTCTTTTATGGGCAGAACTGGCTTTCTTCCTTTTTATACTATGTCATTAGTGAGTGTCTCATTCATTCCACATTGGTCATTGGTCTTTCCTGTCTGGATTTATGACCTTCTTTGTTCTCCCTACTTTCATATGCAACACTTCTGCCCATTTTTTTTCAACCATTTGCGCTTTCATCCATTTTGTGATTGTCCCATACTCTCCAGCTCTGTCTGTCCATTTTCACCTGACTAGCCAGCTCACTGATATCTTTAGCTCCCATACCTTACTTACTGTGCCACAAAAAAAAAAAAAAAAAAAAAGTAAGCTAAACCTTGCTTCATACCTGCACCTCTCTCCCCTTTACTCTTCTAGCATAACTGGACTGCCGTTTCAGCCAACCCCTTTTATAATTTCTCCAAGTCTTTTGGGTTTCTAATACCATAACAGAAATGGACCCAATTCCTAAGTCAAAGTATGATTAAAGTTCATGAAATCAGTATTGTTTCAGTCTTTGATGTCAGCAAAAAATGGTCTTTGCAGCACCCGCAATGTGCCCATTAATTTCTTCTTCTGCAGTTTGTATGGAGTTACATGTATTGTTAACATGTCTAAATATGATTGTACATTCTTTTTTATTTTTCATAAGACCTGTTGCTCCTACTACCATTGGAATTACCTGGGTATCTTTCTTCCACTTTGCTCTAGTTTCTGCCTGCAAATTTTGATATTTTATGACTGTGTGTCTCTCTGCATTGTAGTCAATGGGTGTAGCGATTTCAATGATCAGTGCTACTTTTGTCTTCTTTTCATGGACCACTATATTTGGTTTTCTTACATTTATCTTATGAACTGTTGGTAATGGGGGATCCTATGTGATGTAGCCTTCATCATTTTTTATGATGCTTTGTGGCTCATGTTTCCAGTGTTTTCCATCTACTTCAGTATTATAATGTTTGCACAATCCTCAGTGCAACAGTCTTGCCACATTATTATGCCTTTCAGTATACAGTCCTTCTGTCATTAGTATGTCACAACCAGCAACAAGGTGTACAACTGTTTCCAATTTGGTTTTACAAAACCTACATTTGTCTATTTCTCACACGTGTTTAATGGACTTTGTAAACTAACGTGTACGTAGCCCACTATCCTGGGCTGCCAATATTAACCTTTCATATTTTGGTTTTAAATCACCCCTCCTTAATCATTCCCGCATTTGATCCTGATCAACATGAAGTTCTTCCAGAAGTTTTCTATACTTCTAACTATATTTATGCATTTTACACATTTCTTGCCTTCTCTTCTGATCCTTCACCTTATATTCTCTCTTTTGCTTTTTAGCACATTTAGTTGCTGCCTGATGTTTATCTATTTCTGGTTTGATTTCCATTCCTGCCTGATGCTGATTTGCTTCTGCTAGACTAAACAGAGGAGTTATCGTAGATTTATTCTCCTCATGTTTCAAAACTTTCAGTGATTTTGGGTCTTGTGAGGTCAGCAGACATGTATGCAGTCCCACGATTGCAAATCTATACATTTAACTAATTTCAAGAGGCCCATACCTCCTTCAGAATGGGGAATATATAATCTTGGTATCCACTGATTTTATGCATCATTTGGTGAGCATATAGAATCCTTCTTGTTTTCTTGTCTAATCTATCCAACACAATTGGGGCCAGTCAATCACTCCAAAACTGTAAGTTAGGACAGGAAGGGCAAATTGATTTATAGCTTGAATTTTGTTTCTAGATGTCAGTGCTGTTTTCAGGATTAATTTAAGTCTTCGAAAATATTCCTTACTAAGTTTGCTTTGCATTTGTTCATGTTTTATTGTTGATCCTTCATCAATTCCCAAGTATTTATACACTTCCTCTTGCTCAAGTTCATTTATATCACATTCTTGTCCCAAACTGATATTTTCCTGGTGCTGCAGTTTTCCTGCTTTAAAGGTTGCTTTTGCACATTTATCAAAGCCAAATGACATTCTTATACCATCTGAAAAAGTTTGTTTACTTGCAGTTGTGCTTTCAGTTCCTCATCTGATGAGCTATAGTTTTTAATCGTCGACAAAGAGAAGATGAGAAGTCTTTACAAGTTGTAGTTTTCTAGGAACCAAATTATAGCCATGGCCTAACCTGTTAAGTAGACAGCTTAATGGGTTATGGGCAAGATAGAATAGCAGTGGTGACAAACAGTCACCCTGGAATATCCCTGTTTGAATTTTTATTCCTGGAATAATAATTTGTCCTTTATCATTGCTAAATTGCAAAGTGATCTGCCACTGTTTCATGGTCACTGTAATGTAGTTTATCAGTGTAGCGTTTTTAAGCACTCTTTTATCCATGAACTGGGATACTCTGCTTTTTTGTAGTCAATCCATGCCATACCTAGATTCTTTCCCTTTTTACAGTTCTCCATTATGACTTCATTTAGCAAATGATCCTTTGTTACATATGACTTTCTTTTATTACCCTTTTGTTCTATTGCCATGATTGAATTTTTTTTCTAAATGACTATAAACATCAATTCTGGTATATAGTTTATACATCGTTGGAAGGCAAGTTATTGGTCTATAAGTTTTAAGATAACTTGCAGGTTCACTCTTAAGTAGGAGCATTGTTTTTTCTGTCACTAACCAGGTTGGTGTCTGTTCAGGGTGCACATATAAATAGTTCTTACTCATGGCGAAATTTTCATGCAAAGATGTTAATACTTTTAGACAAAAGTTAGGTACTGCATCTGGGCATGAGGTTTTCCAACTGGAGGCTTTTTTAACTTTATCTCAGTCTCTCTGGCCGTTACTTCATCCCATTTCATATCCTGTACCTTTGAACTTCTTATTCTTTTTTTTACTTCTTCTCTCCATTTATCATTTTTGTTATGTTCCATGGGATCTTCATAGATATTTCTCCAGAATGTATGTATTTCTTCTTTTTGGGTGATCTTTCAATTCCTTATGCCTTGTTTCCCAATTTTCTATAGAACGTTTTGGGGATATAAGTAAATTGCTTATTTTCTAAGTTTCCTTTATATTTATCTGTGTATTTTCTAAGTTTTTCTGCCTGTGCTGAGATTTTTTTGTGTATTATTCCCAATAGTGCAAGATAGATCGTGATCCATTAAAATGCAGCACATTGCTTTTATCACGTCTATCTTACTGAGTATTTTTGTTGATCTGTTTCCTTTTCTGTTCTCGTCTAACAGTGACACTTCTTATCTAGATTGCTTTATAGTTTCCTTTATCTGTCTGCCAGGGATGACATGATCGACAGACTATGATGCTTTGCCCGAGATGGCCTGCACCTGTCACCCTTGGGATTCCGGATACTGGCTAAGGCTCTTGCCACCCCTATAGTGCCTTTTTTAGGCAAGGTTCAAATGACAAATTCGCCACTGTAACAGATACAAGCAAGCAAAATCTGAGGGTAATGCTACTCAATGCTAGAAGTCTAAATCTCAACATGCATACACTCGAGGCACTCCTTAAAATGGAGAACATTGACATCTGTGCAGTGACAGAGACCTGGCTGAAGGCTCCAGAGAGCAGCCCTGCATTACCAGACTATAATTCATACCACACATTTCGGCCACCTAACCTGGACCAAAACACTAAAAGTGGAGGTGTGTCCATATTCATTAAGGATTTCCACACCTCCAGGCTAGCTGCTCAGCATAATGCATCCAAGATTATCCAAGTGCAACTAACTCTGGGCAAGACCGTAATCCAAATTGTAACTTGCTACAGATCCCCCACCATGCCCCAGGATTCCCATTCCTCATTTCTTGATACAATGGAAAATATTAGGGTGCAACCCAACACCCTAATAATGGGCGATTTCAACTACCCCACCATTAACTGGGAAAACCACTCATGTATCAACTCTTTTGCTCAATGTTTCCTGGAATTCATAAATTCCAGTGACTTGGATCAACTTATCCACACCCCACCTAGGGCAGCAATATCATAGACATGGTCATTACCAACATGGTTGACCAGTGTTCCACACCAAAGGTCGATTCCTTGTTGGTCAGATCCGAGCACAAACTAATCATCCTAGACATCCACATCCCACCACCAACCCCCATTAGGGAAACCACCATAAAAAATTTCTCCAAAGCCAACTTCACGCTTCTTAAGACAGAAGTAGCAAACTTCACGACCCACATGCAGATGGACAATAAATATACGACTGCTGAATCCTACACAAATGCACTTTATAAACACTTACATGAGTGCATGGATTGTGCTATCCCTAACAGAACCAAGATGCTATCCTCCAAAAACAGGAAGCCAATCTGGTGGTCCCCTGCCATAAACAAACTCTGCAACAGAAGAAAGAAACTGTTGCAAAAAAGAGTAAAATCCCATGACTGGAGGAACTCCCTGGTCAGCCTCAGTAAGAAGCTGAGATCCCTCATAAAATCCTCCAAATCTAGTTACGAAAACAACATCGCCATTGATTCTAAAGACAACCACAAAACATTCTATAGCTATGTCAAGAATCTCAATGGCAACACTCAGATCTGCTCTGAGTTACAGCACAATGGCACTAAATATACAGGACCAACTGATATTGCCAAAATCCTGGCAGATAGGTTCAGTGCTAACTTTGCCCCCCTTCTCACCCCCTTAAGGGCCCATCACTATACTGGAAAAATGCAAAGTTCCTGTAATCACAGCTGCACAGGTAAAAACCACACTCTCCAAAGCCAAGAACACAGCATCCATTGGACCTGACAACATCCCAGGCTGTGTTCTACACGAAATGCATCATGAACTGGCACCCCACGTAAGCACCATGTTCAATCATAGCCTCACCTCAGACTTTGTGCCCACTGAATGGTGCACAGCGACGGTTATCCCACTCCACAAAGGGAGAGCCACCACAGACCCTGGGAACTACTGCCCCATTGGGTCTATGTTAGAAGACCGAAGACGCATTCTTTCGAATGTGTCTTGGTCAAACTTAAAAGGCTGAAAACAGAAAATGTCAAAGTGGCTGTTAAGCAAATTCTTTCCCTGGGAAAGAATTCACTTGGCCGCTTTGGTACATTGCCATTTTCGGCACTGTAGTGCAGTCTCGGAGTTGGTATATTTAAGTAGGGGGGCAACCCCCCACTTAATGTAATGTTTGAAATTTATTTTTATTTTTTTTTTTTGTTGTTGGATTAGCAAGGGAAAAAAATCGCTGTTCTGACACTTCGACATTGTAAGCTTTCACTTACATAGGGTCGATCAATCACCGTTCACTTTTTTAAGCGTTCGGTGATTTAATATAGACCCACCCCATTAGTCTAACGAGCCTAGTCTGCAAGGCCATGGAACGTATCATCATGGAACTTATAAACAAAGACATTGGTAATCTCCAAACTCTGGACCCCACCCAGTTCAGGTTTGTAAAAGGCAGATCATGTCTCCAAAACCTGATAGACTTCTTTGAAGCAGTCACCAAAGCTGTAGATGAGGGTAAGGTGGTTCAAACAGCATATCTAGATCTCGCCAAGGCTTTTGACACCATCCCCCACTCTGGAATTAAAGATAAACTCACTAAACTAGGTATAAATCCCCATGTCAAAAGATGGGTTGCCAACTGGCTCACTGATAGAACCCGCACTGTGAAAGTAGCAGACTCCAAATCTGACTTCAGACCAGTGACAAGTGGAGTACCACAGGGTTCAGTCCTGGGTCCTCTCCTGTTTGGTATCTACTTTTCTGAAGTACAGGCTAACACAGAAGGTCTTTGGCTAATGAAGTTTGCAGATGACTGCAAACTAGGAGCCATAATAAAAACTCCTAATGATGTGGACATCCTACAAAAGGGCCTCACTGAGACAGATGCCTGGTGTCAAAGTCATGGCCTCAAGCTCAATGCCAAAAAGTGCATTGCCATCCCCTTTGGTAAAAACTTTGTACCCATGAGGTACCACATAGGTTGTAGTCTACTTAACACTGAAAGTGTGATAAGAGACCTTTGGACACAGGTGGACAGTAGTCTCTCCTTTGATAATCACATTACCACAGAATTCAGAAAATCCTTCGTGTGGCACACCTCATCACAAAAGGTTTCTCATTCAGGAAAAAAGAGGTCATTGTTCCCCTCCACTCATCACTCATTAGACCCATTATAGACTACAACGCTCCTTTTAGTATGTACCTCACAAGACATCTACAACAACTGGAAAGGACGCAGAAATACCTCACAAACAGGATGACCAACCTCAAACAGATGCCCTATGCAGACCGTCTCAAAAAACTCCAGCTTTACTCCATCGCATATCGCCTACTCAGAGGTGATCTCTGCCTAACATACAAAGCTATGTCAAACCCAGAGCTGTTGGACATGCTCCACTTAAAGAAATCCCAATCCCTCCGAGCTACATGCTCTAGGGACCTAAACCGTGTCACCACAATAAACAGGACATGCTGGAGGGATAGATTCCTTTCCCAGAAACTTCCCATACTCTGAAACAAACTACCTATCTATATCAATCAAAGCTTCTCATTAACAATCTTCAAGAAAAATCTTGATGATTGGATGGGAAATAGGAAATTCACCCTGGGGATCACCACTGTGGCTCTGCTCGACAGGGGCACAAGAAAATAATTTTCATGGATGGTGAAAGCCAGGATACCTTTTTGGCTAGGCTTATATAGGCCCTAGGGCCAATAGCCTAGTAGCTACTTATGAACTTCCATGATGGTATTCAATTTCTCCCCTTCCTTTTCCTTACTACCCTGTGTTCTTCTGGTAGAATTTTATCTGTTATTAATTTAGCTGCACAGTAACATATCCTGTTTACTTCTGGTATATTACATGGATCTCTATGGACAGCCCTAATTACTGTGTTCATTTGTGTTATCAGACTTCTGACTTTTTGGGTTTTATTGATGGATCTCTTGCCTTTCATTTTTTTAGCTAAGTCTTTCTGCATCTAGTATTTTCACTGATATGCATTAGCAAACACTGGAGATGTTGACGGGTATTTAAGCAGCAGACAAGAAATGATCACCAAATCTGGCATAGCAATGCTCAACACCAAATAATTAAAAATGTTCTAGCAGTGAAGTATTTTAAATAGGTATCTTCATTTATTTTTATCCCAATGTGTAAGTCTTTAAGTTCCAGACAAGCAGTTCGCACTTAATCAATCTTTATCAGATAAAACAGATAAGCAGGTTTCTGTTTGCTTTACAATTGTTTTTCAGAAATGCTGCAGATCAAACCACTTACTCTGGAAATGGTTTTCCTTAAAGAAAACGTGTTTATATTTCCTGTCATACAACATATATCTCTTATCCTTCCATGTTCTTCTCCAATCTATCCCTTGTCAACCAGTCGATCTCTTTTCAGTTTAGAAATATCTACTTTTCAGTTTTATGGTGAATGAGAAATGAGCTTTTCTGGAGGTAAGACAATGGATTTCAGACAACTGCAGTAGGCTAAGTCACATATGGACAGTATGCATTAATATGGTACATATATATGTTGTTTAGTTTCAATAACTAGTAGTTGCTCATGCTGTGACTCATTCAAGCTATAGTGCCTGTTGTATGCTTCCATTTGACACCCATAAGTTCCTTAAGGTGCCCTGACCTTTCTTGGGTCTGAATTCTTTAATTGTTTGACTTACCAGCTTATAACAGGCAGAATTACAAAGGATAAGGAGTTAATAAAGTTAATAAAATTACGCAACGATTGTTAATCTAGGATGTCACACAGTAGAAAAAGCTTTAGTTATTTTATGCATTTTAAGTTGATTGTTTTAGAAAATGTTCTGTAGTGCAAGGGTGTATGTAAGCTGTAAGAGGCGTGACATTCTATACCACATATGTGTTAATGAGTTAATAATGTATTATTTTTGCAAAAGTACTAACAAAGTTTTATTGGCTAACAGCCTCTGTGAATCCTATCTGACCCTCTGGATTTTACCTGTTGACAGACAGAAGGTTTAGGATGGAAGAGTGAATGAAAAATCTGAGAAGACTGCAGAAAGAGATGGAGAAGGTGATGAAGAGCAGATATCGGTAGAACTAAGGAGGTGCATATTGGATGAAAATGTTTATAGCAACATTTTTTTATACAGATTTTAAGGCCAAAGGGTGGAAATCAGGGGTTGTGGTCTGAATAGAAAGAATGAGACTAGAGTAGCTTTGAAAGGGGGGATTATGGAGGCATTTGCAGCATTTCACAAAGAAAATTATGACAATTGGAGAGGAGAAAGGTGAGGATATGAGAGCTGACAGAAAGGGTTGTTAAATATGAAGGACAGGGAAGAAGGGAACTTGTATGGTGGGGAAAAGGAAGCAGTTGCGGTTATCATGTATATGAAATGGGAAAGTAGAAGACTGAGATGAACTTCCTAAATATTCTTACACACCTGAGGGTATAAAGGTGGCAGCTTTCCAAGGTTATTTAACAAACTTGTAAGGAAAGCTATGGTGGCTGCAATGCTGCAGTGAAAGGAGGGTGAGGAATAGTTATAGATATGCAGGGCCATCTTGTGTAATATGGGGAAGGTACATAACATAGTTTTGGCAAAGAAAGTAATTAAAACTGCAGGTGAGGCGATGGGAGAAACTGCTAGCAGAATATTGGCCAGAATTCTTACAGGAGTAGGCAGTGTAGGATGAAAGAAGTGCAGACTTTGTCCTTTGAATTAGGAAAGGTGGGAGAGGCAGCAGAAGGAAAGCTATTAATATAGAGCTGTAATACTCTTGAACAGCTAATTATAAGGACATACAAAATGTTCAAGTAAATTATTTAGTTAAAGGGCAGATGAGGAACATCTTCAATCCGTTTAATAAGTGTTATTACACTGGTGTGAAATAGTCACCTTGAACAAACTATGAGTCCTTACCAAGTACTGTCCATTATTTTCAAATGATTAAGATATAATGAGTCCTTTTTGCTAGGTTTAAGAAAGATGTTCACAAAATTCCAAGAAAACATTAATCAACATTCTTAATACATAATTAATACATAATTGTTCCATTTTTTTTTCTGCCCGCTCGCTTTCATGCATCATTGTTGCTAAATCTGCAGCATCTTAGACTGGAGCTGCTCAGAGTTTGGCTTCCTTAGCCAGAAATCTGAAGTTAGTCTTAACAAAATCCAAGGCATACTGTGAATTCTACTGAAAAATAAGTATTTGTATAACCTTCTTTGCACTACTGTTTGTAACTGTTTTGCTGCCTAATTTAAACTGTTTTTATTGTTTGTAACTGTGTTTTCTGCACTAACTATTTACAGTATTTGAACAATTTATAGCATAGGCTAGATTCAGACTTACTGAATCTAGACTATTTGGCATTTTCTGAGCACTAAAGCCAAAGCCAGCCATCTTACATTAAGAGGGCCCTCCTGCACCCTTGTGGCAGAAAAGTGTAGTCAAGGACCCATCTGAGTTGCAGATTGTTGGAAAAAGGCTCGGTCTTGAACTATCCTATTGGTTGGATTGTTTTCAAACTGTTTTACTTAGCTGATATTAAAACACAGCATTTGCTGGGATTTGTCCTCAGTTTACCATACCTACTCGGAGTTTGGCCTCCTTAGCCAGAGATCTGAATTCACTCTGAATGAAATCTAAGCCATACTGTGAATTCTACTGAAAATAAGTAATTTTATAACCTCCTTTGCAATTTTAAACTGTTGATAACTGTTTTGCCTTCTATTTTAAAATGTTTTTATTATTTGTGGCTGTGTTTTCTGCACTGTCCATTTACCATACTTGAACAATTTTTAGCATAGGTTAGATTCAGACTTGCTTAATCTAGACTGTTTGGCATTTTCTGAGCACTAAAGCCAGCCATCTTAAATTAAGAGGGCCCTCCTACACCCTTGTGGCAGAAAGGTGTAGTCAAGGACCCATCTGAGTTGGGGATTGTTGGAACAAAGCTCAGTCTTGGGCTTTCCTATTGGCTAGATTGTTTGAAAACTATTTTACTTCGTTGATATTTAAACACAGCATTTGCACATAGCCACGCACCGGGAAATGGGGATAGCACTGCCATATATAAACGCAAATACTTAAAAAGTCAAATTTTCCCTAGATAATTTTATTTATTTATTTATTTTACATTTGTTGACAGGGATAGTCTGACTGGATGCATGTCCATTTTCAGTGGAGGCCCGGGGAGAAAAGCTTCAAGGGTAAGCAGATACAGCATTACATAATACCAGCATTACACATTACAAACAGGCTATTTACAGTGATTACATAAGTAAGCAAGTTAAACAAGTTCCACAGGTTAGAGTTAATCCTGAGCATAAATCAGGATTAAATTAAATTACACAGTAAACTGGTTAACAGATTTTTACACATTCTAGAGAGAGTTAGCCAGGCTTGATACATTGACATAGCCAGTTAAATGCCAAATGTTGTTTGAGTCTAGTTTTAAATTGACCTAAGGTAGAAAGTAAGGTAATATCAGCTGGAAGAGAGTTCCAGGATCTACTTACAGAGTTTGCAAAGAGAGAGTCACCGGCTGTGTTATTAATTTTGCTAGTCTGAATTACTAGTTTGTTTGAGGATCAAAGCAGTCTAGGATTGTTATAGGGGGTGATAATATTTTAAGTGCAGGAGTATTGTCCGGATTATAGAGGATTTTATAGGCCATAATCAGTTGGTTATACTGGATTAGGCTGGGTAGTTCAAGCCACCCAAGCTGATTTAGACTGATGCAATGATGTGTCCTAAAAGGCAGCCCAGTGGCAAACCTGGCAATGTGGTTGTAGCAAATTGAGTGTTTGTTAAGGGCAGTCTTGTTTAAATTCGGGAGTAGAGGGGATGCATACAGATGGGTTGAAAGAAGCTGAGAGCGAGCTATGGCAATTTTAGCTGGAGGGGTTAGGAAGGCTTTATTCTGTAAAGTGACCCTAGTTTTTTATTGATGGTTTTGATAGTTTGGTTAACATGTAGGTTGAATTTTAGATTATTATCTATGATGACACCTAATAGTTTTGTAGAGAGGTCAGGGGAGATTATTGTGCCATCATTTGAATTTATGGTAAAGGTGAAAGCGGTAGACCTACGTGTTGGTGAAAATAACAGCATTTTATTTTTTGGGGATTTAGAATCAGACAATGTTTAGAAAGCCAGTTTTCTATTGTATTAAAGGTGGTCTGGGTAGCTGACCATATTTCTATTGGAGATGTGGCTGAGCAAGTCAGAGTAGAGTCATCAGCATATTGGATACAGCTGACTTTTGGGATGACAGTATAAAGGTCGTTAATGAAGATAGAGAACAACAAGGGCACTAGTATAGAGCCTTGTGGTACTCCAAGGGTGTTAGGTAGAAGATTAGAGAGTTTTTTTCTGTCAGAGGACAGCCTGCTGTCGACCATTCAGGTAGTATTGAAACCATTGAAGGGCTCTAGTATCTAGACAGAATGTTTGCAGGGTGTGGATTAAAAGTTGGTGATCAGTCATATCGAATGCCTTGGAAAGATCCAAGAAGAGGGCTGAGGATATATAATTATTGTTGCGATTATGGTTTATGGTGTTGGTAAAGGCTAGGAGGGCTGAAGTAGTGCTGTGATGAGGATGGAAGCCATGTTGAGTGTCTGCCATAAGGTGATTCTGGATTAGGTGGTGCATGAGTTGTCTATGAATACATTTTCCATAATCTTTGCAAGTGGAGAGAGTATAGCTATTGGCCTATAATTGGAGAATTCAGTAGAGCTGCCTCCTTTGTGAAGTGGGATTACATAGGATATTTTCCAGATGGTGGGAATTTTAGCTTCAACTATGGTTCGATTGATTAGTATTGAGACGGGGTAAGCAATAGCATCAGCTGATTTTTGTAGGTACTCGGCAGGGAGTTGATCAGCGGAAAGTGTAGTGGGTTTTAATTTTTTGATCAAGGTATGGATAAGTGAAGTGGCGACTGGTTGGAAGCTGAACGTGAGTAGGTTTCTAGGGGTGGTACTTTCAGGACCAGGGGAGCTATGAGGTAGTTGGCTAGCTAGGGCTTGAATTGTCTCAGTAAAGAATCACTTAAAACTGTCAGAAACATCTTCAGGGTTTTATCAATAGTAGCAGCAGGGATTGGGGTTGAAGTTTGTCCAGGATGTAGTAGATTATTTAAACCTGCACAAAACTTCTGAGGGTTATTTTGATTTGCTGTCTGTAAATTACAGTAGTATTGTTTTTTGTCTTGTAAAATGGATTTTTTTAGTTTCGTTCCTGGATTGCCTGTATTTAATGTGATCTTGGGGGTCTTTAGAAGAATGCCATAAAGGCCATGCTTTGTTTCTAAGGGTAATTTTGAGTTTAGACTCTTTAGAAAGCCATGGCACAGTTTTTGCCTTTGTTCTCTTTGAACGAACAGGTGTATGCAAATCAAGGATCTCAAGGAATTTGTTGTTAAAGTATGTTACTGCTTCCTCTAAGGGGAGGTGTTTTAGAATAGACCAATTACATGAGTTTAGTTCTTGTTGGAATTTGGCAGGGTCAAAGTTTTTATTGTTTCTAACCTTTCTGAGTAAGGGTTGTTGGGAATTAATGGCTTTGTGCTTAATTACATATGTGAGAAGGTGATCACTTAGGCCATCAGGGAGGGTACCAGAGGTGTACAGTTGGGGGTGACTATGAGTACCCAGTCAAGTATGCTTTCTTTTGGTTGGGGAATTTCTAGGGAACCATCCTAAGCTTCCCTGCTTCTTGGCGCGTAGCAACCCAGTTGCCATTTTTGAGGCACCAGGAAAGGTTTAAATCTCCCATAGATTAGCTGATTTTACTAGTTCTACAACAGAACCTAGTCCATCTAGCCCACCCTCCATCACTTATTACAGAATACACCTGACATAATGGAAGGTCAGTTTCCCACTGTTTTTCTAGCCAGCCTGATTGACATGGACATCCTGAGGAAATGTAGCAATTGCCTCATGTATACAGACAACCTACTACTCCTAAAACATGCAAATACAATATGTGAGAGATGTATCTATACTACGAAACTGAATTAATTCTTTCTCCCTGACATAACAACAACCAAATACCAAGCAGATTGTAAGCACCCATATGCCACGTACCACACATATGAATTACACAGCACTTAAAACCTACATATGTGGAGGTACTCACTAGAAATATACCAAAGGAGCAAAGACCTCCCAAGCACAAACCTTCTGCTCACAATGTGGTCCCAACAGCACTCACTACACATAATAACATATGCATCAGTGTGTCACCCAATAAGCCCCTAAGGAAAAACATATCTAAACCAAATGTCTTGGTCCTAGGCAACTCCATAGTGAGACACACAGATGTCCCTCTCAGTAGGCTGGACAAGGAGAAGGTCACGGTCAGCTGACTGTCTGGTGCCAGGATCTGTCAAATCATGCATGCACTCAAGTCTCTCAACAACAAGTACTGTTATGACTCTGTCATAGTCCATGCTGGAATGAGTGACTTGAGAAGTATCTTTCTGGAGTAAAGATGTACCTCACTGGAGCTTTCAGATTATGTGTCCCAGGCAGGTATGTCCCTAGCCTTACACAGCATTCTTCTTTCACCCAGATACAAATAATTCACTGTTTTCTTATGTAAGACACAGGTTACAGGGAATGATAATATTTTTCTATCTGAAAACCTTCAGTCTACAGAAAAAGGCATCATTTTTCCAAAAGAGAAGGTAGAAAAAAGAGGCAAGGGGCAGGTGAAAAGGAAGAAATCAAAAACTGAATGTGGAAGGATTGAACATTACTGTAAGAAAAAAGATGAGAAAGACAGATTTTGACTACATGGCTCAAGCTATGGATTTACAATACCAGCTGGATAAGAATTTAAGACACAGTAAAAACAGTGGGTTAATACGACTAATGGTGATGAAGATCTGTCCTTTATAACAATTGATAGAGCAGATATTACTGTATCAGAAGCTGAAGATTCTTCAGAGCTGGCAAGCAAAAATATTGTTGTAATTAGAGGAACTGATACTTATATTTGCAGAGAAGATAATGAATATCGAATATTGTTATGCTTGCCAGGAGCAAAAATAGAAGACATGAGACAAGCCTTGGAACAACTTAATGTAAATAAATATGGATCCATTTTTATTCATGTCGGTACAAATTATGTCATCCGCAAGGATTCTCTGACTGTTAGTAGGGAACTGACAGCCCTCATAGATAGTAAACTTGTACTGATGTTAGGATGTATTTTTAACAAATCACCTATAGAAAGGATAGGCTACTGTGAATGCAAAGATTTTTTGGGTAAATACCTACATGTAAAAAATGTTCTGTTTTAAAAAATGGAAATGTGTAGAACATCCAAACCTAGTTTTGGGCACACGTGTTCAGACAGGATGGCGTGCATTTGACAAGATCAGGGAAGATAATTTTTGCAGCAGATATTTAGCAATATTTGCAAACACTAGGCAGGATTTTTGCCAGGTGGAAAATGTAACAGTTCACTGATAGCAACATTTGAAGCATCTCTGATGGTTGTTAATGCTAGGAGCATTAATAATATTTTTTTATTGGAAAATTTGCTACGTTCCCACAAGATTGATGATGTTACTGTTTGTGAAACATGGTTAAAGAACAATGACTGGAAACCAGTTCTGTAAGGGTATAAATGTTTTTACTGTAACAGACATTCTAACAAAAAAATCAGGAGGAGGTGCTATGATAGGGACTAAAGATAGTTATGAGACCTGTGATTATTACATGTTCAGTGATTACACCAATACTATAGACTATGTAAAAGTGAGAATAAAGACAACCCTGGAACAAATAACTATTGTTGGAGTGTATAGACCACCAAAGTCAAGTGCAGATGACCTAGAGGAATTAAAATATTTCTTGCACGATACACGGGATGGAGAAATAATATGAGCTGGGGACTCAAACTTACCAGAAACAGAATGGAATAATATCGGTTCAATAATGTTAGTGAGGAAATTATTCACAATGTATGTTCAAGAACAACAACAATTGCTTCAGATTGTAAAAAAAAAAAAAAATACCAGGGGATGTAATATACTGGACATTACTTGTGTTCCTAAAGAAATTGCTGTTGCTTCAAGTCAAGTTTTGCCACCATTGATGTGCAGTGATCATGGGGTTATAAATGTCAATTTGTTGCTAGATAATTCTGCCAAATTGAAATCTAAACCAGTGCAGAGAAGGTTAATTACAGATTATATGGAAGCAAAACAGTCGCTATGAAAAACTAACTGGAGTGAAGTGTTGTGACACTGCCAGCCCAGCTATGTGGAATTTTGTAAATAATCATATGTCATTTGTGAATAGTAATATGATTCATATGCTTGTCCTACAAATGTAAGAGAACTGCATGTTATGTATTGAGCTTCAAGAATGTAACTACAGTGTACCCTACTGAAAAAGAACTGAAATGTATATAAGCTATATATCTATGCAAATGTATCTTTTAATAGTAAAAGCTGGAATATACAGAGTTAACTTGCAAAACTTCAAGAAAATAAGTTGAAAAGTAGAGTGTTTTATGATTGTGTTATCTCAGTTTCATTGCAGCAAACAGACACAATGTCTAGAGCTAGAGGTCTTCCTATTGCCTTGAAACAGAAATAATTACTAGGTTTCAAATGTAGAAGTGTTTTTATTGCTGTATGACTTCCTAGCAGCTGTACACTTCTGAGAGATATGTAGAGGTGTTAAATTCTAAGTATCTGTTTAGCCTGGGAACTGAAGTCAGATGATAAAGAGTGATATCATCTGAGCTAACCCTGCAGTAATGTTGATTATTAATTTAAGAACCTCCTCAGAGAAAGTCTGTGCATTTTGTATCTTGTCTTGCACCTAGAAACATCCATCATCTGCATTTGCCTTGCACTGTAAGTAAGTTATTTAGGGCATAGTATCTTTTAAATATAGATAGGAATGTAGTAAAGATTAGTTTAGATGTTTTCTGTATTTATTTGAGACTGTCCTGCAATGTTGTTTTAAAATATTTCCTGTGATTCTGAACTCTGTATTTACTGTGTTGTTTGAGTATTCTCTTGTTCTTTTATTATTTATTATTAAATATATTTAAACATTTTAATTGTGGCTGGTTTATTTAGTGATATTTAAGCTCTTAGGGTACTTGCATATGTATTTGGTGACACTGTACAGGCCACTCCAATACCCTTGCTCTTGGTCACACTTACCATTTGGATAATAGTAACATTACACATTAAGATTGGGCACCCTTTATAAGAGCATTAGAGTAGCTGATAAGTAGTGGTTGGTGGCAGTGTTATCTACCTTATAGACTGGACAGAAGGGGGCATAGCTAGTAAACCTGTGCCAGCCTTCCCCAGGGGTGTCTGTGTGTTTGCATATAAATCAAATCTCAAAGTGTGTGTGTATGTGTGTGTGTGTGTGTGTGTGTGTGTGTGTGTGTGTGTGTGTGTGTGTGTGTGTGTGTGTGTGTGTGTGTGTGTGTCAGCTACTGGGGCAGGGACATGAACTACTGGTTGGACAGAGAGGGTGCTGGAGGTTTTGACTTGACCACTTGGCTGAGAACCTAACCTTATATCTGTGCCAGTAGGGAGTCTTACTGGGGATCTGGAGAAAAAGGCAGAAACCAGCCCCAGACTGACTGTGCTCTCTGTGTGCTCTTAAGGGAGATTGGCATCCTCCCAATGTGTACATTTCTGACTGGTGCTAGTGGTGAGGATTGAGGCTCCTTGATTACTGGGGCAGTGCAGGGGCATCACAAGGTGTTCAGTGGAAAAACTGCAGATGGAATGTGGAAAGTTTTGAAAGAGAAACAGAGTGCAAAAGAAATATTTAACATCAGGATCTAGGCATACAACATCAGGAGGATATATTTCAATAACAATAAGATATCTGATTAAGGTGAGAGATAAAATATAAGAATTGAAAGAGAGGTTGAAGTACAACTTTGAAAACTGAAATAAACAAGCTGGACAAACAGACTTAGCATAGTGTGAGACAAGATCAAGAACATTTTGATGAAAAGTCAGGGTGTTCCCACAGGGCTCTGTCCCAGGCCTTTATTTGTTTAGAGTATATCTTTCAGACCTAACTTTTTCATCTGAGGTGTTCTACAGTCTATATGCAGACGACCTGAATTTGGGTGAACTGATTACATGTTACAGATAAGGCATCTCTGCAAAATAACTTGACTAAATTGACCATTTGGGCACAGGAAAATAATATGCTGATACATGCATCAAAATCTAAGCATATGAGACTTGGGAGGCATAATTGAAAGGTGAATATTTAATACAGCACACAATGATTGAAACTGTAGACTCATTTAAGGACCTGGGTATATGGGTAGATTCGGCTATGAGTTTTTCTAATCATATCAACCAATTGGTTAATGATAGTTATAGAACTATGGGTTGTATAAAAAGATTTATAACATCTAGGAAATCAGAAATTATGAAGTAATTGTTTGCTAGTTAAATTAGCCCCAAACATGAGTATGGAGTAACAATATGGAAACCCTATAAGAAAACAAACATGAGTAAACTGGAAAGAGTACGGCGGAAATATGCCAAGAGCATCCATGGATGTGAAAATTTAAGTTATTATGAAAGACTAAAATATCTGAAGTTGTACAGTGTCTCTTACAGATATCTAAGAGGAGATCTTATTCAGGTATATAGGGCATTTAGAGACAACTACCTCTGTGAATGTTTGGGGTTATCAAAAAGTGCTAGAAAATCATCAGGCAACATATGTAGAACTTTCTATAGGAATGAGAAGTGTACTAATTCGTTCTCTAACAGAACAGCTGATGCATGGAACAGACTACCAAATTACATTAAAGCAAGTACTAGTTTAGATATTTTAAGAACAGCCTGGGCACTTATTATGGGAACAAGTGTTTTGGTATATTGGCAAGTTAGAAGGGCATTAAACTCCTCACTTGAAATATCTGTATGTCTGTAAACAAAAAAATGATTGATTATGATTGACTTCAACAATTGGCTTAGCTTCTGATATCAGTCCAGGGGGATCCAGTATCTAACAGCCTAGGATGCTATGGTTGACAGACCATGCTGCTTTGCCAGAGATGGTCTTCACCTGTCGCCTCTAGGTTTTTGGGTGCTGGCAAAGGTACCTGCCTCCCCATAGTACAATAGGCAATGTCATAAGCACAAAATTCCTGACATAAAAATATCCTCCAGAAACAAACTCAGGTTTATGCTGCTTAATGCTAGGGGTCTAAATCAGAAGCTGTACTCACTTGAAGCACGTCTCACCCTGGAAGATGTTGATGTCTGCGTGGTCAGACAGACATGGTTCAGGGACTCAGAGAGTAACCCAGCCATGCAGGGCTACAATGCCTTCCACATGTTTAGACCACACAATGAACATGAAAAAAAACAAGGAAAGAGGAGTATCTATCTTCATTAAAGACATATGCACCTCTAGACTGATTAAACAGTCTGACTCCATATATTTACTCCAAGTCCAGTTAATTGTAGGAAAGCCCCCCCCCCTACATCATTGCTAGCTATAGGTCCCCCAGCATGAACCACAAAAACGACACAGCCTACCTGGACATACTTGAGTCAGTCTCATTACAGCCAAATACCCTAGCCATGGGTGACTTTAATTATACTTCCAGCAATTGGGTAAAATATATGAGCACAAACACACTCACCCAAAGGTTCCTGGACTTTGTTAACACAAATGCTCTGAAGCAGATAGTTTGGGGCTCTAACATCCTTGATATAGTGGTCATTAACATGTGGAGATTACTGCACCACCCCATATGTGAGGCCCTCCCTAGTAAAATCAGATCATAAATCAGTCTTGTTCAACGTAAAGATTGTACCTGACTCATCCTCAGGAGAAAAACATTTTAAAAATTTCTCCAAAGTAAACTAAAGTCTACTGAGCGATGGCATCAATAGTTTCAGACCTCCTGCCACCAATGACAGCAATGACCCCTATACTGAGGTGTACACAAATGTCCTGTATAAACAGCTATATAAATGTATAGACTCAGCTGTACAGGAATGGATCAAATCAATATCCTCACAAAAAATCAAGATACCCTGGTGGGCATCCAGCATAAATAAGGTATACAATAAGAGAAAGAAACTGCTGTCAAAAAACAAAAGAAAACGGTCCCAGCAAAGGAAGAACTTCCTCCAAAGCATAAACAAACAGATTACACATCTTGTAAAAGTCCTGTAAAGCTAATTTTAAACTAAATTAGCATCCCTAGCTAAGGTAAATCACAAAGCATTCATTAGCTATGCCCAAAATCTAAAAAGGAAGGCCCTGCTTTGTGCCGAACTAGCTGTGGATGGTACCACTTATACTGAACTTCAGGACATCGCCAACCTCCTAGCAGACAGGATTGGCAAAAACTTCATTCCCCCCTGTCCCCACCAATCATACCCCATAACATACCTGTCACCAGTCTTCTGCCTAGTATCTCCAGAGAGCAGGTCATTGCTGCACTCTCCAAGGCCAAAAGCACAGCCTCTGTTCAAATGGATCACATCCCAGGATGCTTATTAAATGGTCTAAAACAGGAGTTAGTGGAACCACTGAGCACACTCTTCATTCTCAGGCTAAGCACTGACTTTGTCCCAGCTAAGTGTAAAATAGCAACATTAAACCCTTTGCATATAGAGGGTCTCTCAACTGACACACAGACTATAGACCCATAAGCCTAACCAGCCTTATCTGCAAGGCCATGGAGAGAATCATCATGGATCTTATCAACAAGGATATAGGTGACCTCCAAACTCTTGACTTGACCTAATTTGGCTACATTAAGGCCAGATCTTGCTTGCTAAAACTGGTGGTTTTCTTTGAGAATGTCACCAAGGCCTGGGATGAAGGCGAAACAGTTCACACTGCCTATCTCAACCTAGTCAAGGCTTTTGGCACAATTCTTCACTTAGGCATCATTGAGAAACTCAGCCAGCTGGGGATTAACCCTTATACAAGATGGGTTGCCAAATGGCTTACAGACAGAACACATACAGTCAAAATTGTGGATGCCAACTCTAATAGTAGATCTGCTACCAGTGGTGTTCCACAGGGATCTGTGCTAGGCCCCCTACTGTTTGGTATCTATTTTTCAGAAGTCCAGGTGAAAATAGATGGCCTATGGCTTACCAAGTTTGCTGATGAGTGCAAACTGGGTGCAATCAATGAAACATCTATAGATGTCAACATACTATAAAATGGGTTTACACAGACAAATGACTGGTGTCTAAGCCACGGACTCAAACTAAATGCAAAAAATGCATTATAATCTCGTTTAGCAAAGGAAAAACCCCTGCTAATTACAACATTAATAATATCCCCTAAGTTCAAACCCAGTGGTGAGAGATTTAGGAACACAAGTTGATAGCAGCCTTAATTTTGATCATCAGGTGCCACAGTAGTAAGGAAGGCTTTTATGTTGCAAGCCTCATAAACAAGGGTATAGCATCCAAAACTAAGGAGATTATAACTTACTTATACTCAGCTCTCATCAGACCAATAATAGAGTACAATGTTCCCTTCTGTATGTACCTCACCAGACATCTGCAGCAACTGGAGAGACCTTAGAAGTTCCTCACCAAGAAAATTCAGGGCCTACAACACATGATCTACACAGACAGAATGAAGGCTGTATAGACTGCTTTGAGGTGGCTTGTTCCTGGCCTACAGAGCAGTTTCAGACCCTCCTTTGATGAAGCTGCTGCACATCTACAAATCCAATGGGACAAGATTCATTCACTCTAGGGATCTTAACCTAGCCAGCGATATTAACAGGACATGCTGGAGAAACAGATATGTGTCCTCTGAAGCAAACTCCCAATTCATGTAAAACAGGGCTCCTCATTGATCTTGTTTAAGTGTAACCTGGGCAATTGGATGGGAAACCATGAATCTACATTGGGGGTTTCACCTATATCCCTCTTAGACACGGGCAGCCAGTGCTGATCTTAGATTCACACGCAAACGTAGACTATATATTTTGGTCCATATGGGAACAAGAATATAACATGGCTAGGCTTATATGAGGCCTTAGGACCAATAGTCTAGTAACATTCTATAATCCTATGATCCTATGATCAGTCCAGGAGGTATTAAGACTTATGACACAAATGCTAAGTCATACAGTTTTTGAAATCATGCAGTGAGTTGTTCTGTAACTTTAATAAAAGTGTCCTAGACAATTTACATTGCTGTTACTTGATTACTCGTATCATTTTATTAAATTATAGAACTTGTAAAACATTTTTTTAATAACCCATTTTCATTCTTCTTCTTGCATGTATTATTGACAAATTAATTGCATCTGAATGTACAACAAATACGTTGATGTCATATCATAAGCCAGGCAGAGAAACTTAATCCTATTCACTTCTGATCTGTTAAATAATAACATGAAACACATTTTCACAAGGACTTGTATAAGTCAGAAGCTGTAAAAGGTCAGTCTTTAACATTCCTGATCCAAATGTTTCATAAGGAAGCTGCTTCAGTCCAGAAAATAGATTACTGTTGAAGTGTGCAATGTATACCATACTTTGATGGTGGATGTCAAAGGCTCCATTATATATACATTACAATCAGAGCCTTTGAAAGCAGTCACATAGAATAGATAGTCAAGACAAAAAGGCAGCACTCATACTTTGCCAACTTATGAACTATAACATGCTCCAGACAAAAGGTTAGACTATCATTCTGTCATGGTAAAGCATAATTGATAATGTAAGGCATATGTTACTGTCATGCTTTGGCAAAATGTAAATGCAATTTACTCACCTAGTACCGCTCAACTTCTTAGAGCAAGAAATCAAGAAATCTGAACAAAGCCATGAAGAATGGGGGACAAATGTCCCAAAATAGGGACCCTTTGTAAATATTGGTCTTGAAAGTTGATAGAATAACAAGTTTTGCATTAGCATGAATTTTCTGAAGGATATGAAGTCTGAAAATCCAATGTCTGCCATTATTTTCTGACAAGGTCCTCAATGATTTGCCAGGAAACTGCAATTTTATGAAAAATTGACCAACAATATGAGTCAAAAATCTGGACAGTTGAAGCTATGCTAATAGTGTGCTGCATGCTTAACAAAGCTGAGTTTCACTTTTGATCAATCACACATTAACATTCATTATTCAAGAATTAACTGCATAAATCAGTTTTGTTTAAAAACACATAAGATGGTACACTGCGCAGCATTACTGTGAAAACAGGTACATAGTAAGCATCTGCTCTGCTCTGCTCTGACAGTGCGCCTCACAAAACTGTGCTATGATATTTCAGTGGCCTTTCTTCACAGTAATTAAATGGGTAGAATTTCTGGCAGAGGCCTGAACAAGCAAGCTTAGACAGCAGCTGTAGCAGAAATCAGCCCTAGCTTTGGAGATCATATCTAACTTGAAATGCTTGGTAAGCATATGCCCTGAGGACCAATTAGCTACCTCATAAACAGATGTAGAATTCACTTCTCTGATGAAGTCCATGCTTTGATGAATCCTTGAAAAGCTTTACCTTTGGAGTCATAGCAAAATCCAATGAGTTCATTTATCTGTATGGAATTCTTTGTTTTCTCACAGGATAACTGAATTTGTTTGGTGTAACAAAAAAAAAAAAGACTTTTAAATACTATTAGCTCTGGAAATCTGAGTCAGTGGTAGCCTCCTCGGGTTCACATCAAGTCTATGACACTTTCCTGCAGTCTTTGGATAAGGAAGAAAGATAGGAATTCAACCTTTTGATGCAGGATGTTTCCTATCATGACCTTATTCGTGGTACAAGGATAAGCTGGAAGGGTCACTTTATTTTTACAGAAAGTATTAGAAGGCTCAAAGCACATTAAAATAGATTGTAGTGGAAGTAACAGTTAAAAAGAAGCTTTTTCCACATTGCAATTGTTCAAGGTACAGTATACACCAATTCTGTAGCAGGCCTTGTCATGGCATCTAAAAAACATTTAAATCAATTGGGACAATAGGAGGTAACTCTCATGAGATAAGATGTTACACCCACTGCTGATTATTTTATTATGACTTTATTTAGCATTTTATCAAATAAAGACACAAATGAACATATATATAACAGAACAGAAAAGGAAAGGAGGGAAGCACTCAGAAGGAACAGTAATCAAAAAAGGAAAAAAGCCTTACATTATGCCTTTGTGAATCCATTACAGCCTTATGATACAACATCACCATTTTATAAATTGGTATTTAAATGCAAACAACATGAATAACAGAAGCAGACTAAATTTTGATCCATTCTGCTGCCATTCAAACACACAGAATCTAATAAAACAAAACATTTGGTGCTCCAAATTAACTTTAACTTTTAAAATTATAAAAAAAAAGGTACATACAGTATATATTATTGCAACCTGATTTCTAAGCAACTCACTGTGACTTCACGTCATGGTGTTAAACAGTGAATTTGTCAAATTCCCCCAACACCATCCTGTTTTTCCTTTTTTTTTCCTCTTTTGTGACTGCTGCTTTGCTTCCATGACTACTGAATAGGAAGTAACGGTGTCCCAACACTCCCGTTCATTTGCAGCAGCTACCATGACTCTTGTCTTAGGTACAGAACTGTACTGTTCAAATAATTTCATGGCATCTTTCACATTAGCAGAACAACAGCATTACACTGAACAAGGGAAAAAAATAAAACTTTATGTATTTATTTGACATCTATTTACCATGAATATGCAACTAGGCAGTAATTCTTTCTCATTAAAGACACATGGAGAAAAGCTTTGCAATGAGATCAATGTTACAGATTCTATGATTTTGTTTCTTTTTTTTTTCTTTTTTTTTTTTCTGTCAAACTTTTACTGTTATCCAATGAAGTTCCAGTTGATGGCTACCTCGAGTTCATCCCAGAAGCTGGATTTCTTTTCTGTGTACAAAATGAGCCAAGTGAGTTGTGTAGCAATCAAGTTGCGATAATACGTAAGTACCAAATAATATTGTAGTGCATGCAGAACCATGGTTATACTCCAATATCAGGAAAAAGACAAACTAGTTAAGTACTTCTGTAGTGTGAGACTGGATCTTAACAGTTTTTAATCACTCTCTCCTCAAGTGCTGTTAACTTCGGGTCTCACAGAAGTTATTATGATTCTCTAGTATCAGCCAGCAATGGGAGTAGCAGAAATTAAAACAGCTTCACTTCTGCTGACTGTCTATGCCAGTAATCTGTTCCTGACTTTCTTTCTCTTATGTAAAACAACTTGAGCTGTCTGTTTGACAGCACTTGTTCAGTGCTTGCTGGTTTTGAAAGCCAGCAAAAAAATGTTTTGTTTTCCTTTCTGAAGCTAGTATTACATGGAATAGATAAAGTGACATGTATTACAAAAAATTACGATTGGGACTACAATTTAAGTCTCCATTATGTGTTTCAACATGGATGCCAAGATTCATATCTCAAGTTAATTTTTTGGCATCCATTTCTCAAAGACATAATAACGTGGTTAGGATTGGAGACTCGATCATAATCCTTTATATAATAATCAAAACAAAATAAGAGCATAAACAAGTCTGAACAGGTAAAAGTTATACTTTCTTAAACCAAATAATAAATTATACATTTAAAATGGATATGTTAATATTAAAACTTTGAACTTTACACAGTATTTTAAATAGAGTTCATCATTTTCTGAAAAAAAATGTAACTTTAGCACAGCATTTTAAATAGTGTTCACCCTTTTCAGATTAAATTGATTTAATTGCAAAGTAATGCTTTAAAAAAACAGTTTTAAAGAAGTGAAATTATATCCTGTGCCTAATTATATTCATTGCAGGTGTAGACTTGCATATGTGGTGTATGAAGATTGACCCTGCTCAAAACACCTGTTATTACTTATCAGTGATAACTGAAAATGTTTTGCCAGTATATGGTACCTTCATAGTGGGGTTTAAACAGTTACTCGGTTACTCTAAAGGCAATCATCATGAGTGATAGTAACCAAATGAAAAGATGCTGGGATTAGTTGCTCCTAGTTTGGTTAAAAAACATTTTTTTTGCCATTAGGGATTGTTTTCTAAGGTTTAGGCTGGCATCTACTTTAATAAATGTATAATTTACCACATCAAATTTAATAAATCATTTCTCTGAGGATTGTAAGAAAGCCACAAAGGCCATGGGACTATATAACTGCAAAGCAAAATCATCACTTGCTATTCTATAACTGTGATTACAGCCTTAAAGGGTCTATATTAGAACACTGACTTTTTAAAACATCGAATGTTCTAATATCAACCCCTATTCAGTGAACACTGACAATATCGAACATGCAGAACAGTGAATTTTTTCCCAGGGAAACATTTTTCTGTTGTGATACACATACACACAACACAAACACACCAAACAAACAGCAATCC
The DNA here is from genome assembly GCF_019279795.1 of Protopterus annectens. Taxonomy (NCBI): domain Eukaryota; kingdom Metazoa; phylum Chordata; order Ceratodontiformes; family Protopteridae; genus Protopterus; species Protopterus annectens. The sequence continues at coordinate 698,861,584 of NC_056731.1, forward strand.
ACACACATACACCTAAAATCCTACATCTAACCCTACACTAAACTGTACACACACCACTAGCTATCCACTTACCTTAACCCAAACCCTAACCCTTAGGTCCGTCACTATCGCACACTCAACTCACCTGCACCCTAATCCTAACTCACCTACCCCACCCTAATCCTCACATCCACACAATCGCACACTTACCTGATCCCGACCTGTAACTTTACACCACAGTGCTGAACATAGTGAAGCCACAGGAATGGCCAACTGAATTCCTTCCCTAGGAAGAAATTCGGTGTTCCGCAGCTTCACTATTTTCAGCATTCGCTGAATAGGGGTCAATATTAGAACATTTGAAGTTGTGAAACTTTGATGTTGTTATATAGTCCCGCCTTAAGTAGCTCCACCTGTGCTGACATCAGATTAGATATGACCACTCTGGATAACTATACCTGCATCTCAGAGGTGGCAGCAAAGTCCTGGTTTGA
>NC_056731.1:698867056-698892056 GCF_019279795.1 Protopterus annectens
ATCAGGAATACTATGACATCAATTCAACAGACTTCTAATCTGATAAAATGCATGCCCACAACATTTTTCATCTAAAATAAAATGAAAATAATTTTTATTTTTTCAGTAAAAAAATGCCTCCCGGTATCTCAAATGACAGATATACCCTTCACTCAATCGTATGTACATCTGTTATAACACAACCATGGTCTGATGAAGCACTAGTATTTGATGTGAAAGCACTTACCTTATTAAACCTTTAAACTTTTTATGCTTTCAGTCGTGTTTCTGTCTCTTGTTTTCTTCAGTTACATTCCCAAAAAATTGCAAATACAGCAACAGGGAAATCATGCATCAAATGACAAACCAGCACAAATCATAAATGTAGTAGAGGAGGTCACTGTGAATATCAATTGATTTGCGTGATCTGATTATCGCATTTGTGACAATTTTGCCTCCAAAGAAACAATAGGTGCACTTGCAGGGAAAGTAAGTTCACTCTTCACAGTTGGCTGAGGTCAGTTTTAATACAGTTGGCAGAATATTATACCAATGATACTGACCCTGAATGTCCTATTCATGTTCTTATGGGTTTTATCCGGATGCTCTGGTTTCCTCACACATTCCAAGGGCATGCAGTACATGGATTGGACATTCTAAATTGGCCAAAGGTGTGAGTGTATGTGTGTGGCATGAAAGAACAACCACTGTTGGGCTAGTCATCTGGTGGTATGAACACTGGCATTAGATAATTGTCATTGTTGAGGAAACCCCATGTGCAAAAATGGGAAAAAGTGATTGTGGATGGATGTTAAGTTTCACACTGATGCTTTGCAGGGGAGATGTGCCCCATCCTCCCTTATTTGAGGACTTTTCCCCATTAGCTCCAGTCTCTAAATATATTTCCTGTGAAGTTGCACCAACTTAGAGAGTAGAGCATCTGTTTATCTTTTCTTCAGACTTGTGCTTTTTCAGAGGAAAAGTGCTTAAAGACCAGGGCATGTGGAAGGCAATCTCAAATTAAAACTGCAGTGGGCCATGGCATCCTACAAAAAAATTTGTGTAACACTGTCTGTTTATTCATTTCTTGCTGCCATACTTGGTAATAATGTTGATAAAGTGCCACTGAAATGTCAGGTTTCTGTAATCTCAACTTTGATATTTTACTTTAGACCCCAAATTATATGTTTGCATTCTCTCTTTCCCCTTTCCTGTATAAATTGAATCTGATGTGGGGTTTGTATTTCAGCTCAAACATTTCATACTTGCACCATTGCAGTACCAGTGGCCAGGATTCATGCGATCAGTTGAAAGGCAGTCTAGAAACAATTCAAAGTACTACATTTGACATTTCAAAAGAAACACCAGACTGAAGGTGGCATTTGTTTTATATATACACATGTGTATGTGCAGTAAGTATCAGCTTGGCAGGTTGCCTAAATAATCATATAAGCTTGCTCTTATGCATTAAAATATTAACTTCTTGAAGTCTCAGAGAGAGAAGCACTTAAGCTTATGACCACATAAGTCCAATTTCTGTCACCCATAGCTTGTTATTAAGAAATATTACTCATTGTATTTTGGACCATTTTGAAACAATCTCTTGTAAATAACCTTTCACTGAAAGCTCATGAAAGCTCACCACCCATAATTATAATTAAAACTTAAATCATCAGTGTTTTCTTTTTTCATATCGCAGGTATGTTCAATCCATAAAGGAAGGCAGAATGTACTGTACTGCTATTTCAGTCAGCTACACATTTTATTGAGTCCTCTATGGTACATTAACAGCACATTTGCTCCTATTGTTGCCAATGATGCTACCAGTCCTGCCCCCTGCCCACCAATATTCATGTGTGTTAATAATAACCCCATCACACCACTTCCCCTAACCCCAATCCTGCATATTACTTTCCCAGTAAAACCTTTTCATAACAGTCCCACTATTCATACAAATTAAGCCTGATGATGTTATTTTGTTTTAATTTTTGAAACTGATTTAAAAGGTAGATTGATTGTGTTTTCTGAGTTAGACAATATAAACAGCAGTGTGTGTGTGGTGATTACATCACTGCAAAACAGATTCTTTTATTGTTGAATGCTCTGTGCTTACGTCTTGGAGCATGAGCAATTATGTGTTAATTTTTTATTTTTTTTAGTGATGTTGACATTTGAGTGTTTAGAATATTTATGTACACCCATACATACATATCATGCAATCACATAACACTGCTGGTCTTGCAGTATTGTTTTCCCAGCTGTCTTTTAATCTTATATTTAGTATACTTACGGGGGGGGGGCAAGGTGTTTTCCCTCTGCATTAAACACTTCCTCTTCTAGTCTGTTTTATTCCTTCAAAATTGCTCTTTTACTTTTTGTACAGTCACTCAGTGAGTACAACACGATTGCCTAGTTTCATTCTCATTTTTCTTTTGTGTTTTATATTTTGAAAAAATGTCATAAATTTATTGTAAATGTGTAGTATATTAATGTATAAATTTGTATCCTTGTGTTTAAATAGCATTTCCAACTTTTGTGTTTTATAAGTGAATTAAATTTTACTTGTGTATATAGTATTCTTAATCATTGCATGGCCCAGTCACATTTTCTTGGGAAATAAAAGCAACAACTAACTAAAAGGAGTATCTGTTATTTCTTGAATTGTATTTAGACAGAGCTATTTGTCTGAGGTATGTGCAGTTTATCAATGGAAATGCATATTATCCCTTTGAATCACTTGTCCTTTACTCTCTCTCTCTCTCTCTCTCTCTATGTGTGTGTGTGTGTGTGTGTGTGTGTGTGTGTGTGTGTGTGTGTGTTACACACACATATATGTATATACTGTCTTTCAACTTTTCCTGGTTAGGGGTCGCCATAATGGAACTCCAGTCCGCTAATGATTGGCAGCGAATTTTTACAGTGTCAAGTTGCCAGCCCAGCACCCAACCTTCAAGGACAGCACACCCACACACCCTTGCACCTACCTGCATTTTTTTATATTCACTCGACCCGCGGGGAGGACATGCAGACTCTACACTGAAGGCGCTCCAGCTGAGAATTGAACCGGAAAGCTTCTTGCTGTGAGATGACAATGCTAACTGCTGCACCAGCATGGCCATAATATGTCTATTTATTTATAGGTTTAGGGCAGATGATTGAATGATCAGCAGCATTGACATCCATTTGTTCCACACCATTTAGATAACTTAAACAGATGGTCGACAGGTATGCAAGAATGGACAATTCCTGGGTAGTGTAATATTCCCATTTTTTGGGGTTTGCCCAGTATCAGAGTTAGTATATATAATTAGCAGGGGGGGGGTGCAGGGAAACTTGCCCCCTGCCAGCAATTGTATTTGGTTTCCTCTGCCCCAGCATAATCCCCAGAGTATGTGCTGATGTGCTGAACATGTCAACATTAGGTTTTTCAACTTAATAATGTAAATATTCTGCTCTCTCTCTCTCTCTCTCTCTCTCTACATATATATATATATATATATATATATATATATATATATATATATATATATATATCTCAAATGTATGCATTTATCATAACAACGGACAATGGTAAAGACAGCGCTAAAACTAAGTATCTGACCTGAGGTGGATCTCATATAGTAAAACAGAAAAGTATGTCAAGTGCTGCCTTGACCGTTTAAATGAAAACTACTTAGAACAGATCATATTTGTACTAAGTGCAACAAAATCCTAGGTCTTGTCCCTAAAAATATTGCCACCCTCTGTACTTCTTCACAAGTGTCATCCTTCATTAATAAACCAGACCACAGATTGGTACCATTTACATATACAGCTGGAGGAACCCCCACCCCCAAACAAATACATCAGTATTCAAGTAGGTTTCAAAAACATATCTACTGCAACTAATTAATAGTATGCATCTGTATCCAGAGCTACCCAATAAATAGAGCAAAAGTCTTTACTTTTTAATTCTACATACAGAAAGCAGTAACTATGTGTACCAAATACTTCAGAAGGCTTAAAACTCAGACAGATCTTGATAATTACAGCCCCATAATTCTGACCAGCCTCATATGCAAATTCATGGAAAGACTTACAATGGAAGTAATTAATCAGGAAACAGGGAATCTCCAAACACCAAACCTGTCAAAGTCTGGATTAGTCAAGGGCAGGTCATGCTTATCAACCTGGTGGATTTTTTGAAAAGGTCATAAAAGCAATAGATGAAGGCCGAACAATACACACCTCATACATTGACCTGGCTGAAGCTTTTGTCACAATGCCCTAGTCAAGCATAGTAGAAAAAGTAAATAAACTGAGAATAAACCCTGTGTTACCCACTGGATTCCAACTGCCTCATAGACAGGGCACAGGAAATCAAAATAGGAGAAGCTATCTCCACAAAGAGACCAGTGTCCAGTAGAATACCTCAGAGTTCTGTGCTGGAACTTCTCCTGTTTGCTATCTACTTTTCTGAAGTAAGCATATACCAAAGGGCTCTGACTGACTAAGTTTGCAGATGACTGCAAGCTATGATAAGTCAATGAATCTCCAAATGACTTGCCATCATTCTAGAAGGCTTGTCCCAAATACAAAACTGATGCTAAACCCATGGACTAAAACTAAATGCAAAAAAAATAATTACTGTATCCCTTGGGAAGTCATCTATTCCTAGGAACTATCACATAACCAACACACCCCTGGGAGATGAGCCATTTATTTGGGATTTGGGATTTGGGAACTTATGTGGAGATTGACCAAATGTTTGACCACTATGTGTGCATTGTTGTCAGAAAGTCTTTCTATACTACACAGCTTATAAACAAAGGGATTGTGTCTAGATTTAGAGATATTATTGTCCCTCTTTACTCTGCCCTTGTTAGGCTTGTCATTGAATGCAATGCCCCCTTTTGCATGTATCTGTTCAGACACATGCATCAACTGGAATACCCATAGAAAACCTTACTAAAAGGATACAAGGCTTAAACAATATACCTTACATGTATAAACTCAAAACACTGTCACTGTACTCGGTATCCTGCACACTGCTAAGAGCTGCTCTGTGTCTAGCATACAAGGGATCCTCTGACCAATAATAATGGATTTGCCACATATCTGCAAGTGAAATAGCATCAGAAATACTCATTCTAGGGATTTAAACCTTTTCTGCGACATCAACAGAATGGTTTGGAGGGACAGGTATATTTTGCAGAGGATGCCATTGCTCTGGAACAGACTCCCCATCCACATAAAACAAAGCTCATCTGTGTCCATATTCAAGCATAACTTTGATCTATGGATGGGAAACAGAAAATTTGCCCCAGAATTGCCACCTGTACTACTAATGGTCAGAGGCAGCTCTTAAATGCTTTATCCCATGCATGTGTCCCCTCAAATTATCTATGGTACGATCCTAGATATTCTCATTAGGGGTAATATATAATTATTGACAACTGGATGGGTAAGGCCAATCTCTAACCAAATGGAATAGGCTAATATGAGCACAAGAAGAGAGAATGGCAAGGCTTAAAATGGTCATCAAGGACAGTTAGCCTAGTACTTAGCCATGGACATATGAACATATGAAGCTATAAAACAAACTATTATGGAAGAATAAGTCATGTAAGCGAACACTGCAACAAATAACAGACAGCACTAAGTTCATATAGGTGGTCTCATAATCATCATGTTAAAAGGGTATACACATGTTGGCACAGAACTTCAGTCAGCACTCATTAAGCACAGAGCTGATTATGAACCCAAAATGGTCACTGATACAAGAATGAATTAGAAATAATTTAACTGCAGTAGAAATTTAATAAAAACAACAGCCATCTTTTTTCAAAAATGATTCATAATGATGCCTTCCATTCTGATCCCAAACAAATAGCCGATATAATAGCCAACAGATTTAGTGAGAAGTATTCCTCACCCACCATCATAATTACCCCAGTTCCTCAGTCCCGACCTCACCTTGAGATTATTGTGGAACAAATCCTAATAGCCATTTGTAAATAAAGGATACCACATACATGGGCCCTGATAATATCCCAGGAATCTTAATAAGTAGCACCAAGAATGACCTATTATAACCTCTGTTAAACCTCTTTGCCATGTGTCTTGCAATGGGATATGACCTCAAAGTCTGTTGAACAGCTATCATCTTACTGTTATACAAGAAATGTAACTCCGGTAATTACAGAGTCATAATTTTAGCAGCCTTGTTTGTAAAGCTGTAGACTGTATCTTTTCTGATTTCATAACCTCTTGGACTTGGAGACATATTAATTTAGCTTTATCAGAGGAAGGCCATGTCTTTTTAAACCTTCATAAACCTCTAACCGTTTTTGAAATGACAACTTATGTGGGTGATGGTTGTTATGCAATGTATATGGCGTGCTTACATCAGAATGGAAGGTTAGTCTTCTTTTTTTTAAAACATTTTTTATTGATTTTCATGAAATAAAATAATACAAGAAATATGATATATAAATATGCACAATATATATGTCTTAAAAACATCATAACATGGAACAATAATTATTTACAATGTCCATAACAGATATAATGTCATTGTTGTGACTACATTTTATCTAGTAGTTTTTCAAGCTTCAACCAAGTTAATTTCTTATGTGTTATCTTATTAGTTCTTTTTGAAATAGTTTGCAACTCCCTATTATATACAAGTTTAGCTAATAGTAAAAAAATCTGTAAATGATAGGTTTTTTTACACTTCCAATTTGACATAATGATTTTTCTTACAATTGCAAGCAAGGACCAAAGTAGGTGCACCTGTATTTTGGGGATATATGTTGGTATCGGTGCATTAAACAGTAATAATAAGTCAGATACTTCACACTTGTCCGACCATAATGCTTTTATGAAATTTCTGAACTCTATCAAGAATGGAGTTATTATTTTACATGTAAGAAACATGTGTACCCAATCTGCACAAAGTATTTCCTCACATCGCCAACATTTATTAAGATTATTTTTTTATATCAAGTCCATCTTATGTGGGGTAATAAAGCTCCTATGGATGTATTTCCAAGTGAAGATTTTCCAAGAAGGGGATGACATTGTTCTACTAATTGATTTAAGTACTAATTCTTTATCACTATCTGAAAAAATGGATTTGTTTATTCTCTCTTTGAAATTCCATAAGGGGTCCTCTGGGATTTGCATATTGGTTCTTAAAGATTTATATATACTCGACAATGATAGAATATTATTAATGTGAAAAGTGTTTATTTCACAAAGAACAGAAAGTTTTTTAGGTAAAGGTGTTGTGCTGTTGATATGACATATTTTGAATTCATTAACTATGTATTCTCTAAATATTTGTATGTTCAACCAGTTGTAACACTTTATGTTATACCTGGCCATAAGAGAACATGGTCCATTGATATTATTATTGCAGAAAAACTGGTGCGAGAAAACTAAGCCATTTTCTTCCATTACATTTATTTAAGATACGTTAAACGAGTCCAGACATGTCTTTGTGTATGCTATGGGAAATATTAAAAATATTACATTTTTTGTCATATGATTTTTGTTTATTATCTTTTTAAAATTATCTAATATATAATTAGTGAAAAGAGAATTTTTTTAATTCTTATTGATATTGTAGAAATGGTCTTTGACAACAAAGAAGATTTTTTTCTTTTCTGAGAACATATTATTATCAATATATGTCTCTATGTCAGATAATAAGATACTTACCTGGAGAGTTTTCCAATTAGAACTATATTTGGAGTTTAACCATTTGCTCATCACATTAGGTATGGTTGATTCTGCATTGTTCTTCTTTTTTTGGCTTTTCCCGGTTAGGGGTCGCCACAGAGAACTCTGGTCCGCTAATGATTTTTATGGTGCCGAAGTGCCAGCCCAATGCCCGACCTTCAACAAAAACATGCCCATTCACGCATGTCTTTCGAATGCCACTCGACCATGGGGAGGACATGCAGACTCCACACAGAAGGCGCTCCAGCCATGAATCGAATGGGAGAACCTCTTGCTTTGAGGCAACAATGCTAACTGCTGCACCACCGCTGGTGTCGATTCCACATAAAGTTCTAAATTTGGGAATGCTAGTCCCCATCTTTCCAGCTTCTGTAGTTCCAACCATGGCTGATTCTTGGCGTTTGAGGAACCATATGAAATTTATCAACATAGAATTTAGTTGCTTCATTAACTTTTTGATGGGGAGGCAATTAAAGTTTGTAAGTAGAACAAAATTTTGGGTAATATGATCATTTTTATTAATGGCAGTTTTTCTTCTATCATGAAATACATTTTATTCCATCTATTTAAAAATTCCTTAACTGTAGATAATAGGTATTTGTAATTTGTTTTTAAAGTATTATTCCAGTTTGACTTTATGTATATTTCTAAGTACTTAATGGTGTCATTTGCCCAGTTAAAATTGTTGTATTTTCGTTATAAAGTGTTTACTTTTTTTTTTATTAATAATGTTTCTGTTTTGGTGTGGTTAAAGCTTAGGCCTGAAACCTCTTCAAAAACTTCCAGGGATTTTGTTATATAATCTATAGAGGGATATATATTTCCAATTGTTAGCATGACATCATCTGCAAAAAGTTGTATTTTAGAAATGTAGCTTGGATTAACAGAAAATCCTCTTATATTAGAATGTGTTCTTATGAAGTTAGCTAGAGGTTCTACTGATAGGGCAAATAATAAGGGGGGAGTGGGCAGCCTTATTTAGTGTCTTTTAGGATGTTGAGAAGACCTGATAAAAAGGCACCAATTTTGATGTATGATATTGAGTTAACATATAGTCTGTTAATTATATTGATAAAGTCAGGGGAGAAGTTATATACTTATAATACTTTACATAAATAGGACCAATTTCTAGAGTCAAAAGCCTTGCTTAAGTCTAGGCTAATAATTGATAGTTCTTTTTTTTTTCCTGTTAGCATGATCTACTAAGGGAAGTTGCCTGCTAACATTGGCATGTACTCTTCTATTTAGAATGAAGCTTGTTTGATCATCACCTATTATGTTAGGCATCAGTTGATTTAATCTGTTAGCTAATATTGATGTAAAAATTTTATAGTCCACATTTAATAGTGAAATGGGATGCTACAAAGTTACTATTTTGGGGTCTTTGTCCTGTTTTAGGATAGAGGAAATCATGGCATATTTCCAGGAAGGGAATGAGCTTGTCTTTTTTCTGAATTCCTCAAACGCTTGTAAAAGAATCTTTAATGTATCGTCTGTGAGTACTTTATAAATTTCTCCTATTAATCCATCTAATCCTGTGGCTTTAATGTTCTTAAGGCTTTGAATCCCCTCTTTTAGTTCACTTAATGTTATTGGTTTGAGAAGTTTGGCATTCTGTCCTATTGATACTTTGTTGCCTATGTTCTCATTTAAGAAGTTATCTTTTGGGACGTTGTTATTAATGTTTGGATTTGTGTTATTTATTATTTTGTGATGTTTTCTGAAAGTCTCAAAAATTTCTTCTAAATCTGTTACAATTTTAGTTTTATTTTTGGTTTCATCAACAATTTCCCTTATAAGTTTAACATTGGTTAAGTTTCTTGATTTCACAGCTAATCTATGCATGTTTTTTGGGTTAACATAGTAATACTGTAATTTGATTCTTTCTAAATTTATTGCCACTTTGAGATTAAGAATTTCCATGTAATCAAGGTTTAATTGTTTCAGTTCTGTATTTGTGTTTATGTCTTTATTATTTAGATTACTTTTTAGTTCATCAATTTTTGATTATATTCTCGATACCGTACTATCCCATTCCTTTTGTTTGTTTAGGTACCAGGTTTTGATTTTATCAAAAATGTAAGATTTCAGCATATCCTAGACAACAACTTTAGAAGTACTATCATTGTCATTTATGTCTAGAAATATTTTGATTTCTTTCAGTAGCCATTCCTTAAACCAGGTTATCTTAACAATATATGCTGGTATTCTTTGCCAATATACTAGATGACTAGATGTCATGTGGATTTTAAAGAAAATAACATTGTGGTCAGACATTGGACAACAGCTAATGAAAACTTCCTGAATTTTTGAGAATAAATAATCTGTAACAAATACCTTATTGATGGTAATTTGTGTACTGAATCTGTATGAGTAATGTGTGTGATTTTGGGATTTGGGTTCTATTTTTCATAAATATCTCTTATATTTAAATTATTGATGAAGTTGTTCAATCTCTTAGTAGGTGCAGATATCTTAAACTTATTACATTTAGTAGTGTCACTTCTGGAGAGACTACAGGTAAAATCACCTGCATATATTATTTCTCCCTTGGATTTGATTGCATGTAAGTCAAGACAGTTATTCACTGTTGCAGCACTGATACTGGGTATCAAATAAGTACTGGCTAATGTGATTAGTTTTTTATTTCTAGAATAATTAAGCAGAAAATGCCATTTTTGTCTGAATACGTGTCAGTTATTTTAGTTACTGGTAGTGTTTTCCTCAACAATATCATGGTGCCTCTTCTTTTGGTCTGAAAATGAGACTCTGCAGGTATAGAGTAGCCATTAAAATACATCCTATTCAAATCGTCTCCTATTATATGAGTTTCTTGCAAGAATGCAATATCTCCTTTCTTAGTTTTCAAATACTTGGTTAGGCTTCCTCTCTTTATAGGATTGTTGAGTCCATTAACATTTAAGGACAAACATTTATATGAAGACATTCCTATAGATTGTGTTAGATAGTAAAGATTATATTATGAACATAACATGACTACTGAGTATAACTGTAAAACATTTAGAACTATAACTGTAAAACATTTAGAACTATTTACAAGTCTAAACATGGAATATGTAATTCCTGGTTTAATGAGAAATTCCTCAAAGCCACCTTCGTCCCTCCTAAGAACAGTAATCTACATCCATTCTGTGCTACTGCCATCACAATAACTGTATAGAATGCAATAAGAAGTGAGAAAAATAAAAGGCTACTCCTTAGAATTTTTGCTGATTTGAGTACTGAAATATCAAAGTGTGTGAAATTAAAGTTAATAAGTTATTTGTGATAATTATGCATATTATAAGTAATTATCTGTGTACAACCAAATCAGAGAGTAATTTTAAAACAAAAGACCTAGTGTATTATTACAGGAAAATAGTAATGCCTTTAGGTAGCTTATGTTTAGCTATGAGTCTAAAACGTTTTCCAGATAGATTTAATAAAAAACATGGAACTATCAACAATTTTAAAGTAAAAGCTATTAAGTTTTAAACTAGAGAGCACAATAGCTATCCAAAACTAGTAAGTAACTCTCTCTGTAAATTAACAAGAACAGGTATTGCAAGTCCTGGCAATAACAAATGAATAAATTACTAATATCTGACTTCTGTACATATTATGCTATGCTAGGGACAACTATAAACATGCACATGTATAAATGGCACAGACACCACAGTAATATGCAACAGCTGAACAGCAAATGCTGTAGATACACAGACAAAGTAGATTTGAATACCTCAGACCCCTTATACTGTTATGCAAACATAATGTAACATGTTTCAAAATTGCTTTCAGCAATAAAAATGCCTCAATACATGTGCAAGGGTGATCACAACAAAATGGAAAGAGTTCACATATCTAGGTACATATTATAATGGTGGTTGTGTGTTAGTCATATAGACCTATACCTATGTATACCTAGAAAAAACAATGCATATGAACTACAAATGTATACCAAAGCTCATAATTACTGACCTGTGCATAGGTATCTTAGAATAAGCTATGTTCAAAAAGGTTAGTTATTAAAGCTAGATAGCAAAACAGGTATCTAGAAACTGGTAAGTAACTCTCACTGTAAATTTATGATAGCTGGTACTTTTTTTACAGATTGTAGTTAAATAAGAACCTTGGTCTTTCAAAAGCATACATATCATACTTTCATCAAACTGGGGATATAGATAAGTCAGTTAAACTGAGGAAAGCACAATAATTATCATAAAAAGAAAAGGAGAGAAACAGACAAATAAAAAAGAAAAACAAAAAATCTTTCTAAATGCTAAATATTTTCATTAACTGAACACATAGAAGCCTCTCTGCAAACCTATCTGTGAACTTCAGTTAAAAAACTTCTTTAAATATCTGCATTGTTACAAGTAATTAAACACTGAATATGCATTTTAACAAAGTCAAAATATACCATTACAAAAAAAAAAAAAACGTTTTTATAACAATGTGTAGCATTTAGCACTTACTTACAGCAAATCCTTTCATTTCTTAATAGTCCTTTTGTTCTTGGTGATTCTATGGCGTTACTTCCTTATTCTCCTCAGATAACATCATCTGAACATGCCAAGAGGTCAAAGGTCATGCTGCACGTCTATTTGAGCTGTTACAGTGATGTAATCAGTTTACAAACAAGCAGGAAGTGTTCTAGGCTCGAGAAAGAGTTCTTTTGAAGCTTTATGATTTTTTGGCAGAAAAAATACAGCACAAAGGTAATTTAAACAAGTAGATTGTGCTCAAAATGTTGTATGGCTATCGTGCATAGCAAAAAAAAACAGGCAGAGAGTTAAGTAAATCATACAGTAAAATGCTTAAAATACTTTTTTTTGAACAGTAAATATGTACATTGTAAAGCCATCTTTCCCCTTCCACTTCCCTCAGCTTTGATATACTTCTTTAAATATTGAATTAGTACTATTTACATATTTAATAAAAACGTTCTGCTATCCATCTCATATTAATTTATAAAGCCAAAAGTCTGTGTAGAATGTGTGTATGGTCACAGCAGATGTATACTTTGTGCAGAAATCTTATTATAACTTTATATGATGGGTATGGTGTGTTAATTGTAATATGTTTAAATGGAAGAAGTGTGAATCATTTGCATACTGTGTGAAGCTGTTGTTTGGAGGCTTTTGTCATTTGCTGACTGTGTCTGTAAGATTAACAGAACAGTGTGAATGGCTAGGAAAGAGAAGAGAAGAGAAAAAAAGAATCAATAAGTGCTGGGTAGCAATATTATGTTACCATTGATGTAATGCATAGCCTGATTAATAAAGGTTTGCTGTAAGGTGTTTATATTACTGCAGCTTATTTTTAAGTAAATATTTAAACAAGTTTTTTTATATTGAAGTACTTAGCAACTGTATATATTATTATGCAAAATAAAAGAAAAAGAATGAAAAACAAAAGAAAGTAAGAAAAAGGACAGCAGTATTGAGAAATAGTAAAATGTAATATAGAAGAAAGCAGGCTTGAGTATATATATATATATATATATATATATATATATATATATATATATATACATATATATATATATTGTTATTAAATAAATAGAAAGTTTGCACCTTATGATTCCATTTGTAGCCTGTGTTTTCAGATATATTGTTTGCTAATAAGTTTTGAGAGTGATGGTTTTTATAGTATTTCCCCTTAAGCTTCTTACTAGATTTGCCAGCTGTAGTTATTTTACCATTAGCAGCTTGCCTTTTTAGACTGGGCTAAGAAAGGTCCATTTCTTCTACTTTCTCAAGTAAGTTGCTTTTCCTCATGAAGGCTGATGCTTCTTCAAGAGAATTGAATATTTTTTGACCATCCGAAAGGGTAATTTTGATTCTGGCTGGAAACATTATCTGGGCTTTAATGTTGGCTTTTTTTAAGTCTTTAATAAGTGGGACACACATCTTTCTCTTTGTGATCACATTGGAAGTGTAATCATTGTCAAATCTTATATTTTTCTCATCGACTTGGACTGGATTTCCTGACTATGCAGCTCTTAGTATTGTCTTTGTCTTGTGTAGATAGGAATTTTACAATGATGCATCTCACATCTGTAGAATTTTTTGATGCAGATGTATATGATAGGGACCTGTGAGGTCTCTCAATTTCGAAAGATAAAGCTTCAGGGAGGTTTAGTATTTTTGGAAGCCAATCATTTAGGAAGAGAATCATATTATTTCCTTCAATTTTCTCTGGAACTCCATAGATCCTAATGCTGTTTCTCCTGGATCTACACTCTAGGTCTTCCACCTTTTCTAGTAACTGGTTATTTTGTTTTAGTAAAACGTTTATCTGGTTATCATTTTCCATTTGCCTGCCATCTTTTTCATTTACTGATTCTTCTATAGCTGCTATTTGGTCAGAGTGAGTAGTAATCATTTCCTTTAAGTCATCAATTTGTTTTTTGCTTTAGAATTCTGAAGATGCTCAAACATCAATAGCCTAGTAAGTACCTATGAACCTATGAACCTATACTTTGACCTGGCCAGTGCACTTAACACTATCTTTACACAGGTGCCAGTGATAAACTGAACTGAAACATAAATTGACATGTAGTTAGGTGGCTCCCAAATTGATTGCTAGATAGAACATGTCATTAAAGTTGTAGGTGTCACCTTGGTAAGTAAAAATGGCACAAATGGGTTTCCTCTAAGCTCAAGGTTGGATCCTCTTCTATCTAGAATCTCTTGTACTGTGATCAACAAACCAGCATTCCAGGTCTCTGGTTAAAAACCCCTTTGACAAATGTAAACTATATTTTTATTGGAACACTCAAGAAGGTACTCCTAAGTGGGGTAGACTATGAAAGTTCAATGGCAAAAAATGCAAAATAGGCTATGTTGGTGAAAGTAAATAATTCCTAAACATATTACATATATGATGCACCCCTTAAGACATTGCCATTACTCATCTTGTCATGCTTGTGGGTGACTTCATTTCATTCATGTCCTTTGATCATCATGTCTCAAATGTAGATAAATCATTCTACCTGGTTCAAATAATAACCAGAAGTATATCATGCAGAATCAAATATGTTTTCTTTCTACTGTACTTATCTCCTATCTGTCCTATAATATAATGCTTCTTTTGGCATGAACTTCTTGAAACTCATCACTCAACTGGAAAGAATTTAGAAGTTACTAAACAAAAAAGTCAAAGACCTCAAGCCCTTAAATTTTTTTAGGTCTTCCTTTATGTGTATTCAATGCCTTGTTAATGCCTCTGCAGTGTTTTATGTTTGGCCTTTTGGTCCACCAAAGACTTCATCCTGCTAGACCTACTGTGTATTCATAGAACTTAACAGCACTCAAAAACATGTTCAAAGGATTTCAACATCTATCAACAATACATTTAATGTTGGTGACTTAACCAGATGAACATTACAGTCTCCTTATTTTAAAAAATATTCCTCATACCCGATTTTATGATCAGAAATAAAAGCACATTACAAGACTCTAGGACACTGCAACTACCATTTCTCTGTTCGTACAACTTAAAGTATATTGGTTGTGTTCCAAAGCAACTGTTATGTAACAAACCTTTGGGGTTAGATATAACCTGCCTACCAAATACAATAATAAATTATACAGTTTTTGAAGCAAAAAGTGTGTTATTTCAACGTATTTTGTTGGTAAGCATGACCCACTGAAATTTTTCTCAAACTGAAAATTCTTGCCAAGACATTCAAAATTGCACATTAAATGCCTCACTGCCTAAACTACCGTATTTCCATGTTAATTTAAACAGAAATAATTTACCACACACCAACCAAGAGCATATCTTCATTGAATTAAAGTAAAATCCTTAACAATACAAGAATGCAAACTTGCACTTTGGCACAACACAAAGATCATAACTTCAGAGATGTTTCAACAATATCTGAAGATGACCTACTGTTTCCTGCATCCTATCCAAGAATGGAAAAAAGGTGAATCAAGTGCTTCTCTCTTAACTGCCCTTCCAAATGACATCATAGAGGCTTGGACTGAGACCAAGATATGTTCCACTAAGATTTGTCAACACTCTCTTCTGACTTTTTAGAGAGTAAATGGATATCCCAAATCAGTTCTCTTCTATGCTCTAAAAGATAAATAAGCAAAACAGAAATAAATATTAGACCCTCAAACTATTACTCCAATTACCCTGTGCTACACAAAATACCATCAGACAACCACCTATCTTGCCATGTAATCATTTCTATAGAAAGGTTGCCTTTTAGTAAATCCAATGCCCTGCCTGTCGGAGGAAGGAAGAAAGGAAGGAAGGAAGGAGAATAATGATTTTTCTCAACACCATGAGTTATCAATGCCTGCCTAAGAACAATATCAAATACCTGGGACCCACTGGTCTCCCATTTAGAAACAAGAAAACTAGGCCACTGAATTGCATAATGAAGTATTAGCCAAACCAAGACCAAGCTCAAGTAATCAGGGTTCCCTGCTAGTTCTTATGGCCCTGGTGCTGCTTTCATTCTGCCAATGCAGGGAAAAATTACTGCTTTGGTCAATTGTAAATCTTGCAGGCTAAACTCTACAACATTTCATTGATTCTAAATGCCTCCTCATACAAAAAAAATGGATAAAGTGTCCATCAATGAAGAGGTTTCATAATTATCACTCACCAGGTGCAGCTCTTTCCAGCTTGACATAAGCATGGGCCTAGTAATGACAAGCCTTCTGTCCATAGCCAGATCACTGTACCTCTCCCAGCCTTTCAACATCCTCAGAATAATCCAATACATGTGACTTCAGGAACAGCAGTGATGTCTGAACCACAGTAATTCAGTGCTGCAAAATTCTACCAAAAATTGCCACACTACCTCTTTTAAATCCAAGCTGTGCACCAAAAAATTAGCTGTGACATTAATTTTCCACCTTCTGTCCTGAAATGGCAGCCTTTCCATGAAAAAAAAAGAAATAGGTAAATGCTGACCCATGCGTATTCCCTGTTCTCTGTGTTCAAGAATGTTGGAATATACACATGCTACAAGTGTTCCAAACTTCTCCTGGTATCCCCAACATATACTCCTCTGCTTCTTTTGTCAAAGCCCAAAATGTGTGGAAATGAAAACGGGAAGATATGTCAGCTAAAGCATTCCACTGGCTTAGAATATACTTAACTGAGAAAGACAGATTTATTTTAAAGCAATGCTGCACCAAAATGACAAATTTATTTTAAGGCTATGCTGCACCAGTCTCCACAAGAGAGAGTCGTCACTGCAGACAACCTGGGAGATTTTTCATTAATATCATAAGTATTGATTCTTCATCCAAATAAAAAAAAATACCTTCTTGTTGTTCAAATCCCCTTACTATACCACAGGGACTGGGCAAATTAGCACCAAGTCCAAAAATGCTATGCCTCACCTCATTCCTGCTGCTCAGTCCTGAGGACAAACTGGGTCCCTATTAGTTCAGTGAAAAATCAGTTCACCATACGGCACTTTCAGTGAAATTACATTGAACATGCTGTTCATCAAAATGTTTATACTGAGATCATAGTACAGTGATGATTGAGAAGTTTGCCCTTTCCCCACTGTAGTGCAATCTCAGAGTTGGTATATATAATTAGCAGGGGATGTGGGTTACCAGCTACATAAAATCATTTGCCCTTGAAACAGTTTCCTCCCAAACTTAACCCCCTCCTGGTAGCATCCATGTGCAACTGCAAGTTGGTGGAAGAGATCCATTCTATATGATATGATATGAAAATTTCATTAAAATGATTCAAAAAGGCCTTCCCAATTGCAATACCCATTTAATCTAGTTGACCAGACTCATCTTTGGATGTTTGCAATGGACTCCAATACGAAAACTGTCCAAAGACTCATTCTGTCAAGGTCTACTTCCCTGCAAGCTAGTTCAACAATCCTAACATTTCCATGACCACCCCAACCATGAGTTTGGAGGCTTCAAGTGAAGCACCAATCTTACTTTGCAACTTGTCTAACTTATCCCTCAGGAGCCTAAAATCCCACTGCAAATGTCTACTACTAAACTTAAAAATTGTAACCTTTATCTGGCACCTCCAGCTTCTTCTCAGCCAAAGGCACTCCAATTCAACAGACAGCTACTGGAACCATAAAATGCTCTCATGAGACCCTAATGGCCTTCACCAACAAGAAATCACCCACTAAGCCATGGCCTTTCTTTGTTTTAAACAATGCAGGTTTATACTAAACTTTTTAAATGCAACACAGGCCACAACATCACTGTTGGTCATAGCATTACTAAAATAAAACTTTCCATTGAGGTACATGCCAGACAGAGTCATATCCTGCTCCCAAACTGGAAGCAATTAAAAAGCTTCCTCATTGTCATACCCTGCCAACCAGAGATCCTGGGATTAGTGAATAATAATGACTACATCATACAGGGATGTAGTGTGTTCTTAAACTCATCTTTAACAATGTGGCCATTTATCAGCAGTCCCTTAAGAAAGGGCAAGTGGTGACCTTAACAGAACTCACATAGCCTTGTCCTTGGCACTAAGCCTAACAGCAAATTTCTGTCATAATGGAAAGTAAAACAATCAGGCAAGACAAGGCACTTTGCTTGCTTGCATCTCCTTCTTAATCAAGGCCTGAGCTCTGTCCTGTCCTACACTTCACATGCTTCATGTCCAGACATGTCTCCCCATCCCAAGTATATGATTTAACAGAAAATCATTTACCAAACACTCATCAAGTTTGTAACTGTATCCTTGTCTGGGTAATCTACCACTAGATCCTCAGTATCCTTACCCTAACAGGAAAATAAACTGTTTTGCCTTCCTGCTGTAACTTGAAACAAAGTTACCCCATTACTACCTCAAAAACCACCACTCCACAATCTGGTTATTAAGCAGACATCCTCACCTTTCCTAGTTCCTGGTCCATATCAGGAGATCACACCCTGATACTCTTCACTATTCCAGTTGTTTACTATGTGATGCACACCTCCACACTGTAAGCAGACTTTTAAGAACTTGCATGTGGACCATAAACATCTGCCAATATTAAATGCACAAGAAGTCTTTACTCTTGTCTCGGTGTCCTCAGGACAAGACATGCTCTGCATTATCATAGGTTCATTGGTTGGTACTAGGCTATCGGCCCTAGGGCCTATACAAGCCTAACCATAACAATTCCCTGGATATTTCTTCCCACAATATTTACTTCCCCGGACCCCTGTCTAGCAGGGCGACTGACGTGATCCCCGGGGTGAATTTCCTATCTCCCATCCAATTTTCAAGATTCCTTTTGAAGAGGGCCAAGGAGGCACTCTGCTTGACATGTATGGGCAGTCTGTTCCAGAGTATGGGGAGTCTCTGGGTCAGGAACCCATCCCTCCAGCATGTTTTGTTTATTGTGATGACAAGGTTTAGATCTCTGGAGTGTGTGGCTCTGAGGGATTGGGATTTCTTTAAGTGGAGCATGTCCAACAGCTCAGAGTCTGACATGGCCTTGTATGTTAAGCAGAGATTGCCTCTGAGTAGATGATATGCCACAGAGTACAGCTGGAGTTTTTTTAGACGGTCAGCATAGGGCATCTGCTTTAGGCCTGTGATTCTTTTAGTGAGGTATTTCTGCGGCCTTTCCAGCTGTTGCAGATGTCTTGTGAGGTACATACCAAATGGGGTGCTGTATTCTAAAATGGGTCTAATGAGGGATGAGTACAGTGGGACAATAACCTGCTTTTTCTGGATAAAAAGCCCTTTGTGATGAGGTCTGCCACATAGAAGGATTTCCTGACTGTTGTGGTGATGTGGTTATCGAAGGTGAGACCACTGTCAACCTGTGTCCCTAAGTCTCTCATCACACTTTCAGTGTTTAGTGTACTGCCACCTATGTGGTAATTCATGGGTACATGGTTTTTCCCAAAGGGGATAACTATACTTTTCTTGGCATTAAGCTTAAGCCCATGGCTCTGGCACCAAGCATCTGTTTCTGTAAGACCCTTTTGTAGAATATCCACATCATTTGGGGATTCAATAATGGCTCCCAGTTTGCAGTCATCTGCGAAGTTTGTTAGCCAGAGTCCCTTAGTGTTGGCCTGTACTCCAGAAAAGTAGATGCCAAACAAGAGAGGTCCCAGGACTGAATCCTGAGGTACTCCACTTGTCACTTGTCTGGAGCTGGATTTGGAGTGGGCTACTTTCACAGTCTGGGTTCTGTCAGTAAGCCAGTTGGCAACCAACAAAGTGACGTAGGGACTTATGCCCAGCTTAGTAAGTTTATCTGTGATTCCAGAGTGGGGGATGGTGTTGAAGGCCTTGGCGAGGTCCAGATAGGCTGTGTGGACCGCCTTATCCTCGTCCACAGCTCTGGAGACTGATTTGAAGAAGTCAGTCAGGTTCAGGAGACAAGATCGGCCCTTCACAAACTCAAAGTTCCATGATAATACATTCCATGCCCTTGAAGATCAGGTTCGTCAGACTGATGGGACGTTAGTTCCCGGGATCCAAGGTGGATACCCCCTTATGGAGTGGGATAACTGTAGCTGTGCACCACTCAATGGGCACAAAGCCTGAAATGAGGTTATGATTAAACATGACACTTAGGTGAGGTGCCAGCTCATTTTGTAGTTCATGTAGTACACAGCCAGGGATGTCATCTGGTCCCACTGATGCTGTACTCTTAGCTTTGGAGAGTGCAGTTTCTACCTGTGTAGCTGTGATTACCAGAATTTGGCAATCCTTTGGTATTGAGATGGGCCCTTTAGGAGGTGAGGGGGGGTGAAGCTGGCACTAAATTGATCTGCCAGGATGTTGGCAATATCCTTGGGATCAGTATATTTCATGCCATTCTGTTGCAGCTCAGGGCAGGTCTGACCATTGCCATTTAGATTCTTGACATAACTATAGAATGCCTTGTGGTTGTCTTTGGAATCTTTGGCAATTTTATTTTTGTAACTAGCTTTGGAGCGTTTTATGAGGGATCTCAGCTTCTTACTGAGGCTGGTAAGGGAGTTTTTTTGCTTCCTGGGATTTTCCTCTTTTCTGCAACAGTTTCTTCCATCTGTTGTATAGTTTGTTTATTTCAGAGTACCGCCAGATTGGCTTCCTTTTTTTGGAGGAGAGCTTCTTGGTTCTATTTGGGATGGAACGATTCATGCACGAGTGGATTGTGCTCATACAGTGCCTTAGTGTAGGATTCAGCAGTCGATATTTCAGCTCCCGTCTGCATGGGTGTCATGAAGTTTGTCACCTTTGACTTGAATAGCATGAAGTTGGCTTTGGAGAAGTTTTTTTACGGAGGTTTCCTTACTGGGGGTGGGGATGGGATGTGGATCTCAAGAATGATTTGCTTATGGTCAGATCTGACAAATGAGGGGGTGACCACTGGTGTAGAGCATCTATCTCCCATATTGGTAATGACCAGGTCTAGGATACTGGATCCCCTGGTGGGACAATGGATGATCTAGGTCAATGGAATTTATGAATTCCAAGAACTGTTGGGAAAAGGTGTTGGTACCTGAGTAGTTTTCCCAGTTAATGGCAGGGTAGTTGAAATCACCCTGCATTAGGGTGTTTGTTTGTATCTTAATATTTTCCAGTATGTTTAGAAAGGTGTAGTGAGAATCTTGGGGCATGGTGGGGGATCTGTAGCAAGCTTCAATTTGGATTGCAGTCTTACCTAGTGTTAGTTGCACCTGGAGAATTTCAGATGCATTGTGTTGGGCAACTAGCCTGGAGGTGTGAATATCCTTGGTAAATATGGACACTCCTCCACCTTTAGTGTTTTGGTCTTGGCTTGGTGGTCGAAAAGTGTGGTAAGAGTTTTAACCTGGTATTCCAGGGGTGTTGTCTGGAGCCTTGAACCAGGTCTCAGTTACTGCACAGATATCAATGTTCTCCATTTTAGGAGTGCCTCAAGAGAGTGCATTTTGTGGTTTAGACTTCTAGCATTGAGTAGCATTACCTTCAGATTTTACATGCTTGTATCTGTTACAGTGGTGGTTTTGTCTTCTGAACCTTGCCTAAAAAAGGCACTATAGGGGTGGCAAGAGCTTTAGCCAGTAACCTGAATCCCAGGAGTGACAAGTGTAGACCATCTCTGGCAAAGCATTGTGGTTTGTCGATCATGTCGTCCCAGGCAGACAGATACTAGATCCTATTTGAATGACACCAGAAGCTTAGCCAATTGTTGAAGTCAATCACTTTGTCCTTATACTGTGGTATCATTCTGGGCTAAGGCAGGATGCTACTCAGGGCTAGGGTCATACCTGCCTGGGCCACATGATCCGAGAGCTCTTCCATGTCTCTTTTCATGTAGTCCAGGAGGTACGTCTCAAGTCATTCACTCCAACATGGTCAAAGACAGAGTCATATTTGTACTCGTTGTGGAGTGACCTGAGTGCATGCATTATCTGGTGGTTCCTGGCACCCAATAGGCAGCTGACTGTAATTTTCTCCTTGTTCAGCCTGGTGAGTGGCACATCAGTGTGCCTGAATATAGAGTCACCTATGACTAAAGTATAGTGTACGTTGCCTTGCCTTAGGGGCTGTTGTTGGGTGGCACACTGGTGTTGTGAACTATCTGTCATCCCATCCATCAGGGCACCCAGTCATGTATTAGCATGCCTGTTCTCCCATCACAAAGACTAGTCAACTGCTTTTCAACTTCATAAACCACTGGCCATACTACAACCAAGCAGTAACTCCTTTTAAGTTCTCTACCTTCCTTATGATCACAAAATAAACTATCATGGGAAGGGACTGCTTAGTCTTCTTCTTCTGGGTGACCACCAGCACATAAACAAAACCCAGCACCCAAATGTGCCACCTCCAAGTCTTGAACCTCATCACTTTCCTCTTTACTAAAGGTGCCAAGGCTGCTGATAAATCACAGGGCCACCACTTACATAACCCTCCGAACCTCATTTTCAACCAAAAAAACAAAAACATCTACACAGACACCCTTTCAAAATTTTGTTTCACTGCCTTTGGGATATGGGGAACCTGTTGATCTCTGACTACATTTAAATTAAACACTACTAGGTAGAGGAAAAGTAGCTAAAAACCTCTTTCATAGCTCTCTCAGTCTGCAATTTTCCACACTGCTTTGTGATCTCTGTGCCGGTGTATATAAGTTGAAGGTGAGGTCTATTTCATTAAGACAGAGTGTGGGGGGCTTGCCCCCCCCCCACACACACACAAAAAAGCTTTGTTTTGTGACCACTGAAAGTACTATTTTCTACCAGTCTGTGTTCATTTTTAATGTAGTCAGTAGATTTATGGGAATCTGGGATTTGTGGAGTAATAAACACAATGATACCCCCTTGCAGGAAGGACAGTAAACAGTGTAACTCAGACAAGTCACTCCCCCCCCCCACCATGAGAAATCACTCTTCAGAACGTGGCTGCAGTTGTCTTATTGCAGAAATATAACCAAAAAAACTGGTACAGTGCAGAAACCAACAAAACAAGAAAGAACAGCACTGAAACGGGGTAAAAACAGAATGTGCACTGACAACTAGGATTTATGAACATATATATGAGATTAATAATCAAAATGAGAACAATGCTTTATACAAACATTTCCTGGTGTGTAAAAGGCTTAGTAAATTTACCTTTGGTGTCTTAGAAAACATTAAATTTAATAGGGGGGGGGTAACTTGAAAAATATTTTGAGGAAAAAGGAAACCCACTGGCAATTGAGGTTGACTGCTACATTCCCTCTGGGCTTAAATGACGTTATCTCCCCTATATTGCAGGAAAAATATGAAATACTGTAGAATCATATACATGTTTATAACCTTTATAAGTTTATATACATTTATTTGTATGACAAGTTATTTTTGATGCGTTTTTACAAAAAAAGTTTTATATTAATATTTCATGTGTACTCATTTCTAATTTCTTTTTCTAAATGGGTGTGTAAGAATTTATTAGTAGAATGATTGGTTACTCAATTGGCCTATTATCAGTATTTAACCTGTTTGTGCTGTACTTAGTTGTATTCTGATGAAGTCCCAGCTTGTGGGGACGAAAGCACTTAATACTTGTGTTTTTAATATTAAAGGCGTTATTTTTTCCTTCCATTACTCCATTTCAGTGTGTTTCTTTCTTGTTTTATTGCAGAAATATGACAACATCCTGCCCTTTCGCCCTAACTTAAACTGTCAGCTCCTCACCATAACCAGTGCTGACCTGTAGTAGTAAACTCTGTGTCCCCTGCGCCAGACCACTTATACATAACAATTACTGAAGCCTTTCTTTACTTTCTGAATCCAAGGCCTGGATAAAACATGTTAAGTACCCACTGACATTACATCTATTATTTACTAGGTCATATAAATATGGGGAGATTCCTCAAGATTGGAGACATGTACTTATTAAGCCTGTCTTTAAGGGAAAGGGGAGAAGGACAAATCCAGAATCATATAGATCCTTAAGTCTACTTTCATGTTGTGGAAAAATAATGGAGAAGGTGACACTGGATAAGTTATTGTCAGAACTGGATTACTTGAAACCATATATCAGCATGCATATGTTGAAAATAGATCTATTACCACCTGTAACATGATGTTCTTATATAATAACAGCTACGAATGAAAAAATTGTGCTGTGATGTGATTTATATAGATTTAACTTCAGCATTTGACAGGGTCATGCACAAAACACTGATCAATAAATTAGTACAACTAGGTATTAATGTACTGTTGATAAGATGGCTAGCTGCATGGCTTACAAATAGGACATGGCAAGTATCACACACCAACTGGACAGGTGAAATCCTTGGTTACAGTCAAGGTGTCCCACAGGGCTCTGTACTAGGCCCTTACTTGTTTCGTTTGTTGTGTTTAGATTGTATCTTTCAGACCTTACTTTTTCATCTGAGGTGTTCTACAGTCTATATGCTGATGACCTGAAATTGGGAAAACTGATTTCAAGTGTTACAGATAAGGCATGTCTGCAAAATAATTTGACTAAATTGACCATTTGGGCTCAGGATAATAATATGTTGATAAATACACCAAAAACTAGGCATATGAGATTTGGGAGACATAAACTGAAAGGTGAATATTTAATACAGCCTACAGTGATTGAAACTGTAGACTGATTTAAGGACCTGGATATATGGGTAGATTCAGCTATGAGTTTTTCTAATCATATCAACCAAATTGGCTAATGATAGTTATAGAACTATAGGTTGTATAAAAAGATTTATAAAGTCTAGGAAATCAAACATAATGAAGTCATTGTTTCAGTTACATTAGACCCAAACTTGAGTAGGGAATAACAATATGGAAACCTTATAGGAAAACAAGCATGAATAAAATGGAAAGAGTACAGCGGAAATATA
>NC_056731.1:698897056-698914556 GCF_019279795.1 Protopterus annectens
CCAGCAGAAAATGTTTGACTTTAACAACTGGCTTAGCTACTGGGTGTCATTCCAAAGGCATACAATACTTGTTAGCCTGGAAGGACATGGTTGACAGGCCAGGCTGCTTTGCCAGGGATGGTCTTCTCCTGTCAACTCTAGGCCTTTGAATATTGACCAAATTATTATCCACCCCTATAGTGCCTTTTTTAGGCATTGACAAACAGGCAAACCTTCCAACATGGTAAAAGCTACTCAGGACAAGCTAATGGTGTTACTGCTCAATTCTTGGAGTATTAACAAGAAACTTTACTGCCTGGAAGCTCTCCTCCCTCTAGAAAATGCTGATGTCTATGCAGTTACTGAAACATGGTTCAAAGCCATGGAGAGCGCTCTGGCAGTGAATGGCTATAACGCCTTTCATACATTCCAACCTCCCACTGAACATGATATAGCAAAAGAAGGAGGTGTATCTATCTACATAAAAGATAAGCACACCTCAAGGCTGGTCAACAAATATGACATGAGTGAGCTACTCCATATCCAACTAACTATAGGAAAAAGCCATTACCATATCTTGCTAGCTACAGGTCCCCCACCATGAACCAGGAATGCCATACATAACACCTTAAGTTACTAGAAGCACTCACCATCCAGCCTTATAGCATACTAATGGGTGATTTTAGCCACCCCTCCATTAATTGGGAGGCAAGCACAACCACTAACATGCAGACCCAAAGATTTCTTGACTTTGCAAATTCAAATGCCCTGGAGTAGCTTGTCTACACTCCCAATAGGGAAACAAATATTCAAGATCTGATACTCATAAATATGGGAACCCCCACACAGTGTAATGTCCTCACTGTTAAGATCAGATCAAAAAGCATCTTCCTTGAAATAAGGTAAAACTAGTTCCCCTACCTAACCACAAAAACTTTAAGGACTTCTCTTAAGTAAAGTTAAATAAATTTACCCCCTAATCATGGATAGCATAACTAATTTCAAAGCTCCCTCTAATCCAGAAAACAAAAAACCTATGCAGAGGCATACACAAAAGCTCTGTATGATGATACAAACAACTGCATATAAACAGCAGTACCCAACTGAAATAAACCTAGATCAAACCACAAAAAAAAAAAAAAAACTGTTGATCCCCTGGTATTAATAGTTGGCACAATAGAAAAAAAAATCCTGTCAAGAAGTAAGAGGGAATGTGTACAACAGATAAAAAGGTTCCTCATTAGTCTAAGCAAGCAAATCAGGGAACAAATCAAGTCTCTGAAAATAGACTTTGAGGTAAAAATAGCCTCCAAAGCTAAGGATAGCCATGAGGTATTTTTCAGTTATATCCACAGTCTTTAGGTCACACTCAACAATGTGCAGAATTTTCTGTAGATGGCATCAACAATGCTCAGCTAGGAGATATGCCAAGTTTTCTGGCTGACAAATTCAGCTCAAATTTCATCACCCCCCAGTTCTCCCCTAAGAAGTACCCTCCACCACTCCACCACCAAAGAACAGGTTGCCACTCTGCTATCTAAAGCTAAAAAGATTACTTCAATAGTGCCTGATGATATACCAGGTTGCCTCTTAAACAGCTTAAATAAAAACTTATCAGACCCTTTAAGATCAGTTTAACCATAGCCTCCAGATTGTCTTTGTCCTGACAGAGTCGAGGACAGCAACAATCATCCCTTTGTATAAAGAACGGCCACCTACTGACCTAGGAAATTACAGACCCATAAGTTTGGCTAGACTTATACGCATACTTCTCAACCTTTTAGAGGAAGAAATCTAGACAAAGCCATAAGGAAAAGTGGGAAAAAGGCCCAAAAATAGGGACAATTTTTAAATATTGTTCTTACAAACTTAGAAAGTAGATAGAATAACGGATTTTGCATTAGCATGAATTTTCTGAAAGGTATGAAGTCTGAAACTCAAATGTCTGTCATTAATTTTTAACTTTAATCTTTAGTGATTTGCAGGTAATTTGCCAGAAAACCACAACTTTATGAAAAATGGACCAAAAATATGATGCAAAAATCTGGGTATTTTGCTAAAATCTGTACAGTTGAGAGGCATGCTTATATGTATGGCCATGGAAGGAATAATCATAGACCTGATGAATAATGACATAGGAGACATCCAAACACTAGACTCAACCCAATTCAGCTTTGTCAAGGGTAGGTTATGCCTACTGAATCTGGTGAATTTCTTTGGAAAGTCACTAGGGCTATAAATAAGGGTAAAACAGTACATACTGCCTACCTCAACCTGGCCAAGGCATACAACACAAATTTTCACTCAGGTATTATAAATAAACTCACAAAACTGGGCATAAATCCCTGCATCATGAGGTGGATAGACAGTTGGTTCATGGACAGACATATGTGGTTAAAGTGAGTGAATTCAGATCCAGCAAGAGGTCAGTTACTAGTGGAGTGTCACAGGAATCAGTGCTGGGACCACTGCTGTTCAGAATATACTTCCCTGAAGTCAAGCCTCATGCGGAAGGCCTCTGGATGACAAAGTTTGCCAATGACAGCAAGCCGAGACCAATCACTGAATCCTCCAGTGATGTAGATATCCTTCAAGAGGTCTAGATCAGGCAAATGACTGGTGCCAGAGCCATAGCCTAAAACTGAATGCAATAAATGTGTTATTATCCCCTTTGAGATGCCAAATACACCTGCAAGTTACAACATCAATAGCACACTCCTAAGAGTAGGCACGGAGGTTAGAGATCTAGGTACACACATAGAGCAGCCTAAACTTTGACCACCATCTGTCCACAGTGGTGAGGACGTCCTTCTATGTGGCAGAAATTTTAAGTAAAGGTATGTCATTAAAATCCAAGGAAATCATAGTCCCATTGTACTCAGCCCTCATTAGACCAATAAGCGATTACAATACACCATTTGCCATGCACTTGACTAGCCACTTATAGCAATTAGAGCAACCTCGGATGTTCCTCACAAACAAAGTACAAGATGAAAAAGCATGTCCTATGCAGATAGACTAAAAGCCTTATCGCTTTACTCTGTTTCCTACCAACTATTATTCTTTGACTTATGCCTGACTTACCATTCCAGCCCTGATGGAGATGCTATACATCTATGAGTCAAACAGCATGGGGGTCACCAGATCTAGGAATCTAAACTTTACAGCGACTCAAGCAAAACATGCTGGAAAGACAGCTATGTGTCTCAGAGACTGCCCCTTATTTGAGACAGGTTTCCTATTCACATTAACAGAGGCCTTCCCTGGCCCTCTTCAAATGCAATTTGGATCAGTGGAAGGGGAATCGCAAATTAACACATGGGTTAGTGCCTATGTCCCTTATGGACAGGGGCAATCTGTAAGATACTCAAGACACAAGCAAAAATCCATACCATCCTTTTGCCCCTTGGGGTCATATATGGGATAAAAATGGGTTTTATTGCCTAGGTTTGTAGGGGCCCTTAAACCGTTAGCGTAGTAATCTCCTATGAACCTATACCTTTCAACTGTACAGATTTTCGAAGAATGTCCAGATTTTTAACTCATATTTTTGGTCTGTTCCTTATAACATTTGAGGTTTTCTGGCAAATAATTGAGGACTGAAATCATTAAATAATGACATACATTCAAGTTTCAGACTTCATATCTTTCAGAAAATGTATGCTAACACAAATCTTGCTATTCTATCAGCTTTCTAAGTTTATAAGAGCAATATGTAAACTCTATCCCTATTTATGGTTCTTTGTCCACCAATTATTTTAAACTTTGTCCAGATTTCCTGCGCTAACAGGTTGAGAGGTATGGATTTGGCCCTCCCTCACATCCCCCCACCCTTTGCAAATTATATATACCAACTCCGAGACTGCACAACAGTGCAGTCTAGAGCATATTCCCACTCCTCACTATTCTGATACCACTTTGCTGGCATTAAAGTCATTCGATATTATGAATGTTCAAATATATGGCATGAATACATACATATATATTGCTCAGCACCAGGATACTATATCCCTAAATATTGACAGATACCTGTTCATGCTTTACATCTCTCCCTTCTTCACTTACTTTCTTACATCTGTCAATTTCTCTCTCCTAGCTTTCTCTCTAAATATACCATAAGTCTGCTTTTCTCTCACCTGGTATTGCTATTCCTGTTTGTATTAGACTAATTTAACTTTAATTTGTCTATAAACTGACTAATTTTCTCTAACTATTAAATCATTGTCATATAACTTGTATCTATTCTTAACCAATGTTTTCATATTATGTCCAATTTAGTTTAAATATTTAAGCTACATTTATTTTTTAAATTATTTTATGAAAAATTATTATTCTTAAAATGTTTTGTATCACTTTAGAGGTTTTCTCCTCTGACCTCCTCTGAAAATGAGTTCCTACCCAGTCGGACTTACCTGGTTATTAAATGTCAATAAATAAATATATATACTCACATAGACCCCCCCCCTACACACATAGACGCACACACACACACACACACACACACACACACACACACACACACACACACACACACACACACATATGTGTAGATAAATACATAGATAGATATATAATTACATATATATATATATATATATATATATATATATATATATATATATATATATATATAACTACCTTAATCTTTCTGCAGAGAGGTTAGTTTTTTTTTCATTGAAATGCAGCTATGACCACAGGAAGCAGAAAAGTAATCATGTACTCTTGTTACCATATCTAGATAAAAATCTGCATGAGATTCTGGAACATTATGAACATCAATTGTTCAGCTGCTCTCTGAATTGTAAAAAAAAAAAAAAAAAAGACTTTAACCTTGCTCACTTGGTTACAGTAGACAGTTAACACTAATGCTTCTTAACCAGATATGTTTGCAACAAAGCTGTTTCTGCTGTGGCACACAGTAACATTACTAAAAAAATAGGCTGTTAGATGAGGAAATGTCACGAAGGGGAGGAAGAAGTAAACAGAGGTGTATCTTTAGTTGAGCATGCAGGGTTGAGGGAAACATTGCCTTTAAATGACTTCGATCTTTGCTGCAATGAATCACAGAGCCGCAAATCCTTTTTAGCTAATTGCTATCAGCTCATATGCTTTTTTTTCTCCTTTCCCTGTTCAATATCAGTTTTCAGGGCCAGAGGAGATAGCTCTGTTCCCTTGAGTCTATCAGTGACTTGCTGATAAAAACTGCACCACTTAGCAGTTTAAAAAGAGTTGTTTTATTCACACTTGCAATGAGCAACAAAGGAGAAAAACAGACATTTGAGTGAAGCAAAGAACAGATTGCTTTTCTTGTCTCTTTGACCTTCCTCAAAAAGTGATCTTCAGGAAGAAAGTCCATCAGCTTCTTCCATGCCTTGTTTTAAAAGAAGCTGTACATATTCAAGGAGATGGAATCTTCTTACAAGCTTGAGTAATAATGTCTGAGTGACCTCTGAAACTGCTGTTTCAACTGAAATTATTCTGTTGTTCTCCACTTATTTTTAAACAAAACACTTGTGTTTCTGGGCTTACATGAAAACAAGTATGTGTAGGCAAAAGTCTCCCACAAAGATTGTGAATCAAAAAATGATGGATAAGGCCAAACGTTAATGATATTATAACGAACAAGCAACTATGTATAACAAACGCTCACTTTTTGAAAGATATCATTTCAGCAACCTGCATAAATTAGGGGCTTCTCTTTCCATGTGAATGAAAAGTATTTATTTTTTAGTGTATCCATATCAAGTATTAAAATTAGGCTAATTAAAGCAAAAGATCTCAAATGACTTACTGATGTGTAGAACAATCTGTGAATATTCTGATGTTTATCTTATGATACATGGGATTGTGTCCATTTTTAATGTTTGTATATATATGTTGTTCCTGATATAGCAAATAAGCATATGCCTGACTGCAAAATTAAGTAGAATTTATAAGCCATTTTAACTAGATGTCAATAATACAAAGGAACTGTTTTGCACTTTTTTTTTTTGTTCATGCTATCAGCAAGCATAAGTTAAATTCCATTTAACAAAATGATTGTGGTTAAGATATTCTAAAGACTGAAATCTGTCAAGGTGACTGAAAGCCCTGTCCAGGATTAATGTATAGTAAAACTATTTTGCCCGAGGTTCTTCTGTAACCCTTAGTAAAACAGTATGCCCCAGAGGTGTGGAATGTCACCTGTGAAACAGCCAGGGGCAGTAATCTGCAAATAATCATAATAATAATGATGATACAGACACTTTCAGATATGAACAAAAAGGCATGACTTTGAAATACACTTAGCACTAGTACATAATGTGCCCTAGAAGGAGATAAAGGAAAATGAAGCAGAGTAAATATATAGGCCCAGTCATCTATCAGCAAAAAACCAAAAGTAAGTAGTGAGAAACAGCTAGATTTAGACCTATATGTCAGCTCCTTTATCTGGCTATTGGCCAGGTGGCAGGAAAAGAGACACAAAGAATAAGAGAAAAGAAACATAACAAGAAATGTAAAATGACATGCAAATCACAACAGGCCAATAGCTAGACAGCATAAACAGGCTATCAGACATAGGAAGTTGTAAGGCAGTAGTGGGCAGTGCATCACGTATGATCTTTTGCATGATAAATGTAATTTGAGGTTATGTGGCCCAGTGATGTAGACCTGCACAAGTCTGCCTCCCTGGTAGCTGAGTTACATGCACTAGTAACAGTGTTTGTCACAAACTTAATAGCACCTAATGACAATCCTGCATAGATGTTAACATTTGGGTCTATATTAAACCAGTGAATGCTTAAAAAAGTGAACACTGATTTATCGACCCCATGTAAGCAAAAGCTTACAATCCCGAACACTTGGAACAGCGATTTTTGTCCCTTGAAACAACAATTTTTTTCCCAGGGAAAAAAATTGCTGTTCCACAAAAAAAAAAAAAAAAAAAACAATATAAAAACAAAAAAGAACCCCTCAAAACATTACATAAAGTGGGGGGCTGTGCCCCCCCCCCATGCCCACTACTTAAATATACCAACTCTGAGATCTCACTACAGTGAGGAAAATGGCAAAGTAATAGAGCGGTCAAGCGATTTCTTTCCCAGGGAAAGAAATCGCTTATCTGCCATTTCGCTTTTTTGCTGTTTCATGCTTTCAAGTTCGATCAAGGCGCATTTGAAGGATTGCATCTTCAATTATATAATAGGAGCCCTAACATTCTTAGTGGACCAAAGAAAAGCAGTACTGCCCTTCAGATGCTACATTCCCATAAACAGCACCTATTTACAGTTGTGCTGTTGCCATAACATGTTCTAAATGATTTATTTTTGACCTGAACCTTAGTGTTCTGGCCATCCTGTTGTACTGCCATATTAAGAGAGGATGCATGGCCCTAGAAACAGGACTTGTGATGCATGACATGACCCTTTTCACAAGACTCCTGATGCATGATATACCCTCAGAAACAAGATTCATGCTGCATAATATGTCCCCATAAACAGACCATGACATAGTCCTATAAATAGGATACACAGTGCTTGATTTGACCCTAGAAATAGTACACATGATGCTTGAAATGTCCCCAGAAACAGGATACACAATGCATCATACATCCCTAGAAACAGGATTCATGATGCATTATACAGATTCCAAATGTGCTTTTGGCATGCATATCAATAAACAATAATGCTAATGTATTTTTGAGTGCATTCACAGCTCAGACAACAGTAAGATATCTGGCTTAAGTGAACAGGGGATTGTACATGAAGAAAACTGAGGAGTATGGATGCTTTCATTAATTTGTTAGGTTTTACCAATACATCCTTAATTGCCAGGTGCAAGAACTTTCCTAGAACTTTTAGTTACTACAGTCACCATGTTGCTGCTGGATATGTATTTATGGTAGAAAAACATGTCCAGGGAATCATAGGGCATCTGTGTTGATAAGAAAAGAAACCTTATCTGGAAAATAAATGTGAACATTCATCTATAGAAAATGTCTATCCTTCTTAATCTGATTTCATCTTTGAAAAGAAGGATTTCAGCCCCAGTGTAACACAGAAAAATGGAGAACAGAGAAGCCAATAGAGAGGGCACATAGTTCAAAGTACAGGTGTGCCATGTTGTATGACATAAGCTTCATATCCATGATTCATGTAGACTCAAAAATGAGGTATATTGGAAAAACATTTTTGTTTAGTGAGACTGAAACTCAGATGTTTTGAAATGGAAATGCATTAGACTTATAGTCTTATGGTTGGCATCAGTCATTTGACAGAATGGTAAAACCTCACTGCATGTTTTTTTCGTATAGACCATTTCAGTTCATCTTCAGATGTTGGAGCTCAGGGCATGCAGAGAACACCCTAGAAAAGCATAATGATATATGTTTTGATGGATTGGCTTGTGAGTTTTGTTCTGCGGTGCAGAGGATAGAGGGCATGTCTATAAATTCTGGAATGAGATAACATACAGTTTGTGAATGTGAATACTAAAGAATACATCAATTCGTCTCACTTTTCAAGCTACATTTTTCCTACGAATGCATATGCAACATTACACGGCATACCTTACACACTCAAGTACACGTCCTATTGTACAAGCTATATGATTTTGATTTCAGTGTGGGACTTCTACTACGCTATCCACTATCTACAATCAGAAAAATTCTGCCGTAAAATGAAATGGAAAATGTATTAGTCTGAATATTGACTTATGCACTATCTAATTGCTGACTGTTCATCTGCAAGAAGAATGATACCAAACTACCAAATAATCTACGTCCATGGAGCAATAATTTAGTCAATTGTAGATTATATGGAATTAATTGGGATTTTGTACAAGACAGTCATGACACAACGTAGATAGCTCTAACAACTAACCCCTTTGGCTAAAAGTTTTGATCTGGTAACACGAGCACAGAGGATTTCCTGCTGAAATTAAGAGAGTAATATCTTCACTATTGGTTCCCACTTGCCATATGTCCTTAGTGTAAAACTGATTTCTTGGCACAGTTATGAACTAACAATTTATGCTTATTTTATCAAAGCACATTTCAATAAATACAATTTTATAAAACAAACTTCAATAAAATGGTATTTGTTTTGAATCCCCAACCATCAAAAATAATCTTTTTGCATGGGGGCATCTAGCACATACTCCGGGTAGTAAGAGAGACCTGCACGCCTGTCTATAATATAATCGTTTATGAGGATTCCATATCATGGAAAATAAGTTTATTAGTCAGAAGTGATGATGTTTTATGCAAGTACATTTGCCATGGTATATATAATGAACTGAGTATTGCTGAACTGTTATATAACATAAAGAACCACTCCCAAATTTGACAAACACTATATTGTACTTAATGGTTCCCTACTTGAACCTGTAATATAAAGAACCAAAAATAGCAACAGACAGTCAGTACTTGGCTAATGAAATGGTCAAGAAAATTAATCAATAAAAAGTACTTTTGGCACAAGCCATCATGTGAAGTACTTTCTTGTGTTTTACTGACAGGTTATATCCATAAAGCTGCTATAATGGCTACAAAAAGGAAAATAAGCGTGATATATTTTTTACTGCTGATCTCTGCAATTATCCAACAATTTCCAAAAGTAATCATTGAAAAAACGGATGTATGCCAGTTTGTGAAAATGACAGGTGCTCTGTATTGTACTAAGACATTAATCATAGAAAAGTAAAATGCCAATAATACAACATTAATATGACTGATCAGAGACATAGCTATCACACAGTGGCAATCCCCCATTCTGGTGTCCCTCAACTTTGAGTTGAATGAGAAAAAAAAAAAGAAAGAAAGAAACAGAAAACAACATTTTCCAGATGTGACTACTGCTCCTTCCCGAGGTTCATGCCAGTGAGCCATGTCCCCATCTATGATAAAAAAAAAAATGGTCTGCCCCACAATCTGGCTAACATCAGGAGAAAACAAGCATACCAGGCCTAAGTTTCTCAAGTGCTAGAGGACCCACAAAAGTCTTTTTTTTTTTTTTTTTTTTTTATTATTACTTTAAATTGTCTCAAGTAACACATTACAAATGTAACAAGTGGCTTACTACCATTTAAATACCACACATGGTGGACTAAAGAGCTTTAGCCCTGACCACTAATGTACTTTATGTATTTCATTTCTGAATGTTGGTAGTGCATGATACCTTGCACCCGGAGTAGCTCATCCCTTTCGTCCCACCTGAACTGTGCATCTGTGACCAACCTCCTTTCTTTAGAACAAACAACCACAAGAACCCAAAGGAGAAAGCCACTTCCGCAGCAAACCATAGCAATATGATGGATCAGATACTAATTATCGACTACATGTGTTAGCAGGCCAAATCCAGAGGAAATCATTCTGCAGAATAATGAACCTCTGATTAGTAATGTGGGATAGTTAAGGGACAGGGACACATTGCTAGAGTCAGTTTTTCTTTTATACCATATCTTTTTTCACAACATTTGTACATGTGTTAATGCCTGTATGCAACATGCAGTCCATGACAATTAATGTAATGTTCTAAAAATTCTTGTAGACAACATGAGTAGTTTCTGATGTGATCATCAAAATGGCTGTACTTTTCCTTTGGACACTTTTCATTCTTCAGTTTTCTGCTAGCACCGAGGTAATTGCTCATCAGGAAGTAGGTGCTGGCAGAACATTTTAAGCAGTTTGCTTTTTGTTTCATTTTGTTTTGGCAGAAAATTTTAAGCATTTTGCTTTTTGTTTTATTTTGTTTTACTATGTGGTAAGAGTTCATCACTTTTCTGCCACTGGTAGCACTAAGATAATTGCTTATTTGGTAGTTGATGCAAGAAGAGTTACTTGTCTTTCTGTTTTTTTTTTTTTTTATTGTAGAGTTCTTTTATTTTCTGCTTCTGCTGTAAAACTTTGTTAGGCAATAAGTGCTAGCAGTGTTTCCTGGCTTTCTGGCTTTTTTACTCCATGGCCATAATGCTTCTGTTTGCACTGAGTTAACTGTTTTTTTTTTTTTTTTTTACTTTGCAGTAACGTTTTCTAACCTTCTGCTTCTCCTTGCACTGAGGGAACTGTTTATTTGGTAGTAGGTGCTAGCAGTATTTCCCCTCTCTTTTTTTTAAATTTGCGGTAACATTTTCTAACTTTCTTCTTCTCCTTGCACTGAGGAAACTATTTATTTGGTATTAGGTGCTAGCAGTGTTTCCTGGGTTTGATTTATTTTTAACTTCCTGGAAAGTTATTGATGGTACTGGGGCTGTGGATGCTCCCATCCAATTGGACAGGAGTTTGTACTGCTTAAAATCTCTTGCCTGGTGAGTGGACAATATTACACATTTGGGGCCCATGTTTTCAATTGAAGGCAAACAGCTGGTGTTTTTTTTTTTTTTTATGATTGTTTTCTATCTTACCTTGTGTCTTTTTAAGGACAATGGGATGGCACATATTTGTTTTGTTTTGTTTTATTTTTAACTTCCTGGAGTGTTGCTGATGTTACTGGGGCTGTGAATGCTCCCATTCAGTTGGACAGGTGCTTGTGCTTGCTTAAAATCTCTCACCTAGGAAGAACAGGCACCCATGTCTTCATGAGACATGATTAAGTGATTGGGTGAGGAGTGAGGAAGAGGTTTACATAGGTCTTAAGCTTTAAACTTGTTAAGCTTAATTTTCAAAGGAGTTTAAGTATATACTTTATTCTTAAACATTCAACAAAAAATGTATTCACCAAATCTGTATGTTTTGGAAGACCTTATAAAATCAAATTGCGTCAGACAATGTGTGCATTGTAAAGTGTATTATAAGCAATTAACTACTGGAACTTTTGAAGGTCATTGACAGCACATCCTTTAGTGATAATAATAAAGAGCATTGCAACCATAATTTTAGAAAGACATTCACTACGATTTCTGAATACTTAACTGATTAAAAATTGACTCATGAGTGTTTGGATTGACATAAACAGACTGTTAATCAGAAATTACTTCTGGATAACAGTGTGAGTGGGAGTTTAGATAAGTCAGATTCTCCAGCAAAGAAAAAAAACTAAAGGTAAGAAAAGAAAGAGAGGGGCAAGACATTGTATTACAAAAAAATAATAAAACACTGAATGCAATGAGGCAGAGAAGCAGGTTGCGAATGTTACTTCTGAACTCTAACCAGATTTACATACTTCTGATGGTGTAGAATACACAGAAAATAATTCAATAGACAAATTCAGTTCAGATGAAGTATGTGGCTTCCTAGATAGTGTGTATTCAAGTTCATTTATATAAGAACACAGGCCTACGTTTCTCTACCTGGAAGTTACTGTATCTGAGAAACAATGGGAAATTAATGATACACAAGGTTTAAGTGAGTTTAGGAATAATTGCATTGTAAATTTAGATTGTGTAACTATAGAGAATTCTCCTTCTGTTCTATTGCTACCTAAATCAGATGCATGTAGTAAGAATATTGCTATTCGTACCTGAATCTGATGCATGTAATAAGAATATTACTATTGGTACCAGAATTAGATGCATGTAATAAGAATATTATGGTTTACTATCAAAATATCAAAGTTCATAAAAATGAATGTTTGATACTTTGAAAATGATGTCATACTTCCTGCATAATGATTTAGGCTAAAATGTTGAATTTGTTGATCGAATTCAACAGATTCAACATTTATGTCGAAAATCGACCGTGATGGTAGTGTGGGTGCAAACGTCAGTTAAATACCTACACTGTTATTTACATTTCCTGTGAGGTGCTCCCTGCAAATTAGATATTCTAAATGTAATAAGAATATTACTATTGTTACCAGAATTCCATGCATGTAATATTACTATTGGTACCTGGATCAGATCCATGTAAGAAGAACATTACTATTGGTACCTGAATCCAGTGCATGTAATAAGAACATTACTACTGGTACCTGAATCAGGTGCATGTAATAAGAATATTGGTACTTGAATCAGGTGCATGTAATAAGAATATTACTATTGGTACCTGAATCCCATGCAGGTAATACAGATATTACTATCTGTACCTAATTCCAATGCATGTAATAAGAATATTACTATCAGGAGACATATTAAAAGGATAATTATAAGGATAAGGATACATATTGGCTTTTTGTTCAAGACAATTTTCAGCTAAATACCTATGGGGCAAGCATAATGACTAGTGACATTATTGACCAGTTGCATTCTTTTTTAGTATTGGAACAAAAATGGAATGTAAATTTACTCAAGGACAGTAAAATGTCTTTTAAATAATGGTAGAAGCATAGGAAATAAGTTCATAAAATTAAGATGTTTAATAGCTTCAGAACAATATGAAATCATAGTGATAACAGAAACTTAGGATTCTTCTCTTTTATACTTAAAATATTTTGTTAAATATAAATGCTTAAGGCAAAGTTCAAGAACTGGTGGGGGTAGTTTTATGGCTGCATAGCTCTATCAGGTAACCCCTATTTAAGAATATGCTAATGTATGAACCACTGATTGCTTGGATTCATACAGGCACAACAAGCCAGCTATATGTAGCACCTTCATATTCTATGCCAAGCAGGAGTTGCCTTAGGTCAACTGGTGCTCTAGGAAAAAGGGCTTCACAGTGCCCCCCACCACATCACCCAGTGCCCCCATCCTGGTCTATCTACATCAAATAAATACTGAAAAAATGCCCCTACTAGAGTGGTGTCCTAGATGGCCGCCTAGTTGGCCTATGCCTAAGGCTGGCTATGATGCCAAATATGGACAATACTTTGCATAGGGAGTATTTACAGAATTTAGATGACTGGATTATAAAGGAGACATACTATTACTAGGTGATTTAAATTACACTGGAATATTTTGGGAGTCACTATGTACTAGCTCTTACTTTGGTAAAGAATTTGTTTATCTTGTGTCATACTATGGACTGACTGAATTGATAAAATTCAACACCAGGGGAAGAATAACTTGGACCTTCTATTGACTAATTTATCAACTAAAGTTCAGTACATAAAAAAAAAACTCCCATAATTAGGGTCATCATATCATCCCCTAGATTCACGAAGCTCCGTGCAAGAATAAGACTATTCTTGCAAGGAGTGGATCATGTCCATTTAGGATAATGCGCGTTGCATATTCTTGAAGGTGCGCTGCTATCTAAACTAAATGGACATGAACCAGGAATGACCACAGGGGGCATGTGTCAGCAGTTCCAGCACCTGAAACATTCCCCTTCACTCTGAAAGTGCCGTACGGCACTTTATGACATGGATGAGTGTCAAACTATATAATATTAGAGCCTGGCTCTAATATTATATAGTAAACAAGCGTCCACAGACACTGAAATGTAAATAGCTAACATTTCAGTGTCTGTGGACACTGAAAATAAAAAAAAAAAAAAACACAAACACATATAGAAGGCAGCAGCTTTCAAGTGCACACCCCCAAATGTATACACTCTTGCCCTACATGCATGGAAGAAGTAGGGCAAGAGGAAAGGAGTAAAAAATAAAAAAAAAAATGGAATAATAATTTTTTCCATAAAGTAAATCCGAAGTTTAAGAGACACGCAACTTAGCTTGGCTGAAATTCTGAAAATTATAGACAAGTGCTACTGTGATAGAATATGTCATCAAGCTGCTGTAGCATAGTGGTACGGCCATGGAAAAACATGTAGAACATGCTCAGTTTGAATCCCCCCTCTGCCAAATTATTTAATAAACATTTAAGGAATTTGAATGATAGATGAAAATCATATGTCTCTCGCATAACACAGTAGGGGTGGGAATATGTAAAATATAAATGTAAAAAAAACAATTTATAACTTCAATGGAAAAAAATTGATTTAAGCAATGCTTTGCTGGTGTAAGCATTGCTTACCTACATTCAGCTCTGCTTAGCTGGTGTAAGGATTGCTATGCAGATTTGCGCAGAGCTAAGCATAGTGCAGCATATTAAAGCCAGCCAATCATGGAAAAGTCTGGGAAAACAGCCCTATTTAAACTGCACAGGTGGGAATATAGCCATAACAATTTGGGATTGCACACAGCAGGACCAAAATGGCTGGTGTTGGAGATGGTGTGTGCTTCCGAGTGCAATGTTGGGGCATCCAGGAGTCCAGGGTCATGATTGGGCTTCTAGTTAAAAGCCATGACAGCAGGCTGCTGCAGGGCTAGTACCAGAGCTCGCAGTACAAAGCAGAGGCCTTGGACCAGCTTGCACATGATCTCACCAGTGCCACTGGCATACACCAGACTGGTGAGCAGGTACGTCACCACCATAATGACCTGAAATGGAGGAGGGGTGCATTCTTAGACCAGTGGATCCAAGTGGATCCACAGGATGTCCCACCTGTCTGTAGGTATGCAGTCTTATGTATCTCTAAGTATGGAAAAAGTTCAACTTGTGACTGCGCATGTGTGATTAATGTGTGATGTCTCCCCATACAGCTGCTGCAGAGAGGTCCCAGAATGCGCAGACTCATGCACAGCAACTGGCCCGGTTGAGTCGGCAGTATGGTGAGTACAGAATACCCCCTACTTTTAGCAGTAAGAATTCAAAATTATAGTAAAGGTAGTACTGCTTGTATATCTAATTGTGCTGTAAAAGTCAGGAATAAATGCATGTGTCAGGCTGCCAGTGTTACAATGGAGTATTCCCAGCTGCTGTATAAGACAGATATCAGTAGCAAACAAGGTGCAATATGCAGGAGAGGAATATTAGAATATGTATGAGTGTGTCTGAGTGAACCTGCCAAGAAAGTGCCATGTCAGGGCTACTGTAACAGAAATGAAATGCATTCCCCTGTGCAGATCATGCAGGACTAGTAATTGTGGAGTTTTGAGTCTTACACAGATATGTATGTCAAAACTAATAAAGGTGATCCCAAACACTGGTGTGTGTCATCTTACTTGTAGCTGATAAATAGAAGTGTGTATGCCAGGCAGAGTGCATTAACTAAGGTGAACTGATTTAGCACTGCTTGTCTGCATACTTTAGAATGGGCATGTCAAATAATTGGAAAAAAGCAACAGTACATATTCCCATCAGAATGTGTTTTACTTGTTTGTCTGACAGCATTGTCCTGTGTTAACTTTT
This sequence comes from Protopterus annectens, assembly GCF_019279795.1. Taxonomy (NCBI): domain Eukaryota; kingdom Metazoa; phylum Chordata; order Ceratodontiformes; family Protopteridae; genus Protopterus; species Protopterus annectens. The sequence continues at coordinate 698,913,086 of NC_056731.1, forward strand.
CCATTTCAGATGTATGCAGCTGTGAATGTACTGAGAAATGTATAAGGCTAACAGGTGCAGACCTAAAACCTACACTGTGTACTCAGAAATCTAAATTGCAGTATGTAGTTGTAAAACAGTCAAATGTGCAATCCAGCTAATATGCACGTTTCAAAACAGTGACACCAATATCTCTTGTGTATGCCTAAAATGCACTGAAAATGGGAAACAAATAATGTAACATGTGATAATAAAAGAACTGTGCACAAAAATATGAACTAGATAGAAATGTCAGAATCAAAACACAACACTTCCCCAGTAGCTCAGTTTGATAAGGACTAGAACTGTAGTTCAATTTTGCACACACAGTAGGGTTCAGATACAGGGACCGCCACTAACATCTCAGTCTGGTTCTACAGTTTTAAATTGCAATCTGAAGAGAAAAAATAATGTACTGCAACACACGCATTTTCCATACAGGGCACACAGGTAAAGCAATCTGAATAGAAATACTAGTATGATGTGTATAACTATGAAAGATGTACAATTGCAGTGTTAACCAGCCCCAGTCCTACAAATAGATGCAAGCTAGACGACCACACTCTGCAGTCTGGCCCAGACAAGCCCCTCACATCTCATGCTGTCATGGATAGTTTCCCCAGTTGACAAGAAACCTGCACACAGAGAATGTCCTAGTAGATGTTTATGAAAGACACAACACACATTCCAGGGCCTGCAACTAAAATGTGAATCAGAAATATGTGTAGAAACAGCAATGTAATGTGCACACAGTTCATCTGGACAGACCCACAGGTAAAGAAATCGGTATAGAAACAGGTCTGATATCTATAACTAAAATAAGGGTACAATTGCTCTGTTGATATCTACAGCTGTTGGTGTGCTGTAGCAGCCCCATGGCCCAGGTAGAGTGTAAGTGTGGTCAGAATGTAGAGTAGTGAATAGTAGTGTACTGACAAATATACATGATAGCAGTTGTCAACTGAATCTGTTCCTTCACCCCACCACTCAAATGATCCAACAATCACACTGAAGCCAACATGGGTATGTTCCTAAACAAACCTCTACTGTTGGGACTGTTGTTCCATTTGGTTTACCATTCTTTAAACTGTGTGCATACTAATATCCCCTGCTGAATAATCATCTTATTGCCTGCCTGACATACCACTAACTGACATACTGTTACAACCATGAATGTCATTCCAAATATGCATGGGTTCGGTTTGCTATGGCACTGCTATAATTGCATTGTTTTTGGTTAATGGGAATATCCATGCATGCTATTTTGACTGATGTTGCAATGTGTTGTGCATGACTAACCAATATTCATTGTTAATTTCCACACCATAGCACTTATGGGAGGGAGGATCCCAGTGGATCTGCCTCTCCCACCCCACCTGGCAGAGGGACTGGGTCCCAGCACATCTGGGACCCAACCCAGACCTCCCTCATCTTGCTGGTCATGCACCACCCT
>NC_056731.1:698922056-698934556 GCF_019279795.1 Protopterus annectens
TGCTGTTGAGTGCCATTTGTCATGCATGTTGACAGATGGTAATGAGACGTATGTGTGCAATATCTTTGTCCAACCTCACCTGTAAGTGTTTGCTTTGGTGTGTGTGTGTGTGTGTGTGAGTTTGTGTGTGTGCGTGTGTGTGTGTGTGTGTGTGTGGGTGGAGTAATTTTTCTGTAAGTGCTATCTGGTGGAGTGGAGGGGGATTGATGTATGTAGAATCCGTGTGCGTATGTGTGTGTCCATGTATGCACATGTGTGAGTGTGGGCTTGTTCATACCTCTCCACTTCCCTTAGAAATTGTGAAGTACATGGACATGGACAGACACATTACATACCAGGAATACTTTACTGACATATAATCTCTTGACAGCTGATTGTATAATAAAGTCTGCAGCATAAAAGATGCATTGGGAGGGAAAACTAGACACCAGGGATACTGTTTTAATTGCAATCAGTAGAAAGGTGAAAGAATACCCACATATGCAGCACTAAAGATGCATTGGGGAATTACTAGACAACACCAGAGAGTGTTTCCACATGTTAATGTAGTCCACATAAAAGTTAATTAAATGTAATGCTGTGTAACATGTTGTCAGCAGTAAAGTTTAATCCTTACATATCTTGCATCTACTGAACAATAGTTAAGTATGACACTCCAGTGCGGGACATTAATGAGTGACTGTAGTAGCCCATAACATATGGGGGCCTGCTCAAGATGTCTGGACTAAAACAGAGTGAACACTGGATGACATCAGGGAGTCTTTGAAAAAAATTACTCCAATCACATTAAAGAGTTAATGGAGTAACAGGTCATGTTTTGTGATCAAATTTATGAGTAATTAGAAGAATGATACATTGATGATTGGCATTATTGACTGTAATTATACAAGACTGATTCAGGATGGGGAAATTAAGAGGCAAAACTAGGGACATTCTGTAAAGTCAGGGACAGGTATGTAGTATGGCGGAATGTCAGTGTGTGTGTGTGTGTGTGTGTGTGTGTGTGTGTGTGTGTGTGTGTGTGTGTGTGTGTGTGTGTGTGTGTGTGTGTGTGGGTCTGTGTTTGTGTGTGTATGTACTGTTAAGCAATGATGTACAGGTCTTAAATTGCATTTCTTGTTTTCCCCTTACAGGTGGCAATCAGGGTCCCTACTGCAGGCAATCTGATGTTGGTGTCTATACAGACACTAAAAATGATGATAGGTGTGTTGAGGGACAAGTGGTATTGTCAGGGGCTGAAGCTGCACCATTGTTTGACATCCCACTGTTATCCACCCTATCCCCGCACACAGTCACAATGCCTATACATACCCCATCCCCAGTGGCCATAGCTGAGGGACAGTTTGCAGTTGTTGGCATGGGACAGGACAGTGTGGTATCTATGGCACATGTGTCTGGGCACAGCAACCATAGCCGGATGTCCAGTGGGGTACCACATAGGCAGATGCATAGGGATGTTCATTGGAGGGCTGCTGGTCATAGTGCCCCTGGCAGAAATGCCACATCTGGTACCACCAGACGCATGTTTCAGGCCATCATGGAGGTGCAGGCATGCATAAAACAGTTCAACAGACAGGCTCTGAGGCTGCAGAGGGCTACCCATTCAGCTGTTACTGACAACATCCATGATCTTGCAGGTGTCCTTCGTTATTTTTCAAAGGTCATGGATAGACAGTTGGGTGAGATGGTGGGAACCCTCAATCGTGGAATGTCTGTGCTCGAGTATATGGTGGGAGTGGTGCGACAGCCACATGGACGTAGGCCAGCAACACCAACAGCTGGAGGTCAACATGGACGTGCCAGAACACAGAGCCACTCCTGTAGTGGCAGTACCAACCCCAGCACTCTAGGGAGGGTGCTGTCCACACCACACCACAGCAGGCCACATGCACATGGCACTGGCCAGTCCCAAGAGACACCTGGATCCAGCGGACATCATCAGGGGAGAGTACCATATCATGGCTTGTACCTGGCGGTGCCCGTGGAACCCCTGGCAGGCACAGTTCTTGTGTCCATGGTCGGAGACATGAACTGCACACCCTGCCAGGTACGGTCTGCAGCTGTTCAACAAACCCCTGTATAGGGCAGCCACATGGCAGAACTGTGTGCATGCATACACACACACAATACCAACACAGCTAGGGCAACCCCATACCTACACACACCACATCAGCACAGCCAAATTAATAATTAAACCCCTTCACTCACACACATTGTGTCAAACGTATGGCTCAGCCAAGGTCTCTGGCAAACCAACAAGACACCCTTTGCATATGATGATACCTGTGCCACATCCCTGTCAACCATAACATCGATGCTGGGACAGGCTAATATGGTTCTGATGCACAGGGTGACTGTACTATGGTGTACCAATGTAATGCTGTGTAACATGTTGTCGGCTGTAAAATTTAATGCTTACATATCAGGAAGTGTAGCTGTCCAGCCATGATGCATTATAGCTGCTATTAGCACTGAGTGACTGTGGTCTCCATAATCTATTCCGTTTGTGTTGTAGGTGTCCATGTGTCAGCAGGATGATGGTCTGCTGTTGTATCCTACAAGGAGTATGGCACTGTGGTGACACCTTGGCTGTGCCATATCCTTGGGACAGGTGAACACATGTCACAGGTCTGTATAACAGTTACTGCATGTGCCACATGGCCGATAGGTATGGGGTAGTGTATACAGGTGAGTGCATGGTGGCTGATGTCAGCAGCCCTTCTACAGTGGACAATGGTAAGTATACTGGGTGATACACACCACATGTTTGTATATAACACACACAGAAGCTTTGGCGTTGATGCAATACACAGAGAATACTATACACATGGATGTATGTACCTGTGCAAGGAACCCTTTGTAGACTATGTAATTCCACCAAGACAGAATAGGTACAACAACACATTGGGAAATAAGCAGTCCGCTAGTTTAATGTCATTGAAGATGGTACTGGCAGGGTATATGTCCCCTTCCTCAATGTAGTGCAATCCTCAACTCGGTAAACATAGGTGTGATGGTGTGGGTGGCACAGCCCTACCTTTTGGAGGGTGAGAGGTGCTGTAGAACCACAGATAGTGTGATAGAAAACTACTTATCCTGTTAACATGAACTGTACAGTATTATGATCAGCTAAGTGGGGGATACACTCAGCAGTAACTGCAATGATGGTGGCTGTGTCCACAGTTGCCACACCCTGCTATATATACCAACCCCAGTATACCTGTACACCTATACAGTAGGGAGGAGGGCATTTACACATCTACCAGTAATTGTGATGGAATGTATTTCCACAGGATGATACCTGTGAAATATTAGCATATGCCAGGCAGTTCTCAGACAGATGACCTCCTGGGACATGTATATTCTGCAAATGGAAGTAGATTCCTTCACATACACACACACTCTTACTTGGCAACACTGGGACTAGAACCCCTACCTAGGTATCTAGAGCTACTGATGTGTGTGGCCTTAACTGCACACACCAAACAGCTTTTAAGATGAGGTGTGTTCCAGCTTGCATGTTACGTGAAGAACATCCCCAGGCCTGTACAGTATGGTAATGGGGGATGTACTGGTTGTTTTTGGACAATACATAGTGTGACATACTGTCATATACACAGTGACAAGCACATAACAGTCATACACACATCTGACAGACCTAGTCTTATCAGTGCTAACTACCTTTCCAGTGTGTCCATTCTGTTACTGATAAGTTGCACACAGCACATGCATAACTGGGCTGAATAGTGTTATCAGTTACCTTTATGGTTGAAGGTGACAGTGGTCCCCATACAGTGGAACATGGGACATGTAGTGGGGGTACCATGGTGTAAAGACAGCATACCCAGCATTCACACCCCACAGTGGATATTATATGCACTGAAACCCATGATAACACTCTGACATACCCACCATCACACAATGACCAGGACTGCAATACAACCCCTTGTCTATCCCAAGAGTGCTACTACAGGGATATGCATCTAATGCACATTCCACAGGGATAGTAGGGTGATGCTTTGTCATGGCTCTCCTACAGTCAGTAACATCACTATCCCTAATACTGTGTGGCAAGGCATATTGTATAAAGAGAATATAACCTCAGAATGCTGTATCCTACAAATATACACACATGCACACAAACACACACTTGCCAGAACTCAGAGGGTATCCCATGCCTACCAACCCAGTTGTACAACAGTGTTGTGCTGGTACTGCAAGCCCCAGGTAGCCCTTAGGGAGAAGAGTGTAACAAGGTACATATAATGTCTGGTACAGCAGCAGCCACATCTAACTATGGCAATTGGGGGGTGCAGTGGGTGTGATGGGCCTCAGGGTATTCTCAACTACAGGCCTACAAACACACAGACACTGTAATTCTCAGTAATGCATGCGCACACATTTGTCAGTACTGGGGTCCATCAGTGCAGGTGTTCATAGGTGTGTACCAGGCTATTGTCCATGGAGAGATGAGAAGTGTAGGGGATGTGTGAACTGTGGTATCATGACACCTGCCATGTGCCAGCAGGCCATCTATTAACAGATACCACAGGGGTGATCCTCAGGGTGAGAGTAACATGCCACAGTAGAAGAAAAATTATTTATTGCAAGGACAAAGTGAGCACTTTCATGACCTTCCAGGTCATTTCATCAGACTTGATAAACCATTCCATGCTTTCCTTGATATATATACTTTCAAAGTGACCAATCAGTTAAGACAAACAATTAAATATTTATATCAGATTAAATTAATTTTAAAATAGTAGAAAAAAACATAAATAGATATAAAACTGTTAAAAAGAGTATAAAAGTTCAAATGTGAATGCCTATAGAACCATGTAGAAGGGAATTAGTACTTTAAGGCTCTTGCCTTTAAAAATGGTTTCAAAGAAACTGTTTTATTAATGCCTGGGGGGTTGTTTGCATTTAGTTGCAGAATCCATTTTTGCTCAGCTTCTTCTGTTCTGTTTCTAATGTCACCAACTCTGATATTTTCTTCCAAAACTTCAAAAACTAAAAATTTAAAAACATGGTGCATCCCTTCAGCTTCTACATGTTTAGCTAGGGCACTACTCTCCATTTATATAGTATTAAATGCTAAGATGAAAACAACGCGTTATACAAGCACTCTGTTGTTTGTTCTTTTAATAAAATTTGTTTTCTCTATTTTAGAAGTTTGTAAACCAGATAAAAGAGCTGGGGGTTTTTAAAAACTATCTGGAACAAAGGGAGACACTATGGCAGATTAGATTAAATTCTGATAAAGTACCTGGTTTAAATGAGACCATCAACGTTAAATGTTTTTTAAAATATCGTAAATTAGCCATTAATAAACAAAATTATCTGTCTTTTTTCTTTGAAACTTGAATACTGTGGTTTTAAATTTTAAACTAATCATTATTTAATTGGTTACAATTATGTTGATTGGCAATTTAAGTATGTATTTAAGATACTGATTTTTTTAATTGAGTGTATTCTGATGAAGTCGTGTGATGAAAGCGGTCATTAAAGTTCCTGTACGCTATTTTGTTTTGAACTGTGGTTTGTGTTCGCTCAGTTTTCCTCTGCCATTCTCGTGGATTTACTTGTTCTTTTTGGCTTCCTACTTTTATTGGTTTTATATAGCTTGATATGGCGGAGGTAGCTGATGAGTCTTTGCTCAATTTGTTTATTCACACTACACCCTCTTCGGGAGCTGGCAACGTGAACAAAGTTTTTTTGGCAACTTTGATAGACATTCAAAATTCTTTGAAGTTTTTAATGGCGAAAGCTAGTGGACCTGACACTGTCTTGCAAACATCGAGCCCAACCGAATCCCTTCATGAGCTTGACACAGTTATCGATTTAGGTAGTCCAACTCCAAACAGAAGCGGATGTGGAGCAAAGAATCAACGTTTGCCTTTTCCCGTCCGTGATGCTGTTGGCGTTAGTTGTGAACAGTTGCTCAGTCGAAGTGAGAATCCATTCAGCATATCCAGTCGTTGTCATGAGGAAGTTAACCAAGGATTACTCAACAGTCAACGTGAGCAACTACTGAAGTTGCTCAAAAGGTATAAATCTTTACATTTAGAAAACTGCTACTTTGCTCACTGTATAGAACTTGGCATAGTCCCTAAAGGATTGTGGTTTTTTAAATGCCCGAATGGGGTTGGTTTGGGCAATCCGATGTTTGACACACTGGTTTCTTTCTTCAATGAAGCTGGTTTAAATTTTCTCAAACTACTGATTGACAATAACATTCAAAAAATGGGACTGTTAAAAAATGAGATTACCAATATCGAGGCTAATGTCAAAAGCAAGCTTACTTCCGTTAACTTTAATTTACTTTTTCAAAGCTTGTCTAAGGAGGTTAATCTACATTCGGCAGAAGTTACTAACAGGAAACACATGAAATTGAGGCGTGATATTGCCTCTTATAAAAACAAAACTGCCTACGACAACTTTGCCCTGAACATTCGTGGCAACAATCCTAGGGGACAGAGTACTAATGTCAGTGACAAACGGGATCAGCGTACATTTATTGACGTTGTCGTTACTTCTAAGGCTGACTCAGATGCATTGGTCACTAAAACTTTTGATAGTAACACTATTTTGAACAAACCAAGTGCAGTATCCAGCTTGTTGGTTGATAACACTTCCACTGATATCAATCAAGGGTGTGGGGCCAGTGATATCAATCGACAAGATTTTTTGACTGGTTCATCTCCAGTCAAGACTAACAAAGACAAAAGTGTTAGAAGCAAATTGAGTATTAACTGTAATGATTCAACAGTTAACAGAAAGAACCAGCCTACTACCAGCAATAAAAACACAGTGTTGACTCGTAGTCGCACTTTTTTGGGGTCGAACTCGTCGGGGGACGAGGCATGATGGAACACATTGATTATTTCAGTGTTCTAAATCTGACTGAACATGTTTTTAGTAGTGCAGAGTTAAATGTTTTAAAGTATGGTTTCAATTTTGTACCAAATAGCAGAGCTAACTACAGCAGGACTGTAATTGATGTTAAGAAGTTTGCCAGAAACCTGAATTTATCAGACTTGATGCATGATTTGCCTAATTCTAACAAAGCTTTAATCAAACCTTCCAGTTTTACACCTAGGTTGCATCATACTATTAAAGTTTTTGAACAACTGCGCATTGAAGATCTTAGTAAATTGTTAAAAACAAGGGGAGATGGTCATGGCAATCTGAACTTTAATGAAAGAAAAGCTTTGGAACACTTAAAAACTTTAAGTAGTCGATTCAGGTTTATGAAGAGTGATAAAGGCTCGAATATAGTCATTATGGAGAAGAGGTATATCAGGCTAACATGTCAAAAATTTTAGACAATGTGGACGAATACCAACTGGTCACTTTGTTTGACATTCATAAACATTTTCGCTTCATAAATTCTTATTTGTATGATGCTCTTATGTCTGGAGAAATTAGCACTGAATTATATGATTTTTGCGTTGTGCAGGAGCCCAAGATAGGGGTGATTTTTGGAATTCCAAAAACACATAAAGATTTGACGAATCCCCCTTTCAGACCCATAGTTTCCTCACCTCACTCCATTACTGAGGGTATTTCTTTGGCCATAGATGCTGTCTTGGGGCCTCTTTTGAACAACAATCAATCTTTTATAAAAGATTCTTGGCATTTTCTAGAGAAACTTAAGGTTTTTTCTGAGAGTGGAGTTTTTGATCCCAACAAGCATATAATTTTCACTCTTGATGTGGTTTCTCTGTACACTTGCATTCCACATCATGATGGGATTGAGGCTGTGCGCAGTTATTTATCCAGAAAGAAACATTTCACTAATAGTGTTATATCCACCATTTGTGGATTAACAGAAGTCGTTCTAGAGAACAATTTCTTTTTGTTTAACAACAAATATTACAAACAAAAAAGAGGCATTGCTATGGGTTCTCCAGCTGCTCCAGCATACGCAAATTTAGTTATGGCCTGGTGGGAGTTAGAAAACATCCCCGCCTTAAAAGAAAAATTTCACATTAATTTTTTTTGCAGATTTATTGATGATTTGATATTTATCATAGAAGGTAATGTCAGTACTGTTGAAGCCTTTATTTCGGATGTCAATTTGTCATCTGATTTTTTAAAATTCACCAAAGGTGAAATTGGCTTGATGGTTAATTTTTTAGATATTTGTTTTTGGTGGGACTTTATTGATAACAGATTTCATAGTAAAATTTTCAGGAAGCAAACATTCACAAATGGGTATTTACATTACCAAAGTGGTCATCCAAGACATATCATTAGAAACATTCCAAGAGGCCAATTCATTAGAGCCAGTCGTATGACTAGCAAAAAAGAAGGTTTAGTTCATGAATTTCATTTTATTGCCTCTATGTTTCTACAGAGGGGGTATGATGAACTTTCATTAATTGAAAGCGGTAATGAAATTTTTAACAAGCATTCAACTCATTATCCAGCTATTTTGAACAACCCAACTGGTACCAATGTTGTTTATAAAAGTAATTCAGAAGTTAATAATTTTAAGTTTGATTCAGTATGTTCATTTGAAATGAGCAGGGACATGAATGGCATTAAATCTGTGCTTGAAAGGAACTGGAGGGTTATTCAGGGTAATTCTGATATTGCCCGTATAGTTGGAAACAAACCGTGCTTTGTTTTTCGCAACACTCACAACATTAAAAAGATGTTAGAGCATAATAACTCTAATTCCAACAACGTTGCGACAGGAAAGAAGGGCATGTTTTGTTGTCAAGGCTGCAGGATCTGTAGATACATCTCAGTTGGTACTAACATTGCAGTTGCAACTAGTGACAGCACATTTGAGGTTCCAGAGTTTGTTAATTGTAATTCACACGGGGTGGTTTATATTGGCATGTGCACGGCATGTCCAGCGTTCTATGTGGGAATGACCACTAGAAGTCTGGGCACCCGTATTAAAGAACATTTATATAGTATTAGATGCAAAGATGAAAACAACGCGTTATACAAGCACTCTGTTGTTTGTTCTTTTTTTAAAAAAATTGTTTTCTCTATTTTAGAAGTTTGTAAACCAGATAAAAGAGCCAGGGATTTTAAAAACTATCTGGAACAAAGGGAGACACTATGGCAGATTAGATTAAATTCTGATAAAGTACCTGGTTTAAATGAGACCATCAACGTTAAATGTTTTTTAAAATATCGTAAATTAGCCATTAATAAACAAAATTATCTGTCTTTTTTCTTTGAAACTTGAATACTGTGGTTTTAAATTTTAAACTAATCATTATTTAATTGGTTACAATTATGTTGATTGGCAATTTAAGTATGTATTTAAGATACTGATTTTTTTAATGGAGTGCATTCTGATGAAGTCGTGTGATGAAAGCGGTCATTAAAGTTCCTGTACGCTATTTTGTTTTGAACTGTGGTTTGTGTTCGCTCAGTTTTCCTCTGCCATTCTCGTGGATTTACTTGTTCTTTTTGGCTTCCTACTTTTACTACTCTCCTTTTTGTTTACTATGTCCCTCATATGTTCTAAAATGTGTTCTTTGAGCATTCTAACATAACTGCCTTTTAAGTGATTTTTTGTTTGTAAATGAGAAGTGAGGTCCAGAGTCTATTACGCTTTCAAGTTATTTAGAGGCTAACAATATGTTCCAGCTCTTCCTAAATATATCACAAAACTGACTGACATCACTTGCATATGTAATGGGGAACCTGAGTTTCTCATCCCTGGAATCAGTTATAAAACCCAAACACATAAGTCTGAATGCATCAGATAGGTTTTCTTTGAAATCATTTTTAAAGGCAAGAGCCTTAAAGCACTAATTCCCATTTACATGGTTCTATAGGCATTGACATTTGAACTTGCATACTATTTTAAACAGTTTTATGTCTATTTATGTTTTTCTACTATTTTAAATGAATTGAACCTGATATAAATATTTAATTATTTGTCTTAACTGGTTGGCCACTTTGAAAGTATATATATCAAGGAAAGCATGGGATGTTTTATCAAGTCTGATGAAGCGACCTGGAAGGTCATAAAAGCACTTACTTTGTCCTTGCAATAAAGAATTTTCCTTCAACTGTGGCAGTTCGACTTTTTATACATACTATTGGCTCTGAGGTGAAGACCAAGCTGTTCATTCGGTACCTGTGTTTTTGTCTTTCTCTTTGTGAGTTACATGTAACAGCCAATCATCTAGTTGCCTCTTGCAGAGGGCCAGTGAGGTGCTCTAGTTGACGTGTATGCAACATGTATTACATAACATGGTCAATGTCTGTCTTGGAGACCTGTACCCAAACATGTTCTGTTGACTGTGGTAGTGTAGATGAGGGCTCCATGGCATGTGGTGCATACAGGGTGTGGATTCCTAGCTGTGGCTTTCATAACACAGCTGGGAAGACATGTCAGTGTCAATCAAGCATAGATTACCTACAAATAGCCAAGATGGATACCTGACATCTGCACATCTGTACAGAGGATAGACAGACACCAGCTAACTGGTTATGCATTAGGATGAATGTATTGGCAGATAGACATCTGACACTGATAGGTATGCCATTACTACATGACAGCAGCCCTCACTGACATGTGCTATACACAGAGTAGTCTACAGTTAACTTCCACATGTCAGATCAGTAGCCAGTAGGAAATATTTAATGAGACACAGCTCACACAAGGAACATGACAGTGAGGGCTCAGAGTCCATCTTTGCATGTAGGAGTGTTTGGCTCAAGTTCTACAATCTGCAATCTACTCTTACTTAGGAAAGCACTGTCAACAGTAGTAATGTAATGATACACTACATGCCAGTGTGACTGCATATAACCTAGGATACTACCCATGTATGTAACACATTCAAATGGAAAATAGTGTTGTACAAGCCATATATACTCAGCTGCCCAGACAGTAGACTCACACCCCTTGCTACTGTAATGACAGCACATAGATGCATGTTATATACATGGCATTAAATACACTTATTAAAGATGTAATTACCTCGCTATGTATCAGACCAGAATGTGAGCATTGGTTACTAGGGCTGAGCCAAGTTTAGCAGGTTTCAGCATTGCTGCAATATAAATGCTAAGCACATTTGGGCATTGGTAAGCGAAGCCTACAAGGTGTAAGGGCTTGTACATATAACCATACGTTAGCAGTGCTTACCATCACGCAAACCTTCTTAGAGCTGCTCAAAACTGCCTTAACCACTTTGTATCCAACAGCGCTTGTTCTGCCCAGCAACAAAATAAAAGGTTCTTGCAGATCTTCAACCCAGGACCCTGTACATTATAGTCACAGCAGTTAACCACTAAGCCATCACAGCTTTGAAGACAGCTGTTGTTTTTTCAATATATCTGTCAGAATACACACTGAATAGTATAGAACAACTGCTATGACTTCTACAATTGTGTAGTACTTGTTAGTGATATCACTGTTCATAGGTTCATAGGTAGGTACTAGGCTATCGGCCGTAGGGCCCATACAATCCTAGCCAAAAAATGTACCCTGGCTTTCGCTACCCAAGAAAATGATTTTCCTGTGCCCCTGTCAAGCAGAGTCACAGAAGTGATCCCCAGGGTGAATTTACCATTTCCCATCCAATCATCAAGATTTTTCTTGAAGAGTGCTAATGAAGAGCTCTGTTTGACATAGATAGGTAGTCTGTTCCAGAGTATGGGAAGTCTCTGGGACAGGTATCTATCCCTCCAGCATGTTCTGTTTATTGTGGTGACAAGGTTTTGGTCCCTAGAGCATGTAGTTCGGAGGGATTGGGATTTCTTTAAGTGGAGCATGTCCAACAGCTCTGGGTTTGACATAGCTTTGTATGTTAGGCAGAGATCGCCCCTGAGTAGGTGATATGCGATGGAGTAAGGCTGTAGTTTTTTGAGACAGTCTGCATAGGGCATCTGTTTGAGACCAGTAATCCTCTTTGTGAGGTATTTCTGTGGTCTTTCCAGTTGTTGTAGATGTCTTGTGAGGTACATACCAAAAGGGGCGTTGTACTCTATAATGGGTGTAATGAGTGATGAGTAGAGGGGAACAATGACCTCTTTTTTTCTGGATGAGAATCCTTTTGTGATGAGATGAGCCACGTAGAAGGATTTCCTGATCACTGTGATGATGTGATTATCAAAGGAGAGACTACTGTCCACCTGTGACCCAAGGTCTCATTATCACATTTTTGGCATTAAGTAGACTACCAGCTATGTGGTAGTTCATGGGTACAGAGTTTTTACCAAAGGGGATGACAATACACTTTTTGCCATTGAGCTTCAGGCCATGGCTTTGACACCAGGTATCTGTCTCAGTGAGGCCCTTTTGTAGTTTGTCCACATCGTTAGGAGTTTTGATTATGGCTCCTAGTTTGCAGTCATCTGCAAACTTTGTTAGCCAGAGACCTTCTGTGTTGGCCTGCACTTCAGAGAAGTAGATACCAAACAGGAAAGGACGCAGGACTGAACCCTGTGGTACTCCACTTGTCACTGGTCTGATGTCGGATTTGGAATCCGCTACTTTCACAGTGTGGGTTCTG
>NC_056731.1:698939556-699052056 GCF_019279795.1 Protopterus annectens
GTGTTTGTGAAAGGCAGATCATGCCTTCAGAACCTGATCGACTTCTTTGAGGCAGACGCCAAAATCATACACAAGGGTAAGGTGGTTCACACAGCCTATCTTGACCTTGCCAAGGCTTTTGACACCATCCCCCAATCTGGAATTATAGCTAAACTCACTAAAATAGGTATAAATCCCTACATCACAAGATGAGGTGCTAACTGGCTCATTGACAGAACCCGCACTGTAAAAGTTGCAGACTCCAAATCTGACTTCAAACCAGTGACAAGGGGAGTAGCACAGGGTTCAGTCCTGGGACCTCTCCTGTTTGGTATCTACTTCTCTGAAGTAGAGGCTAACACAGAAGGCCTTTGGTTAATGATGGTCCACAGATGACTGCAAACTAGGAGACATAGTCGAGTCTCCAAATGATGTGGACATCCTAGAGAAGGGTCTCACTGAGACAGATGCCTGGTGTCAAAGGCATGGCCTCAAGCTCAATGCCAAAAAGTGCAGTGTCATCCCCTTTGGTAAAAACTCTGTACCCATGAACTACCACATAAACGACAGTCTACTTAATGTTGAATGTGTGATAAGTGACCTTGGGACCCAAGTGGACAGAAGTCTCTCCTTTGATAATCACATCACCACAGTAGTCTGGAAATCCTTCTATGTGGCACACCTCATAACAAAAGGGTTCTCATCCAGGAAAAATGAGGTAATTGTTCCCCTCTACTCGGCACTCATTAGACCCATTATAGAGGACAATGCCCCTTTTGGAATGTACCTCACAAGACATCTTCAGCAGCTGGAAAGGCCACAGAAGTACCTCACAAAGAGGATTACTGGCCTCAAACAGATGCCCTACACTGACCATCTCAAAAAACTCCAGCTTTACTCTGTAGCATATTGCATACTCTGAGAAGATCTCTGAATAAGATATAAAGCTATGTTAAATCCAAAGCTATTGGACATGCTACACTTAAAGAAATCCAATCCCTCCAAGCTATATGCTCTAGGGATGTAAATCATGTCACCACAATAAACAGGACATGCTGGAGGGATAGATTCCTGTCCCAGAGACTTCCTATACTCTGGAACAAGCTACCCATCTATGTCAAGCAAAGTTCCTCATTAGCACTCTTCGAGAAAAACTTGATGAGTGGATGGGAAATAGGAAATACATCCTGGGGATCACTTATTTGGCTCTGATTGACAGGGGCACAGGAAATTAACATTCTTGGGTGGCATAAGCCAGGGCACCTTGTTGTCTAGGCTTACTTAGGCCCTTGGGCCGATAGCCTAGTACCTACCTACGAACTTATGAACCTATGAACCTCAGCACCAATAGTCACAACCTCTTCGTGCAAGGGGATGTCATGTAAGTATTGCAGGTATATATGTAGACTGTTCCTACTGTAACAGGGTTGTCTTAACAGAAATGTTGTGTGTGGGATGTCACATCTGATATTGACATGTACGCCATCAGTTACTGACAGACATCCTAAGAACATCATAGTACAATACCACAGATATCACAGTAATGGTCCTGTGGACCACAGCAGAGATATGACCAATACATGTGGACAGTCTGACACACTCTGGTTAGTCCAGAGGTATACAAAGAACCCTTTAGTGCAAGACATGTGGACCAAGCCTGACAAAGTGGATGGTAACGGCCATGTAAATGGGGATATCACATAAATACTGGAAATGATATGCTCACACAGCTTATGCATTCACACACTCTTGTCTGTCCTGACACATAATAACCAGAGGAGCAGACGTCACAAGCCCACATACTACCCACTAGTTAGTGACATACACCTGTACAGCATCCCACTGCTTTGTCAGAAATACACAACAGTTATGGTGGCCTGGCAGCAGTACATCTGATAAATATCTGGACATAACATCACACTGGGTAAGTACACTGACCTACTAGGCATGTCACAAAGCTCTTTGCAAACAACAGGCAGACTGCCACAACACTGGCCTACATTTCTTTTGGGGGGAATACACATGTACCTGCAAATATAGCAGGATCTACAGGCATGTAACAGCACAGAGTAACAGACATCTGTGTGAAAGCACATACCCACAACCAATCTGAACACAGCCACAGCCACATATGGTAAGCATCCTTAATATTACAGTATATGGGCTGTCTGATCAACACCATCCTCATATGTGCCATTCACACACTAATTCTACATATACAGGGTAAATACACAGCATATTTTGATGCCTGACTGTGGTATGGGACATGTGTGGGTTTGGCCCTGCAAACATGTATGCTGATATGGTATCATACACTGGAGCAGCATGCAACATCAACTAGAACAGGATCAACAACAATGACATCTTCCACAGTCTATACACAGGCCAAGGTACATATTCACAATACACACTCTGTCGACAATCACCATAAGTACACAGACCTCACTACTGTACACACTACAGCAGAATGTCCAGGTTTTGTCCTCAAATATAAGCCCAGCTATATATAACATGTCTAGCAGTCTGATATCTCACTGACTTATCGGGTATGACATCAATAAATAATGGTGTACTGAACATATGCACCTCGGACTGCATGACATATGTACAAAGTTTGACAGAGTTGTGGCTGGAGGCACAAACACAGGGCCAATATTGACATGTTGCTGTGATAAACTCATACATTTACTGGTGTAACAGGGTTTGTTGTGACAAATGTCTTCTGAGGGATATGAATTCAGTAACTCTCATGGCTGTCACCATGTAATGACTGCAATCCTCAGACTATGCTACTGCATTTCTAAAGCTAGGTCATCTCTGAGTAACACAACACATGTAAGACTCCAAACACTGGCCAGTCTGCAGATAACCCTACAGATGAGAGTTTCCTCAACCACATAACACTGTCATTACAGGTATTAAATCATGCAGACCAGCCATATCCACACAGACCCTGTTAAACCAACATTACTTCAAATGTAGAAGAGCGAGACTTACATTCTGTCCTCATGTCTGGAACATCCCCCTCCTGTTTGTTGGCCTGTCTCCACAGTGTATGTTGTAAGAGGTATATCCCACTACCCTCTGTGATGCTGTTTGCCAAACACTGACATGCAGTCCTGCTCACAGTAAATGAAAAGGGCCAACGCCCACATGATGTTCCTAGTTATAGGGCTGTGTTTCCATGCAGTTGGCTAGGGGAATGTTACCACAGCTGTTCCACATACAATCAGCTAGTGGGGACTGCAATTCATGCACAAGCCATCAGCTGATCATAAGCATCACTTACAAAACACAAGCTGCTGCCAAAGCAAAGCAGGTGCAGTGTTCCACATCCACCAGAGAGCGAGTGAGAGCGACAGACAGAGACACAGTAAGAAAGGAAGGGGGTAGGAGAGTAAGAGTTAAGCATGTTTGTGTCACACACTTACTGGTATGGGGTTTCAAACCCCTGCTTGACTACATATTGCTATTACATTTTTATGCAGGTATTGCTTGCGCAACAGAGCTTACATGTCAGAGAGCTGTCCAAAGGTATAAAGGAGGGATAAGGTAGGTGTAGTACATGTGCCTGTCCACAAAAGCAGGTGTCAAGGATGGCACAGCCACATTCTCTCAGGGACTCACACACATTATCACAGTTGACAGGGTCAGGATTAGAATTCCTAACTAACTAGTTTGCTACATTACAGTATTACACAGGGACCACATGCACCACAGAGGTTATCAGGCTGATATATGGGCAAAGGGTATGTCAAGGTGACTGACATCAGTAGGCATGCTTCAGTAGGGCAATGGGAGGTGTAGTGAATGTGAATGGCTTCCAAATCAATAATCTCCACACACACACACACACACACACACACACACACACACACACACACACACACACACACACACACACACACACACACACAGAGACCACACAGACACACACAGACACACACAAACACACACACACACACACACACACACACACACACACACACACACACACACACACACACACACACAGACACAGGTTTGCCAGTACTGACATGCATGGGTTCATTGCTTTACAGGTATGTAGTGGTTGACTGTGCTAGAAGGCTGTACAAGGCTAGGCAAAGGGTATACCTTGGCATCAGGCCACATGACAGTGGTCTGCAGTGTATCTCGGGGGTGTAGTCCCTGGATTGGCCCACACAGGTGTGTATTCTATTCACCATCCACTCATCTGGGTTACCATTGTGGGTGGCCAGTGCTGTGCAATGCTTGCCATGTATGTGTTCTATATTTCATAACATGGATGGTGTCTGAGATGTGCACATGTCCCACATGCATGTTCTGTGACATGTGGAAGGGTACCTGGGGTGTCTGGGGCATGTTGAGAGGACAGATTGTTATCATCCAATGTGGAATTTCTTACCTCATGTGGTGAGAACTTGCAATGGAACTCAAGTTGATCCTGCACCTACATTGACAGCATGATACAGGTATTCACTGGTCTTAGTGACATCTGTCCATACAGGGCATGTGTATAAGGCATGGTATTTCCTTTGTGGGTTACATTTGCTGACTCTACAGTTGTTGCAGGCGTCTAGTGGGGAACATAGCAAAGGACCACTGTAAGCAATTATTTGCTAATGTAGGTATGGAGCAGGGTGCCATGTCCTCTGTAGTCCACTGCAATCTCACCATGGTTACTATATGTGAGCAATATGCAGGGAACTACCAACATAGTGGTTGTTGCCTAGCCAAGTATGTTTGTGTATGACAGACAGGAACCAAAGTAAGACAAACTAGCGAAAAACAAAAAGACAGCTTGAAAACACCAAAGCAAATTCTCTCTCAGTTTAATTCTCTTTCAGTTTAATGAAGCGCTTTTCATCTTGCACATGTGGCAAGAGAACACTCTCCACCCATGTCTCATACACAAACATGCGGAAAACAAAAAGACAGCTTGGAAACACCAAAGCAAATTCTCTCTCTCAGTTTAATTCTCTTTCAGTTTAATGAAGCGCTTTTCATCTTGCACATGTGGCAAGACTTCATCAGAAACTAAACAAACTTCAACACAGCAATATATACACACCCTTTTTGTCACATGACACTTCTAATTAAAATCTTGTGTCTTAAAGGCACATCCACATTATTGCTACTTAAAACATTTTTTATAAACAAACATGACTGACAATATTTTTGAACATCTCAACCCTTACCTTCCTTCAGAATTTTTACCTGTAATGGTGATAGAAATAGATATACACATACATATACTAACAATACTATATCTCAAATTATTGTGTTGACTCTCAAAATATAATATTACTTAGTTAACTAAGAAGTCAAAAACTTACATATTCGAGTCAAATGAAGTCAAGTATCACAAATATGGACGCATTTTATAAAAATGCATACACACATTAACATTTAAGATTTTTCAACTTCAGTATACTGTTTAAAGATATTGTCTCATTCAAACCCGGGTAAAACATTGCCCCAGTGCGTATTTGCCAACTTAACTCAAGTTGCTCAAGTAAAAGTGTAAGCGAGCCCCCCCCCCGACTATCATCAACAACTGAATCAATTGCTTTGAATAAAAATTAATGTTGTGGATAGGAAATAATGTGTCTAGCCAGTGCATTTTCTCTGTTAAGGGTCTTTATTTTATATAGATGTTCGTATACTCGTTCTTTTAACCTTCTATCCATTTCACCTATGTAAAACGCTGCACAGCATTGACACTGAGCTACATAAACCACAAACTTGGACTGGCAAGTGTACTTTAATTTGATTTTAAAACTAATATTTTTAACTTCAATGGCTTGTCCTGTACTCATGTATTTACAGTAGTTACACATTTCACATTTGTACATGCCACACTTCCACTGTGGAGTGTTTTTTTTATGTTGTAATAATTCCTTTAAATTAGTCCCCCTCTTGTAAATAATCTGGGGTTTGCTTTTGACCTTGTAAGAAAGGAGAGGGTCTCTCCTAATTATTTCCCAATTTTTGTTCAAAATTGACATTATTTCCCTTGCATTACTACTATAGGGTGTTATTAAACTTAAATTCCATACTTCTTTTTGTTGTAATTCTCTGAGACATGGGTGGAGAGTGTTCTCTGGATAATACAAGGATTGCCTATATTGTTCCCCAATCCATAATTTCACATGTAGGGGTATGGATTGTCTACACCAGCCTCTCTGCTGTTTGATATCTGTTGTCCTTATAAGGTGGACATTGTGACATATAATAGGGCCTCCATATAAAAAAGTTGCAAAACCCATCCCACAATCCTGGTATTACACAATCACAGCTACCTCCACACAGAATACTGATGACAAACAAATGCACACACAGACACCTGCTAGTGTTGAGATTTAAACCCCTACCTAGGTAAGTATTGCTACTACAGTGTACTGCATTTATTGCACATGCCATGGAGCTTATAGGGCTGCTTCTTCCTGAAAGATGTATTTCAAGGTGAATGCCATCAGCAGGCTTACCAAAGTAGGGCAATGGAAACTGTAGTGACTGTGAATGGCCTCAAAAGCATTGATCCCTACACAGACCAACAAACACACACACACACACACACACACACACACACACACACACACACACACACACACACACACACACACACACACACACAAATTTTCGCAGTTGCCATGTCTGGGATTAGAACTCTTACCTAACTAGTACATCATACCTACAGTATCATTACACGGTTACAGCATGCACCACAGAGCTTATGGGGCTACTCCTTCCCCAAAGGTGTATTTCAAGGTGAGTGACATCAATAGGCTTGTCAAAGTAGGGCAATGGAAAGTGTAGTGATGTTGAATGGCCTCAAAACCATTGATCCCTGCACACACACACACACACACACACACACACACACACACACACACACACACACACACACACACACACACACACACACACACACACACACACACAAAACCAAAAACAAACACAGTCTCATCAGAGCTCCTACCTATCTAGTACATTGCACTACAGCATTACACAGTTAGAGGAAGTGCAACAGAGCTTTTTAGGGCTACTCCTTCCCCAAAGGTGTATTTCAAGGTAGATAACATCAGCAGGCTTGCCAAAGTAGGGCAATGGGGAGTGCAGTGTGGGTGAATGGACCATAAACCATTTATCTGGAAGCACACACACGACACTCAGTCGCACACATGTTTCATTTAACAGCACCATGTATACAACTACTAGATGAATAATGACTTGTACAGTCATGTTACACAGTTATCACAAGCACCACAAACAATATAGTGCTGAGGAGTACCAGAAGCAAATGTATAAAGTGATTGACATTTACATATCATGTGGTTTTAGCCAGTTGGATGGGTGCTGGGTGGGACAGGTCTCATGATGGGAAGCTCTTTGTCACTGTCTGTCACGCTCTTCCACACATCTATGTATGTGTAAGTTTGGCCTATTATAGTGCGTTGTCCTTGGATATATGTGTTTATTCCTATCCAATGAGTGTGCAAAGCATGATTGGTGTGCAATGTGGAGTGTATGCACAAACATCTATGACTGTCAGATAGATATAGACCACTGTTGTTGCCAGACATGGGCTTCAGTTCTGTAAGTGTGGGAGCATGCCCAGTATGAACTTTCAGTATTTTGTTGTTAGACATGGGCTTCAATTCTTTAAGTGTGGGAGCCTGTCCAGTATGACCTTCTGTACTGAATGTGTGAATCCATTCCAGGTAGGTTGTACTCCAGTGCAGGCTTTTCTGTTCTACACCTACAGCTAGCAACCTGTTTCTGCAGGATATCTGTAGATCAGTTGACTATATGGGGTCACAAAGGGCAAAGGATAGTGGGATACTGTAACTAATTGTGTCTGTGCTGCTTCTTCTACATGGTTTTGGTGTTAGCAGAGATATTCAGACATAGATACTGTTTTACACTGTGATGTTTTATGCCATCAGCTACTGACAGGTATACATATTTGCTTGAGTAATTTCCTGGGAATACAAGATGAATTAAACTGTGTCCAGTATTGTGGTCTACAGCCTACATATTCTTGTACAATCATGCCATTCTGGAGGGGGAGCTACAGACACTTGCTGATGGGTCTGTGCAAATGGCTCAGCACCTTGGTACTGTGGTGGCTGAGGATCCCATGCTTGTACATCCATAGACGTGACAGTATAGCCATAGCCTGCTGTGGCCATATCTCACAGCTTTACAGATTCACACAGGTTACCCAGAGGCAGGGCTCATATTTCCGGTCATTACCCTTCACATTGTGGTTTATGAACAGGTTTGTAGCCACACATTTCTGTGTTTGCAGGCAGGGATAGTATGTGCACACATCTGAGTTTCAGACTACACACACTCCATGGTGTCCATGCTTATACCCGCCCCCACTGTTATTCTATCCTCTTCCGAACATTATGCAAATGTTATCTGGTAAGTATCCCTATAGTTATCACTTCATCCCAGCAGTATTTAGGAGTTGGTCCACAGTTCATGAAGTAGGACATGGTGGACATGCTACTGAGATTTGTTGACATGGCCTTGCATTTGTGTTCTGTGGACTGTGTTAGGTTGTTATTTGGGAGTCCATGAGATAATATGTATTGGCAGTACAGGTGAGACACAGGCCTTTGACAAAGGACTGTAGGGCATTTGGTAGTGATGCAGGCCATCTATAGCAGGCCAGTACATTGTGGCACTCCTACAGTTCCAGGCTGCAAGCCACTATATTCCCCTGGGGTGACAGGGTAGGTGTGAAAGGTGTTAATGTCAATAGTTTCTGTCCTTATTGATCCATTGGTGTAGATGCTGGCAGGGTGATGCTTACAGCTAGGGACACACCTGCATGGGACACCTTTTCAGCATGTTGCATTCTGTGGCTATTCCCATACAGAGGTGGGGGTCATTTTGTACCCATTCCCAACAGCAGGGATAAGACCTATGAGGTACCTGTGGCTGATGGCGGGGTGAGCTGGGAGCATGTGTGCTATGGAAGCTACTTGCAGCTGACTCACAGATATATGTGGGGCATTTCACTTATGCTGGCTTGTGAAGGGACATCAGCAGTTTATCAGTATTTCATACCTGTGTCTTTTTTGGACTGCTAGTGTTTGGCCAGATGACATCAGTATTCCATACTACACAGCCAACTAATGTGCTGCTAACCTGTATGTACAATTCCAAAGGTGTGTCCATTTGATAGTAACATTTTATACACTCTCTGTCTAGGGTACTTCCACCTGTGTACTGTTTGTATGTTTGGGCCCACATTCATGCCATATCCATCTTTCATATGGTGACAGATATTACATCCAATTAGTATGTATTACTGCTGGAATGTGACTTTCTGGGATGCATTGTGTTTGGCACTGCAGTTGTGAGAACTTGGCCATGTCATCAACAATGTTGGCCATTGGCCATTAGGACACACCCCTCCATACCTACATGCTGACCACTTTCCCACAATATACAACACACACCAACCTAACACACAGAGCCCTGCATATTATACATGTGCTACAGTCTATCCTGCTACTTTTGCCAGCTCAGGTAATCTGTGCTCCACTGTTTATTATACCTACACATACATGTTACTACATTTCTACATAGGATTGTGGGGGGGGTGCACACCTGACAACTGTAAACATTTTCAATGACTGTACTGGTATTTCAGGTACTCCATTTTATTCTGTTTTCTGACCTATCTCGCAGACTAGAGGCATATCAGTGTACTACAGTTCTTAGGTTTTATTGACCTACATTTCAGTTTCAGACTTCTTACCC
This sequence comes from Protopterus annectens, assembly GCF_019279795.1. Lineage (NCBI taxonomy): Eukaryota > Metazoa > Chordata > Ceratodontiformes > Protopteridae > Protopterus > Protopterus annectens. Next base: position 698,949,322 of record NC_056731.1, read on the forward strand.
TTCATAACTAACATCCAACTGCCTGACCTGTTGTAGTCTGTCTGTGTAGGTCTGGAGGGGGGCTGATCTCCATAACCATCAATCAGAGGCCTTAGCACAGCCTCTCCTTGTGTTTGTCTACACCTGTCCTGCTGGCTGAAACTGTTGATGGGTATGTGAGCCTCACTGACATGCATGTGTGTGCCCTATGGACACACATTTGACCCAACACATGTCCTGCAGTGGGTTTTGTCACCTTGTCTAGTGCTACCTACTATGTTGACACCAGTATTTGTTAAGGATTTAATGCTGCCGATATAGGTGTCAGCTATCTGCTGGCACCCCATTCAGCCACCCGATTCCCTAACATGCTCCCATCCATACCATAGATACAGGTAGCAGAACATACTACTACATTCAGCAATTGATAGTGAGCATTACTTACCTTGTGGCTGACCCATTATTGAGGATGGTGCTGGTGAATGCACATAGTACACTCCCTGTACATGGTTAAACACAGGTAGTGTCATGTTTGGCATCCCTTTTACTGTATGTGCTAGTCGAAGTGAGGTGTCATTCCATGGGTTCCTACATGCATTGCCTCTTTGCCAAGGCCTGGGTATACTGGGCATGCCTCCTTCTGCCTACTTGGGCAGGCTCAGGTTGTTCCTCCTCTGAGTCACTCTGCGCCTGTACAGGCTTTGGCAGTGGTGGTGAGGGGGCTGTGTGGTCCTGCCCCATGCTGTTCCTGCCGCAGCTGTTTCCGCAGGATCATATTGTGTAGCATAGCACATACAATGACAATTTGGGTACCTGTAGCTGGTGAGTACTGCAAGGCTCTACCGGATATGTCCATACACCGGAACTGTGACTTGAGCATCCTAAACACACACTCTATTATGATTCTGGTCTGTGCGTGTGCCTCATTATGGAGTTCTTGTTCAGGTATGTGTGCATTTCTGATGGGTGTCATAAGCTATGGCTCCAGTGTATAACCAGCATCCCCCACTAGGTGGCCATATGGGATGTCCCCATTGGCAAATCTCTGTTACAGCTGCATCATATGCCAGATGTGGGAGTTCTGATAGCTTACAGGTCTTCCAGCTCACATACTCATTATGATGCCCTGGGCATCGCACACAACCTGGCAGTTGATAGAGGGGAAGCCCTTGCGGTTTATGTAGACTCTACTGCGCTCACCAGGTGGTGCTTTGATGTGATGTGTATGTGCATGCAGTCTATAGCACCCACTACCTCAGGGTATTCTGCTATTTGGTAGAAGAGACGCATATTGGTGTTCAACGCCTCACGGTGTTGAGGAAATATATGTGCTCACTGGAATGTACTGACATGGCATCCAGGAACTGGTGGAGTACCCTGGATGATGATGCCTGTGTGATCCCCAAGATACCTCCAGTTGGCCTTTGTAAAGTACCTGTGGCTAGTATTCTTAAGCCTACACACACCTTGGTATCCATTGGGATGGGTCCTCCTCTGTTTGTTCTGTGTGTGAGGCATGGCCTGCACAGCTCAACAATTTAGTGTAGGAGGTCCCTGTCCATCCTATAGTGCTCCACTATCTCCAACTTATGTAGCCGCTGGTAGGTTACCCTGGGTCTGTACACTCTTCTCCTTCTCCTCACTGTTGGTTGGTCATCAGCATTCTCATCCTCACCACCCTCAGCCTCTTCCACATGTTGATTTATGAGAGTGAATGCAGCCCCTATCATTTTGTTGCTCTTGTTAGGTAAACTTTCCCCATTTGTGTACACTGGTGGTGTAGAATTTGTGGGAAAAACCAGAGGGAAAGGAGTTTGCATAGTTTATAGTAGTGTGCTGGGCTGGGTTGCTGCCTGTGTAATTGGCTGATTCTGATACATTTCACCTGCCAGCTATGTTAGTTCTCCTTGATTAACTTCCTCCTGCTGTTTTCCCTTCCCGTTGCCTTCCTTTTTAAGCCCCAAGGTGCACTGTACAAACCCAGGGTTCACATGTGAATGGAGCTGCTATTTCCTGGTTTACTTTTTCTTTTCTTGTTTAAACCCCGGTGCGCAGCACACACACCCATTTAGGCAATGTAAAGTGTGCTTGGCAGTTTCAGACACACACCCTTCCTTAGCTCTGCTAAGCTAAGGGCAAACCTGAGCTGCAGAGCTCCAATAAGCTTACAGTATGCCTGATTAACCCCTCTATGATGTCAGCTAACTCTTAGGCTTGCACCATGGTTTTCCTGCATTCACAAGGTTGGCTGCAGGCTAGCCATGAGGGGAAATCTGTAATTCAGTATCATTCCCCTCATTTGCATAGAATTGCCTGCTAATGCCTAGTTACAAGTCTGACACTGAGCCTTCCCCCTTAACAACCACTATTCGCTGGGCTTGTTGTCTTCTGCCTGCCATTGATTATAATGGCAAAATTGTGATTTTGCATAAAAAGCTTTTTTCAAGGTTTTAGTTTTATTTTTGGGCCGATCCCGTTTGCACGCCACTGCCCTATGCTTAAACGGACGAAATCAGCCAAAAAAAAAATAAAAGTAATTTTTTGTTATTTTGAAACTGTTTTCCATGCCAATGCCCATATATTTGGCTATTAGCATGCTTTCCACATTATATACACCCTTATTTGTAGCTGTCATGGCTCTGTTTTGTAGTTTTCAGAAATGTACTCAGTCACTAACAGAGTACATTTCTGCAGGTTACACTACTCCTGCACGGATGGCTGCCAGCTTCCTGGATCACTAATTCACCTAATTTGCATGATTTTCACCTGCAAATGGGGTAATTAGCATACAGGAACTGTGTCCATGCAGGAATAGTGCAGGAGTGCTTGTGCACGTCCCGGAGCTTGTTCGTGGATCTCTCGGTGGCCATATTGCCTCCAGCAGCTCCTGCAGTATTCCTGCATTCTGTGCAGAGGTTGCCGAATCCTGGGGTAAATCTTTTAATCATTCTTATGTTAAATTAATAGGGGAACCTTTATAAGGTTACAGATGGAAGGAAATATTTTTTTGTGACACCATTTGTAGTTTTTTTAGCCATGTGCTGCAGTTATACCATTAAAACTGTATATTTCTTCTTTGTAAATAAAGACTGTAATAGTAAAGAAGGTAAAAGAAATATCACAGATAGCTATTTCTGCATTATTGAATGCTTGTGATAGCCACATAATAATCTAACACACTGGCAATCCAGTTAAAGGTGAGGCCAAACTGAATGACAGCACTCAGACATTTCATTCATATTAGTTCACTTTAACTTGTATATACTACTAAGATAATTTTGTAAAGTTGTATTATAAATAAGTTAGATATAAATAAGTGATAACACTGTATTTTCACAGACAAAAGCAATACGTATGCATTATAATATAACAGAGCATGTTATGTGTACCATTAGATTACATTTTCTCTATATTAAAATGTTTAATTTTTATTTTGTAAAAAGTTATGATGAATGGTTATTTGACTGATAGCTATGTAATGTTGTCTTGTTTGCATTTCTGCTGAGTAACAAATATTCTTATTAATATTATCACGTTTAGGTTAATATAATAGGAAAGGGTAGAAATGCATTAGTATTACACATTACAATGGTGTTATTTCAAAGGCTTATAATCTTTAGCTAGAAACATATAAATCTCTGTTGAAGTCTTAATTATTTACATGTATATGGAAATGGAATATGCTTCTTGCCGAAATTACTCACCAATCCTCTTTAACCCAGTTAAAAAAAAAAAATCAATCTACACTTCCAACATCATTGGCAGTGTCCATGCTTAAACCCCGACTAATCATCACCCGCTGTTCCTGCAAACTCTACTTAAGCATTTCAAACATATACTCTAATTCTTGAAGGGACTTAACCCATAACTGCATGTATTATTGTCTGAAATTGAAGCAGTATGATTTTAATGTTGTCTACTATGTTTTATCTATGTTTGTAACCCTATTAAAAACTGGATATTATACTTATCTCTAAATATTTCTATTGTTCCTAATTTATTTGTACTCTGCTTTCTGGAGGTTTTCTCCCCAGGCCTCCACTGAAAATGGACATATATCCTGTCAGATTTTCCCGGTAAACAAATGTAAAAAAAATAAAATAATAAATAAATATATTGACTGGTAGTTATCATCTTATCCATGAATTAAATTTTCTTATACCGTAATCCTATCACTTAATATGTATATGCTGTTAGGTTAAATTTTCTTAATATATAAAATGTTTTATTCTATTTTCATATAGTATAGAGATAAAATGCGTGGGTATTCGACTGGTAGTTACCACCTTATCCGTGAATTAAATTTTCTTATACAGTAAGCCTATCACTTAATATTTATCTCTCTAGGCAAATGATTATTTTTTATTCGCCATATAATATCTATTATTTAAATGTTTATTTGATAGATGTAGTAGCAAAATAATGTTTGTTTTTTGATATGGTCTGGTTAGGAAGAGGCTTGAAAGCAAAAGTCATCAGACCTGGAATGTTGTGTTCCATGTTGAGGGGTGTAAATGTTCTTTATTTTATGGATTCCTTTCTGATTTTTTTTTTGTCCATAACAATTACTTATATTATTATAAATAGAAAATTAAACTACAGTCATATTTGATAAATCCCCAAAGATTACATACAATAGCAATTAGATCAAAATGCATGAACAATAGTAACCACATTAAGGAAATTATATATAAAGACAGAGATAAAACAAAGATAGTTAGAGACCTGAATGGCATATTAAAATGCTTTATGTTATTATATTTACATTTATCTTTGAGTATTCACAAGAAACAGACTCTGAATATTTTACATTAAACAATGTTTATTTTAAAGTGTATTTCCTTAAATGTTAATAGATTGAACAATCCAATAAAGAGATGTAGTCTAAACAAATACTTAAACACTACACAACTCTGATGTTTTCCTACAAGAAACACATTTAGTATCTGAAGATGTTAATAGACTCCTACTAACAGATTATATTGTTTTAGTGGGATCTCAGTTCAAATCTAGAAGTAGAGGTATTTTAACATTATGGAGGAAACATTTGGAATGCCTAAAATTACAGATACATACTCAAATAAAAATGGAATGTTGGATATAGTAGTAATTCAATTAGAGAAAAAATACTACACTGTCATAAATGGATACTGAATTCCAGGTATGGGTGTGAATACTGTTAAAAAATAGACATTATCACAACATACTCTAAAGGTGAATTATTATTTGCTGGAAACTTTGTCAATGTTATCTCTCAATGAAACTATAAATAATAAAATAAAAAAAATCCTTAGTACCAAAACACTTGAATAATTACACAAATTCTGTGAATCTGACCGATACATTTAATGTTAAACTATCAAATTCTTTGAAAGTCATACATTATTCATATAAATATGGAACTCAAATGAATATAGACAAAGTTTCTGTCTCAAGTTCAATATATTCTAAAATAAATGAGGTACTGATTGTCTCATGTCCACTGTCTGACCACAATGCTATAACGATTCAATTAACACAAAGCCAAAACAACTTAATTAATTGTCAAGCAATACCTGCTTATATTATGAAACTAAAAGACTTTCAAGAATGGTACTTAAAAGAAATAAATCAAATTATATCCCTTAACAATAATGGAGATTCTATTCTTTGGACTACATTGAAAGTAGTTTAATATGGCAAGATTAAAAACTGGTATATAGCAAAAAGGAAAGAATAGGATAAGGAACTGACAAACCTCCAAATGGAAATTGACAAATTAAAACTGAATATAAAACCTAATAATATAAATGTAAATAGTTAAAAATCGAAACAAGAAATATACAGATATACTTCAACACAAAAGTTCTACTAATACAGAGAAAAATAAACTACAATCATATCTGATAAATCCCCAAAGCTTACAGAAAACAGTAATTAGATCAAAATGCATGAACAATAGTAACCACATTAAGGAATAGAGATAAAACAAAGATAGTTACAGACCTGAATGACACATTAAACTGCTTTAGAAACTACTATGACAAAATCAACAAATCAAAACTAATTTTAAGCAGCAATAGTCTTTTAAATGAATTTTAAAAGATAATATACAACAAAAACTATCAAAAGAACAAATACTTAAAATGGATAGGCTGTTCTCTTTTAAAGAATTAAAAGAACAAATTAAAAATATAAAACTTAACAAAGCACCAAGACTAGATGGGATAATTCCAGAAGTGTATAAAAAGATGCCTGATAACACTGTAAAAGTCTTGCTAAACACATTTGAAGAATGTAGGAATACATCTAATCTATCTCCCTCTTGGAAATATCCCCTTATTTCCCCCTTATTAAAACCAAATTATGATCTAGTTTCTTGTTCAAATTATCATCCTATATCTCTTTTAAATGTAGATTATAAGATATTCATGTTGATCTTAGTTAAGATATTAAATTCAGTACTTGCTTAATAAATGAAGATCAAACAGGCTTTATAATTAATAGGAAAGGACATGACAATTTATTTAGATTATTGTCTTTAATTGACATTGCAAATAAAAACAAGAATGAGTTATCTATAATACTGCTAAACATAAAGCATTTAATTCAATAAACTGGTGCTATCTGTTCAGAGCATTGAAAGAATATAACTTTTCTAATGAATTCATAGAACTAATTAATAAAATTTATGTTAACTCAGTCCCCCGGATTCTCAAAAGCTTGCATGGAGTGCAAGATCAGTGCAGGAGCTCAAGCAGGCAATATGTCTACTGTGTAATCCAGGAACAGCCTGCAGGGGTGTGCACAAGCGCTTCTGCACTAATCTTGCATGGACTAAGCCCTGTTATGCAAATCACCCCATTTGCAGGTGACATCCATGCAAATGAGGTGATTTTTCAATCCGGGAAGCCTGCAACATTCCGAGCAAGACTAGTGCCAACTGTAGAAATGTACTCGGTTAGTAATCAAGTACATTTCTGCAAAATCCAAAACGGAGCTATGACAACCCCAAATAAAGGCTGCATATCATGTAATAAGCATGCCAATGGCCAAGTATAAGGCCATTGGCATTGCAAACATAAAAAAAAAAAAAATACAAAAATCAACTTTTAATTTTTTTTTTAGCTGATCTCGGCTGTTTAAGTGTAGGGCAGCGGCGCACAAATGGGATTGAGGGGAAAATAATAAAATAAACCTAAAATAAGCAGTCTAACTAAAATCACTATTCTGCCATGCAAGTCAATAGCAGGCAGAAGACAACATGGCCAGTGAGTAGTGGTTGCTAAGGGGGAAGGCTCAGTGTGAGACATGTAACTATGCATTACCAGGCAATCCTATGCAAATGAGGGGAAGGATAGTGAATCCCAGTTTTCCCCAGCATGCTAGTCAGGTCCCAACAGTGCAAGAGTAGGAATAGTTTGTTGCAAGCCTAGGAGTTAGCTGACATCATAGGGGTGTGTATCAGGCATACTGTAAGTGGATTGGAGCCCTGTGGCTTGGGTTTGCTCCTAGCTTAGCACAGCTAAGCTAGGGGGTGTGTCTAAACCTGCTTAGCACTATTTACAAAGCCTAAGTGGGTGTGCATGCCGCACACTGGGTTTTTCAGGAAGAAAAAAGAGGTTAAACCAGGAAATAGCAGCAGTGTGCACAACTGAGCACTCTGCTTGCGAGGTGTGCACACGGCCTTAAACAAGAAGGCAATGGGAAGGGAAAACAGCAGTATGAAGGTAATCAAGGAAAACTAGCTTAGCTGGCAGGTGAACTGTATCAGAATCAGCCAATTACACAGGCAACAGACCAGCCCAGTCCAGAACACTACTATAAGCTAAGCAAACACCTTCACCTCTGTTTTTTCCCACACTCTACACCACGAGTGTAAACAAGTGGGGAACTTTTAACACTCGCAACAGCAAAATGATAGGGGCTGCAATAGCTATCGTACAACTTTTGGAAGAAGCTGAGGGTGGTGAGGATGTGAATGCTGTCGACCAACCCACAGTGAGGAGATGGAGAAGAGTGTACAGACCCAGGGTAAAATATCAAAGGCTACATGAGCTGGAGATTGTGGAGGGCCATAGGGTTGACAGGGTCCTCCTGCAGCAAATTGTCAAGCTGTGCTGGCTACGCCTGACACACAGAACAGAGGGAAAACCATCCCAGTGGATACCAAGGTATGTGTAGGCCTAAGAATACTAGCTACAGGTACCTTCCAAAGGCCATTTGGGGATATGATGGGGATTTCACAGGCATCCACATCCAGGGTACTCCAACAGTTCCTGAATGCCATGTCAGCACATGTCAGTGGGCACGTATATTTCCCCAACACCCATGAGGCATTGGCCAGCAGTATGCAACTGTTCCACCAAATAACAGAATACCCTGAGGTAGTGGGTGCAATAGACTGCATACACATTTGCATCAAAGCACCACCAGATGAACATGGTAGGGTCTACATCAACTTCAAGGGCTTCCCCTCCATCAACTGCCAGGTCATGTGTGATACCCAGGGCATAATAAGGAATGTGTGTGCTGGCTATCCTGGAAGCTATCATGATTCCCACATCTGGCATCTGACACAGCTGTACCAGAGATTTGCCAGTGGGGGCATCCCTCACTGTCACCTAGTGGGGGATGCTGGATAGGCACTGGAGTCATGGCTGATGACACCCATCAGAAATGCACACACAACCAAACAAGAACTCCATAATGAGGTGCACGCACAGACCAGAATTATAGTAGAGCATGTGCTTGGGATGCTCAAGTCACGGTTCTGATGCCTGGACACATCCGGAGTAGCCTTGCAGTACTCACCAGCTACATGTACCCAAATTGTCCTTGTATGTGCCATGCTACACAATATGATCTTCAGAAACAGCTGCAGCAGGAACAGCATGGGGTAGGGTCACTCAGCCCCCCACCATTGCCAAGGCCAGTACAGGCACAGACTGAGCCTGCTCCAGAAGGCAGAAGGAGGCATGCCCAGTATGACCTGGCCTTGACAAAGAGGGAACGCATAGCACATACACTGACACAGGAGGGCCCTAGGGAATAACATCTCTCTCTGACTCTCATATACAGTAAAAGGGATGCCAAACATTACACTACCTGTGCCTAACCATGTGTAGGGAGTGTACTATGTGCATCCAACATAGGCAGCCCTGCAGCACCGCCGTCAATACTGGGATACCCACAAGGTAAGTGACTCACACATGCCAGTCAGGGAGGGGTCACATACTGAACAACAGTCAGAGCCAGCAGGACAGGTGTAGACAAGCACAAACAAAGGCTGTGCTATGGCATCTGAATGAGAACTTTTGGTAACCCCCCCCCAAGGCCTACACAAACAGACTACAGCAGGTCAGGCAGTGGGATGTCAGTTCTGAAGAGTAGGAAGTCAGAAACTAATTTGTAGGTAATTAAAAGCTAAGATTTGTAGTACACTGGTATGCCTCTAACCAGAATGATAGGTAAGACTACAGACTGACATGGAGTACCCGACATACCAATACAGTCCTAGCAAATGTGTACAGGTGTTAGGTGTGTCCCCCCATCTGATGTAGAAATGTAGTCACAGTCAGGTGTGCCCCACCCCCAATTCTGTGTAGAAATAAAGAAATAGTCAGGTCTGCCCCCCCTACATAGAAATGTAGTAACAGTCAGGTATGCCCTCCTAATCCTGTGTAGAAATGTAGAAATAGTCAGGTGTCCCCCCCTCCTATGTAGAAATGTAGTAACGGTCAGGTGTGCCCCACAATCCTGTGTAGAAATGTAGAAATAGTCAAGTGTGCCCCCCATCCTACATAGAAATATAGTAACAGTCAGGTGTGCCCCCCCAATCCTTTGTAGAAATGTAGAAATAGTCAGGTCTGCTCCCCAATCCTGTGTAAAAATGAAGAAATAGTCAGGTGTGCCCTCCCTACGTAGAAATGTAGTAACAGTCAGGTATGCCCCCCAATCCTGTGTAGAAATGTAGAAATAGTCAGGTGTGCCACCTCTCCTATGTAGAAATGTAGTAACAGTCAGGTGTGCCCCCCAATCCTGTGAAGAAATGTAGAAATAGTCAGGTGTGCCCCCCATCCTACATAGAAATGTTGTAACAGTCAGGTGTGCCACCCAAGCCTGTATAGAAATGTAGAAATAGTCAAGTGTGCCCCCTCATCCTATGCAGAAATATAGTAACAGCCAGGTGTGCCCACAATCCTGTGTATAAATGTAGAAATAGTCAGGTGTACACCCCATCCTATGCAGAAATGTAGTAACAGTCCATGCCAAATGACCGATGGATACCCTGCAGAGACAGCATGCTACCTGTAGGTGTACAACACAAAGGTCAGCACTGCAGTACAAACTACCTGGACTCGATCCACACATTCAGTACAGACAACCATACTGGGCATACTCACACACTTAGAGTAATGAAGGCAATGTCAGTCAACAATATACTGAAAGGTCATACTGGGCATGCTCACACACTTTAACACATGAAGGCCATGTCTGCAAACACCAGTGGACCAGACATATCTGGCAGCAGCAGATGTTCGTGCAGACACTCCTCAGTATGAACCACACATGCTTTTCACACACAGTGGATAGGAATACATGCATATATGTAAGGACAACACACTATAATAAGCCAAAGGTAGACATACATAGATGTGTGGAAGAGGGTGACTGTGACAAGGAACCGTCCAGGGCTCTCCCACCCAGCACACAGCCAAAGGGCCACAACCACACGGGGTCTGATGTCACACACTGCAGATACTAGCCACTGGTATCTGTCAGCATTACAGAGTATGTGGTGCATGTGCCAGCTGTGCAACATGACTGTTCAAGGCAGTAGTCATCTAGCAGCTGTATGCACGTACCTGTGGAATATGACCCAGGTTGTGCCCGCATGTGGCATGTCAAACCCTTGATGAATGGGTTATGACCCATGCACATGCAATGCTCTCCCCATAGCCCCACTATGACAAGCCTGCTGAGGTCATCTACTGTGGAATACACCTTTGGGAGAATTGTATCCCAGTAATCTCTGTGGTGCATCCCATAACTGCGTACTGCTGTAGTCTAATAAACTAGTTAGGTAGGAATTCTAACCCCAGCCTTGGCAACTGTGTGTGTCTGTATGCGTGTGTGTCTGTCTGTGTGGAGAAGAATGCGTTTTAGGGTAGTCACACTCCCTACAATTCAAATGCTCATCTTTGGCAAGGCTGCCGATGTCATCCACCTTGAAATACACCTCTGGGAAGCTGTAACCCACTAATCATTGTAGCGCATCTTGTAACTGCGTAATGCTGTAATGTGATAAATTAGGGAGGTAGCTGTTGTACTCCCAGACATGCCAAGTGTTTGTCTGTCTGTGTAGAGGGCAATGCTTTTTAGGGTAGTCACACTCCCTACAATTCAAATGCTCATCTTTGGCAAGGCTGCTGATGTCATCCACCTAGAAATACACCTCTGGGAATCTGTAGCCTATTAATCTCTGTAGTGCATCCTGCAGCTGTGTACTGCTGTTGTGTGATAAATTAGGTAAGTAGTTGTTCTTCTCCCTAACATGGCAAGTGTTTGTCTGTCTGTGTAAAGAGCAATTCTTTTTAGGTTAGTCACACTCCCTACAATTCAAATGCTCATCTTTGGCAAGGCTGCTGATGTCATCCACCGAGAAATACACCTCTGGGAAGCTGTAGTTCAGTAATTCCCGTAGCATGTCCTGTAACTGTGCATTGCTGTAGTATGATAAATTGTGTAAGTAGCTATTCTACTCACACACTAGAAATACACCTCTGGGAATCTGTAGCCTATTAATCTCCGTAGTGCATCCTGTAACTGTGTACTGTTGTAGTGTGATAAATTAGTTAGATAGCTGTTTTACTCCCAGACATGGCAAGTGTTTGTGTGTGTGTCTGTCTGTGTAGAGAGCAATGCTTTTTAGGGTAGTCACACTCCATACAATTCAAATGATCATCTTTGGCAAGGCTGTTGATGTCATCCACCTAGAAATGCACCTCTGAGAAGAATATAGCCCAGTAATCTCCATAGCGCGTGCCATAACTGCGTAGTGCTGTAGTGTAATAAACTAGTTAAGTAGGGGTCCTCTGTTTCAGACATGACAAGTGTGCACATAATTTTAACTTGTATCCTGTGTGGAGGTAGATGTAAGTGTGTGAAACCTGGGCCCAATGTGGGGTTGGTTTTGCAAATGTCTTTTATGGTGGCCCTATATCACAATGTCTACTGTACAGGGATAACAGATGTGAACTAGTCAAGAGGCTAGGGTGCAAATCCATACCCAAACATGTGACATCATGGCCAGGCAATCACAGTTAGCAAACCCAGTATTACCCAGAGCACACTCTCAATCCATGTCACATACACACACACACACACATACACACACACACACACACACACACACACACACACACACACACACACACACACACACACAAACACACACACAAACACATTCTGAGGCAACAGCCTATACGTGTGTAGTACACTGCATATTGGGGACTGATAGTAACTATGGAGTGATTGCAGTGGCCTACAGAGGGCATGACACCCTGTCCATCTGTCCAATAGGCACATACATACAGACAGTGCACCTTCCCCATGTTCCCCACCGGACACCTGCAAAACCTGTGGTGCCATCACATGTGACCCACAAAGGAGATACCATGCCCGAAAACATGCCCTGTATGGACAGACGCCACTGATGCCAGGGAATGCAGTTATCACGTTATCAATGTAGGTGCAGGATTAACCTGCTGTCCATTACCAGTTCCTGTCACAGGTGGCCAAGACTGGCACATCTGATAATCTATGTATACAACATGGGCTTGACACCACAGGTACAGTTCCACATGTCACTGTACATGCATGTGGGAGGTGTGCACATCCCAGACACCATCCATGTCATGGACTAGGGAACACATACATAGCAAGTGATGCACAGCATTGACCACATGCAATAGCCACACAGGTGACTGGATGGTGGATACAATACCCACCTGTGTGGACAAATGCAGAAACCACAGGCCTCAGCCACAATGCAGACCATTGTCATGTGGCCTGATGCCAAGGTATTACCAACACCTAGCCTTGTATAACAATCTGGCACAGTCAACCACCACATACCTATGCAGACATGCACCCAAGCATGTTAGTACTGGCACCCTGTGTGTTTGTGTGTGTGTTGTATGATGCGTATGATCACATCCACACTCAATACAACCCCCAGTGGCATAATGAAACATGCTGTCTGATGTCAGACTCCTTCCCATACCTTTTTCCCATATAACCTCTGTATGACCCGTGTGGCGCATGTGTTACCTGCACAGTAATGTGTTGTGGCAATCTCACTAGTGATGAGCTGTATCCCTGGCCCTGGCAAGTGTGTCAATTTGTGTGCATCTCTGTGAGAGTGTGGCTGTGTTGATGCTTGCACCTGTTCAAGCGGACAGGCACATGTACATCACCTACTGTATAGCTACCATGGGTCTAGGACTAATGCTAGAATGGCCGTTTCACTGAATGTGAAACAGCCGGGCATACTTACACGAAAGTGCTTTTCAGCGAAGAAGCACTTTCGCATAAGTATGCCTGTTGTGGAGGTCGTACTACGGTGCAGATAAGGGAAAATCCTGTTTTCCCCACCGTAGTGTGATCTTGGAGTGAAAATATTAAAGTAGGGTGTGTGTGGGCGGTGCAGAGGGGCTTGTCCCCCTGCATAAACACTTTTTTATTGTTTTTTAAAGTATTTTTTAACGCGTTTTAACGAAAGTGCTTTTTCGGTAAAAGCACTTTCATTAAAGTGTGTTCAGTGAATGTGGATTCAGACTATTGAACTTTCATTCAATAGTCCTAGATCCAGCTACCATATCCCTGTAGCAGATGTCACTCACCATCACATATATGTTTTGCAGACTCCACAACAGGTAACCTATGTGGCGCATACAACAACTGTATAGGACTGTGATAGCACTACATAGTCATTTGGGGTTTAATACCCTGTGCTGGTATGTGTGTTACTCAGACATGCTTAGGTTTTACTCCCCCACCCCTCCCTGACTTGTCGATGCCTCTGTCTGCCCCTTGCTCTCCCTCACTGGTGCATGTTTAGAACTATACCACCTTTTCTTAGGCAGCAGCATGTGTATTTTAGGTAATGCTCATAATCAGCTGATGGCCTCTGCATGAATTTCAGCCCTCCCCTAGCTGATTGCATGCAGAACAGCTATGGTAACATTCCCATAGCCAATTGCACGGAAATACACTCCAATATCTAGTAACATCATGTTTGTGTTAGTCCTTTTCATTCATTGTGAGCAGGAACTCATTCTGTTGTTTGGCAAACAGCATCTCAGATGGTGTGGGGATTTACCTCTGACAACATACACTGTGGAAACAGGCCAGCACACAGGAGCGAGATGTGCCTGACCTGACTACAGACTGTAAGTGCTGCTATACTGCATTTGGAGTAATGTTGGTTTAACAGGGTGTGTGCGGATATGGCTGTCCTACATGTATTAATACCTGCCATGTCAGTTGTATGTGTAAGAGGACTCCCCATCTGCATGGTCATCTGCAGACTGGGCAGTGTGTGATGCCTTTGGTGTCATGTGTTACCCACAGAACATGTATCTGTGAACTGCAGAAGGTAGTGTGAGGATTGCAGTCTGTTGATGGTGAAAGCCATGACAGTTACTGACTTCATATCCCTCATAGGACATATGTTGCAACAAACTGTTACAACAGTAAAAGCATCATATTATCACATCAACGTGTCAATATTGGCCCTGTGTATGTGATTCCAGCCACAACTTAGTCAACATTTGTACATGTGTCATGCATTGAGAGGTGCATATGTGCTGTACACCATGATTAGTGTCATCATATCTGATAACAAGCCAGTCAGATATTAGATTGCTACACAAGTTATCTACAGTAGTGGTTATACTTATTTATTTATTTATTTATTCCAGGTTGATTACCGGGGAGGTCCACTGGGCTTGAGGGCCCGTTTTCAGTGGAGGCCCGGGGAGAAAAGCTCCACAGAACAAAATTTATTAACATGAAAATTTCAAAGGTAGTTTGTAATACAAACAATGGGTTTCTTCAACAAGAATAAGACAAAAACAGTTACAATTTTTTGTTCAGAAAAAAAATAAAACAAGCTTATAGCATAATAGCTAGAGTTTACTATTTAGTTACGTATATGAATCAGCAGTTGAGAGTGAGGTTAGATGACATTATCTGGACATACTGTGGTTGTTTGTACAGTATTGAGGTCTGTGTACTTATGGTGAATGTCAACAGTGTGTGTATTGTTAATATGTAGCTTGGCCTGTGTACAGACTGTGGTAGTTGTCATCGTCCTAGGTTCCGTACTATCTGATGTTACATGCTGCTTCACTGTATGTTACCATATTGGCTTACATGTTTGTAGGGTCATACACATACATGTCCCATACCACAGTCAGCCATCAGACCAAACTGTGTAGTGGCCCAGTAAATGTAGGGTTAGTGTGTGAGTGGCACATATGAGGATGGTGTTAAACAGATAGTCCATATCAAAGTAAAAAAGCAGTCTTCAGTCTTCAATAAAGGTAAAAAACAGACTTGAATCGAAGAATAAAAGTATAAGAAGTCATGATGGCAGTGAACCTGAAATTGATTTTTTAACACTTCGAACTGATTTGCTAATCCTGGAAAAGAGTATGTCTAAATTAGCCAGGCTACAGAATGAGACGTTTCATCTGCAAGTCTGTGTATCTGAAGGTTTAATACCACGAGGACTCAGAATTTTAAAAATGCCTGCACAGACTGATCAAGATTCTGTATTAGTAAGTGAATGGCAGAAGTTAAATATAGCGACAAGTATGGGCTATATGAGACTTTTAATAAATGCTGCTGAGAGGAAAGAACTGTTAATAGTGGAAGAGGTGAAGACCAACTACTTGCAGCTTTGCAACAGGTATAATTGTGAAGTGTTCACCAGGCTGCTGTCAGAGACTATAGATAATGTGAATACGTACAAATGCAAATTGTTACAAATTAAACTAAGAAAACTAGAGGGATCGACAGGACTTTGCTGTTGGTAATATTTTTACTTGGCCACGTGATACTATGCTGCCTGGCAATAGGCACGCAGGGATGGATGAAGAACGATGGAGTGACATCATCGGAGCTTCTGTTGAGGCTGGAGTTGGCGTTCGAGCAGCGTGTGAGAATGGAACGACGATGGGCACAGCCAGTGAGGCGAGTGAACATCTTGAAGCTAGTGTTCATTTGCCAGCAGTAAATTCGAGTGAATCCATGGGTGCAAGGAGGAAAGTTGTGGTTACAACAGTGGAAGTACACCATGGAGCCAATGGAGAAGTTCAAACTACACTGCAGAGGCAACACCCATTGCCACATTTGGAAGCGGTTACAGCAGCTACACAAGCCCTGGTTTTTCCGCTTCCTATGAGGGACAATTCGCTGAACCGGAGAGCGCCGCAGGGGTCAGGTTTTCAACCCAGGGGCAGGAGCAACACACGCCACAAAAGAAAATTCGAAGAAGTGAAGGAGAATACGTACACAATAAAGAAAGCATTCCAGAATGTAAGACATTAATAACTAATCTTTCTAAACGTACTTTAACTAATTCTGAGATTAATGTACTTTCTAAGGGTCTGTCCTTCATACCCACTAGTGATATGAATATAACAGATTTGATTTTTGACATTAATATGTTTACAAGGAATCTGATGCTTAAATATATGTTTCATCAGAATCAAGTAAGTAATAGTAATGATGTCAGTCATGTCTTTAATAGACCCAGTATGTATGTCCCCAAACAGACAGCACTGATTAATGCGTTTGAACAAATAGTGATAGATGATATATATAGAGTACATAATAGCAAAGTGAATAAGAACAAGTGGCATAATCTCAGTAGGAGTGAATCAGAAGCTCTACATGATCTTGAAAAAGATGATGACCTGGTTATTAGACCTGCAGATAAGGGTGGGCGTATAGTTGTCCTAGACACTGAGCTATATGAAAATTTGATGTATGAGATGTTAGGCAACACTGATTTTTACAAGAAAATTAATTACAGTGAGGTGAAAGGAATGGTAGAATCAGTTAATAATTATATTAAACATTTACATCATGCACAGATGATTACCAAGGAGCTATGTGACTATATCTTTAATATTAAATATACCATTCCGTATATAAAAGGCTTGCCTAAAGTGCATAAGAACCCCAATAGACCACCCATGAGGCCTATTGTCTCGAGTGGTGGATGGTGCACAGAAGCGATATCAATATATTTGGATAAGAAGCTTAGAACAATAGTGGATAGCTCTGAAGTTATTCTTAAGGATACAGAGCAGTTTTTGCATGACCTTTTTGCTTTTATGAAGAAGGATATAACTAGTTCTGGCATTATCTTGGTGAAGCTTGATGTTGTGTCACTATTTACTGTAATTCCCAATACAGTGGGTTTGGGGTTATTACATGAATTAATGAATGATGTTAATATATATAAACCAGATGAAATAGTGATACTAATTGAATTAATGAGAATTGTGCTTAATAATAATGTATTTCTATTTAAGAAACAGGTCTATCACCAAATGAATGGTGTAGCGATGGGTAGCTCGTGCTCAAATACCTATGCCAATGTAGTTATGTAAGCCTGGGAGAGAGTACACGTATTGAATGGACCCTTTAGTGACATGATACCTTTCTACAGGAGATTTGTAGATGATCTTTTTATTCTGTGGAAGGGTAATATGACAGAGTTGTTAGAGTTTGTTGATTATATTAACAACACAACAAGCTTTTTAAAATTCACCTTAAATTACTCTGAAGAAAGCGTGAGCTTTTTGGATGTATTAATAGAAAGAGATGAAAAAGGAGCTATTACCACAAGATTATATAGGAAGGAATGTCATGTAAATAGCTTATTATCAAGGGAGAGCATGCATCTTAAATATGTGTTCAGGAATGTTACCCAGAATCAATTTTTTAGGGCATCCAGATTGAGTGCGAGGCATAATGACTGTCAGGAACAGCTTGTTAAGACCTGTTATGAATTGGATGAGAGGGTTTATGAGAGAAGTATGATAGAGGAAGGCTTTATAAAAGCACAGCAAATGAGAGGTACAAGGGCCAGACCTTATTTCTCAGATAAATTTAACAGGGAAGCTAAGACAAGTGAGAATAAGCTTAAGGTCAATATTTCCTACTCTAGGGATGTGAGGAAATATACAGAGATAGTTAATAACCATTGGAACATTC
The DNA here is from genome assembly GCF_019279795.1 of Protopterus annectens. Classification (NCBI taxonomy): domain Eukaryota; kingdom Metazoa; phylum Chordata; order Ceratodontiformes; family Protopteridae; genus Protopterus; species Protopterus annectens. Next base: position 698,967,577 of record NC_056731.1, read on the forward strand.
TGATGACCGACCCAGTAATTAGTGGAGTGGTAGGATGTAAACCACAATTCACCTTTAAGAACAAAAAGAATCTCAAAAGGAGATTATGTAACGGTCGAGACGAAGTGAATCTTGAGAATATGATTGGCACTAGACCATGTGACAAGTGTAATCAATGCCAGTATATTTGCAGTGATACTCACTTTGTACATCCAGATACAAATGCACTTTATGAGCTTAGGTTTGGTGGTTCATGTTTGACCACCCATGTGGTTTATCTTGCTATCTGTGGCCAGTGCAACTATTTTTATGTAGGCAAAACAGACCGCAGCCTCAGAGAAAGGGTTAGAGAACATGTTTACCACATAGGTAAAGGCTCAGAGAACAACGCTTTGTCTAAGCACGTTTTGAAGGTAGGCCAAAAACATACATTTAGGTTTATGATTGTTGCAAGAACTTATGAGAATATGAGAAATAGTGACATTAGAGATAGAACCGAAGAAGCTGAAGCAAGATGGATAGCTATGCTGAGAGCCAACTCTGGTCACGGGCTGAATGACAGCATGCCCATTAAGCCTATCTTAAGAAAAAGGGGGCTACGTAGGTAAATAGATGGCTATGGGTTTATGTTTTTAATATATTAATATATTAATATATTTTTATGCAATGTTTGCTATGAAATATCTATATTTATATGTTTTTAACAATTTTATTAAAATGATGCATTAAAATTGATGTATTTTTTAGAAGTTCTATATATTTTTAGAAGCTCTACATTATGAATATGAAGATAGAATGTTTTCTAGATATATATTATGTATTTTAGATTTATTGTATTTTATTAAATAGTCACACTTTTGTTGTGTCATACACACTTAGCTTTAAGCAATGCTTTCTGATCTATAAGAGAGAATACAGCTTTAATGGTAAATGGGTTATTGAGTCACATGATTATTTTAGTTAAGTATATATAGGTGTGGTTTACCTTTGTTAGTATACACCTGAGGAAGCAATATGTGAAAGCGCTTATATGACAATAAAGAAGACTTCTTATACTTTTATTCTTCGATTCAAGTCTGTTTCTTACCTTTATTGAAGACCGAAGACTGTTTTTTTACTTTGATTTGGACACTGGAGCCTTACCTCAGCATTTTTTCTGGATTTTTGTTTGCCTTCACTGTGTTTGCAGAGGTATTCTGGTTGCTATTGGGCATTTTCTGCATAGATAGTCCATATACTTTAATATTATGCTAGCTTACCATATGTGGCCGTGGCTGTGTTCTCATTGGTTGTGGTTATGCACGTTCATACAGGTGTATCTTACCCTGTGCTGTGATATGCCTGCACAGCCTGCTATATATGCAGGCACATGTGCATTCCCCCAGAGTAGATGTAGGCCAGTGTTGAGCCAGATTTCCTGTATCCTGCACAGTGCATTGTTACATGCCTAGCAGCTTAGTGTACTTAACAAGTGAGATGTCATGTGCAGATACTTGCCAGATGTACTGCTGCCGGGCCTCCCTTAACATTCATGTATGTCAGACAGAGCAGTGGAATGCTGTACAGCTGTATGTCAATATCTAGTGGGTAGTAAGTGGCCACAACACCCCTGTACCAGCGGTTATTACTTGTCAGGCCAGACAGGGGTGTGCAAATACATAACCTATGGTGGCATATGCATACCAGTCATTATGTGTTATACCCATCTACATGACTGTTAACATCCATATTGTAAGGCATGGTACACATGTTTTACACTAAGGGGTTATGTGTATACCTCCGGACTGTACAGAGTGTGTCAGAATGTCCACACATATTGGCCAATATCTCTGCTGCTGTTGACAGAGTCAGTACGTGCTAGCAGTGGTATTTTACTATGATGTCCTTAGGATGTCTATCAGTAGGCAATGGCACACATGTGGAAAGCAGATGTGACCTCCCACACACACCATGTTTGTGAAGAAAATCCCAATTACAGTAGCAATAGTATATAGAACTGTAATAGTACACAAATAAAGGTTTTCCATTTCTGCAAACCTGTGTGTGGTGTTTTTACTATAACCTCTCTGTGGGAATATGTTGCAGGCGAGGATTGTCATTTGTATGTGTGGCCCATACAGTGTCCAGTTGTTCAGGTGTGAACTGCAGGCATAGTGGTTGTTCCATATTTTGTGCACCTTCTACATATGTATCTTACTGTACATATCTCTGCATGTGTATGTGTAGTCACATGTATATCTATATATATGTAAATGTAAATATATATATATATATATATATATATATATATATATATATATATATATATATATGTGTGTGTGTGTATATCTGTATCTGCATATATGTGTCTGTGTATATGTATCATGGGGATGTTGAAAGCTTCCTCATTTTACATGTCCTATGGGAGCCAGACTGTACTGCATGATATGTTAACAATACCAGCCTGACATCATACAGGTGGTATGTAGTACTGTTAACATCTTGTGGCCATGTCATGTCAGGTCCTGGTTATGGGATCTGCAACACTTGGTAGTGTATTGCAGGGTGGACGTGTCTGGCTGTGGGGGGGGGTATGCCTATCCATACAAGACGTATATTGTTTGGGGCCTCTTAACCCCATTAACAGTGCATGTGAACATATTTGTTTTTGTTAATCTACCATTGCTATATACAGATGTATGGCCACATATACCTATATAGATATATCTATCTGCTTACATATATATGACTATGTCCGTATATACCTACATAGGTATATATCTGCATACATGTATGTACTTTGCTGTGTATATGTAGACATATAGGTGTAGACATATATATGTGTCAATGCAGGCATCTGCATGTATATATGTTCATATATATTTATATATATGTATATATTTCTAAATATGTATATATATATATATATATATGTATCTACATATATCGATATGTTGTATCTGTTTAGATATTAATATATTTACACACACATGCATCTAGATGATGGTATACAGTCTCTGTACTGTTGCATGACTGGGCCTGATGATATATTTCTGACAACATCAGGTATATGTATATCTGGCTTGGCTTACTGATAAGTCACTTTGCATATGGTGTGTAGGGTATGGGTTCGAGCCTTGAAGAGGTTGTTTATTTTGTTGCTGTGCAGACCACAGGCCGTTGAATACAGACTGATTAAGGCACTTTAAAGCAGTGCATCTTCATTAGACAATAATTTAGTTATCAGGAGGGGAACCTGTAGTACCGTGTGTATACCAGAGTTGTGTGTTTCCAATATACCTGAATTAGACATTCTTATTAGGTTTCGTGTGCATACCAGGCAACCTTGTATACCAAGTATGCTTTGTGATACCTACAAATAAAACCATTGCTGTAAACAAAGTCACACATGAAGTCTATTGTTATTAACAGGAAAACATTTGTCCCATGCAGGACGACCCAAAAATTGGGTAACGTTCTTTGCGGTAACACCATGTGCATGGACTACAGCGTGTGGAAGACCAAAGATTCCTGGGTCAGGACAATGTACAAGATGAGTCCCGAGGGGAGGAGGAGTGGAGGGCGGGCAAAGTGTGGTGGTGTGGTAGATATGGTCCGGTAACCAGAGAAGGGATGGTTGCTGCATTTGTGCAGCAGGGGAGAAGGCGGAACTCTGGGTAAAGAAAATATGTGTCGAAGAGAGGCTGGGTTGGATGGGCCTACACTGGTCGGACTGCCTAGTGGGTGGGGAGAGGGAAATGAAATATAAGAAAATAACACATAAACGACAATATATTTAAATCCCTATTTATATAAAACAAATAAAATACAATAAACGTGGTAGTATATTGCAGGGCAGACATTTTTGGCTGTGGGGGGTTAAGCCAATTAGTACAAGACGTTTATTGTTTGGGGTCTTCCAACCCCATTAACGGTGCATGTGGACATATATTTTTCTGTTAATCTACCATTGCTATCTAGGGATGTATGCCAATATATACCTATATAGGTATATATCAACAAAAACAAAAACTAGTAAAAAGACAACTAAGGTGAGCGGACTTGTCGAACTAACTCCATTAATGGTAAGCGCTTTCGTTGGCAATGAATAAGCCAACTTCTTCAGACCTTCGAACCAAAGGCAAAATGTCCTTTAATGTAAAAAAGATTGTTTTTTATAAACAAAGGTAATCCAATCAAGCAATCAATTAGTTAATTAAGTAAAACACAATCATTTAAAAACATCCAACAATAACCATTTGTCTACTGAACCAACAGATAATATTACATAGATTTACCTATTTCCTTGAACTTTAGGCTTTAAACCTTACACAAACCTAGGCTGTCTCATTATAAAAAGTAACAACACAATCTTATAAACATGACTTAAAAGCTCAAAATTAATATCCCTTAAAAACAATATAAAAAAAATATACATGTATAACAAACCTAAATACATCCATTGTTCTATATACCTTATTATATTTATCTAGCTAAAGCTCTGATTTTAAGTAGGCACCTGATAGATACGTACTCATTCAAACCAGGCATAACATAAGCCATAGTACGGATCTGCCACGCCAGCTCTGCTTCCTCCAGTCTAAGCTGCCATGGGGCCCCCCGGTGTTATGGTCTACCTTTTGCAGCACAACAAAACTAAACCTATGATCTGGGTATTCTATAACATGCCTTGCTAGGGTGTTTGTGCTAGTCTGCCTATCAATGCTATATTGATGCTCATATATCCTTTGTTTGAGCTTACATTCTGTCTTGCCAATATAGTAAATTTCGCACTGATTGCAGACCGCCCCATAGACAACCCCTTGGGAATCACAAGAGTGTTTGCCCCAAATTTGGTATGACTTGTCCCTAATGCTGATCTTGTTAGTGATCTTAATATATTTACATTCTGCACATCTTCCACATTTAAACATACCAGTTTGGCCCCTTAATGTTATTTTTGGTCTTTCCACTAGATTTTTCAAATTAAAGCCACTTCTATATGTTATAGATGGTGTTGTGCCCAACTTCTTAACCAATTCATTATCTTGCTGTATTGTTGTATCTTTTGGCATTTCCTGGTTAGGGGTCGCCACAGCGGAACTCCGGTCCGCTAATGATTGGCAGTTGATTTTTACATGCTGAGTTGCCAGCCCTAACGCACAACCTTCAACGAAGGTACGCTCATTCCCGCATGTCTCCATGCAGAAGACGCTCTAGCTGAGTTATCTTGCTGTATTATAGAACAATTTTTAAACATTATCTCCCTAATGCTACCCACATTTAGGGAATAAGTTGTTAAAAAACTTACAATATTCAAGTCCTTATCTTTCCTCCGGGAAATTTTATCCATTGTCCCCCCTAAAGGGGTTGTAAACTTTTGCTTATCTTGTATCAAAGGTTGAAAATACCCCATTGTTCTTTAATTGCATACCTCTTCCATCACTTGTTCTATTAGAGGAAGGGGATATGCCCTTTTCAAAAACATTTTCTTAAGGAAATTACATTCCTCTAGAAAATCATCAAATTTGGACACCATCCTCGCTGCTCTTACTGCCTGTCCCTTAACCACTGCTCTTTTCTTGCGGAAGGGATGGCAACTTGTAAAATGTAAGAACGCATTGGAATATGTGGGTTTTCAATGGATGGTAGACCTGAATTGCCCATTGTTATAGTCCTTACTAAGGTGAATATCCAAAAAATTCACCTCATTTTGGCCCACTGGATATGTGAACTCCAAAAATGAAGTAGATGAAGTAATTTCAGATATAAATCCACTGATCCTATCCATCGGCCCCTTCCATAAAAAGAACATGTCATCCTGGTATCTTGTATACCAAGCTACATGTTCCTTAAATGTTGCACAATTAAATAGGAAATACCTTTCCCAATGGACAAAGACACTATTAGCAAAACTGCTCCCTCAAGGGGAGCCCATTGCAATGCCACTTTTCTGGAGAAATAATTTGTCTGTAAAGAGAATAAAATTATTCTCTAGTATTATTTCAAGGAGAACTTCTATTAAGTTAACTTGCTGATGTTCCATCTCTCTTATATGAAGGAACTCCCTAACCCATTTGATTCTTATTTTATGTGGAAAGGAAGTATAGAGGTCCTTGATGTCCACTTTTAAAAAGGTATAATGTTCATTAAACTCTAATGTGTTAATGCTTTCTAAAAAGTGCCAATAATCTGAGCATACATGTGTCTCTGACTTAACAAATGGTTTCAACTTGAAGTCGACAAACTTAGCAGAAGCATGGTTACTGACCCCCTACCATCCACTATAGGTCTAAAAGGTGGACTATTAACATCTTTGTGAATTTTAGGGGCTCCAAAAAATGTTGGAACTATTGGGACTGGCATGGTCAGAAAATGGTACATGTCCACATCTATGTTCCCTTCAAGAAAAAGGTCGCGCAGCATGCTATTGATTTTGTTATATGCCCCATTTAGCTCATTCTGGCTTGTACTAACATACACATCACTATTCAAATGGCTCAACATTCTTGTTTCGTAGACCTGTTGGTCCATGAAAACCAAACCACCTCCATTGTCGGGTTTCATAACCCTCACATTGCATACATTAAGCAGTTTGAGAAGATCACGCTCATTTGCATTAGTATTTCTATTTTTGTTGTAAGTTGTTACACCACAATTAAGTGCATGCCTAATGTCTATTTCACAAATTTTCTAAAACATAGCCAAAGACGCTTGGAGGGGTGGGTTAAACAGACTTGAAACTCTTAAACTATTGGTAAGCCCAGATTTTTGTCCCATCTCACAAGTCAAGTTTAATTTGCGAACAAACATTTTCAAGTCTAAAATTGTTTTAACTAAATCCGCTCTATGATTCAGAACAAAAGTCAATCCTTTAGCGAACAAATTAGCCATTTCCTCATCCACTTCTAATGAGCTAAAGTTAAAGATATGAAAGTCTCCTTCTGTATTCACCAAAATTTTGGGGACACAATGGGCTATCTCCTCCTTCTGTTTTGATGCCTCCTTTGTGGGGCTTGTTTCTTGTTCTGCCTTGGTTGTACTGTCTGTTGTTAACCGGTATGGGTGTTCCAAAAACCCTGCTGAAAATCACTCTTGTGATTCCCAAGGGGTTGTCTATGGGGCTGCCTGCTATCAGTGCGAAGTTTACTATATTGGCAAGACAGAACGTAAGCTCAAACAAAGGATATATGAGCATCAATATAGCATTGATAGGCAGACTAGCACAAACACCCTAGCAAGGCATGTTATAGAATACCCAGATCATAGGTTTAGTTTTGTTGTGCTGCAAAAGGTAGACCATAACACCGGGGGGCCCCATGGCAGCTTAGACTGGAGGAAGCAGAGCTGGCATGGCAGATCCGATCCGTACAATGGCTTATGTTATGCCTGGTTTGAATGAGTACGTATCTATCAGGTGCCTACTTAAAATCAGAGCTTTAGCTAGATAAATATAATAAGGTATATAGAACAATGGATGTATTTAGGTTTGTTATAGATGTATATATTTTTTGTATTGTTTTTAAGGGATATTAATTTTGAGCTTTTAAGTCATGTTTATAAGATTGTGTTGTTGTTACTTTTTATAATGATTTAGACTAGGTTTGTGTAAGGTTTAAAGCCTAAAGTTCAAGGAACTAGGTAAATCTATATAATATTATCTGTTGGTTCAGTAGACAAATGGTTATTTTTGGATGTTTGTAAATAATTGATTGTGTTTTACTTAATTAACTAAATGATTGCTTGACTGGATTACCTTTGTGTTTAAAAAGCAATCTTTTTTACATTAAAGGACATTTTGTATTTGGTTCGAAGGTCTGAAGAAGTTGGCTTATTCATTGCCAACGAAAGCGCTTACCATTAAAGGAGTTAGTTCAACAAGTCCGCTCTCCTTTGTCATCTTTATATAAGTATATATATTTGCTTACATATTTATAACTATGTCCATATATACCTATGGAGATATATATCTGTTTGCTGTGTATATGTGGATATATAGGTATTGACATATATATCTGTAGATGTCGGCATTTGCATGTTTATATGTTCATATATATTTATATTTATGTATACATTTCTGACTCTATATATATATATATATATATATATATATATATATATATATATATATATATATATATATTTATATATATATATATATATATATATATATATGTATATATATCTGTGTGTGTGTGTGTATCTACATATATAGATATGTAATTATCGCTTTAGATATTAATATATTTACACACACACATACATCTGCATGTTGGTATACATTCTCTGTACTGTTGCATGACTGGGCTGGATGTTATGTTACTGACAACATCTGTTTTTTGTATATCTGGCATGGCTTAGTGGTAAATCACTTTGTATATGGTGTGAATGGTCCTGGGTTTGAGCCTTGCAGAGGTTGTTTATTTTGTTGCTGGGCAGAACATAGGCCATTTGATACAGAGTGATTAAGGCACTTTAAAGCAGTGCATCTTCATTAGACAATAATTGAGTTATCAGGAGGGGAACCTGTAGTGCCGTGTGTATTCCAGGGTTGTGTGTTTCCCGTATACCTGTATTAGACATTCCTATTAGGTATCATGTGCATAAAAGGCAACCTTGTGTACCACATATGTTGTGCGATACCTACAAATAACATCACTGGAGTAAAAAAAGTCACACATGATGTCTACTGTTATTACCAGGAAAACATTCGTCCCATGCAGGATGATGTAAACAATTGGATGACTTTCTTTGCGGTAACACCATATCTCCACCGGTAAGCATGGCTGTGTTTATATGTGCATGGACTACAGCGTGTGGAAGACCAAATATACTTGGGTCGGGACAATGTACAAGATGAGTCCCAAGGGGAGGAGTAGTGGAGGGTGGGAAAAGTGTGGTGGTGTGGTAGCTATGGGCCGGTAACCAGGGAAGGGCTGGTGGTTGCATGTGTGAAGTGGGGGGGGGGGTGTAACTGTGGGTAAAGAATATATGGGTCAAGGAGAGGCTGGGTTGGATGGGCCTGTACTGGTTGGCCGGCCTAGTGGGTGTGGGGGAGGGGAATGAAATATAGAAGAAATAAAAAATAAAAGAAAAATAATTTAAATTCCTATTTAAATAAAACAAAATAAAATGAAATAAACTCGGTAGTGTATCTCAGGCCAGACATGTTTAGCTGTGGGAGATATAGCAATTTGTACAGGATGTATATTGTTTGGGGCCTTTCAACCCCATTAATGATGTATGTGGACATATATGTTTCTGTTAATCTACCATTGCTATCTACAGATGTATGGCCATATATACCTATATAGGTATATATATATATATATATATATATATATATATATATATATATATATATATTTGCTTACATATTTATAACTATGTCCGTATATACCTGTGGAGATATATATCTGCATACATATACATAACTTGCTGTGTATATGTGGACATATAGGTGTTGACATATATATGTGTAGATGTCGGCATTTGCATGTATATATGTTCATATATACCAAAACCAAAGAAATAAAAGAGAATAGTGCTTTAAACACAACCAATAAACATCCAAAATAAAGCACCTAGGAACCAGCAGAACGAAGCCACCAACACAGCATAGAAAGGAGCAAAAAAGTCTGTTTTATTTAACGTTGCAAAGACACCACGTTTTCGTCCTAGTGCATCCAGGACTTCATCAGAAATAAAAAGTACATTGCAGTCCCTCCTTATATACCTCCTTCCTAATTATCTGGTGGTGGTAATTAGTCCCAATTAAATAAAATGACAAAAATTTAAAGATGTAGTAAAACACTCATACTGAAATTTCTGTAACATTAGTTCAATAAATACAGTGCTAATCCATTCTGATCAATACATCCCTCAACATTAGTATAAAAATATATAAGGTCATGTAATAAGTATAATAATTAATTCAGAACAGTTGCATATACATCCACAGTAAACAAATACCTAAACATAAAGGTAAAAACAGAATGTCGCCCCCCCCCACCATGTTGAATAAAAACCTAAAATGCTTATGTGTACATAATGAAATAGAGGTATCCTAAAAAATAACCTAACAAGGTAAACCATTTCATGTAGCTCAATGTTTTTGTTTTTGATATGTATGAAATTAGTTACAAAAAAATGAATTGTATAAAGTTGGTTCTGTAAAGCATACCCTTAGCCTATTCTTTGTTAGAGCTTGGCAGATCTTAATTTGAGAACTGGTACCAGTGAAACATGTTCATTCAGTCCTGGGGGCTTGTTCGCTTCTAGTCTTAACTGCCAGAGAAGTTCTTTAAACTCAGTGGTGGTCTCCCATTGTCCCCCCGTTGGTCTGTTTCAACCTTTTCTATTACAAAGAACCCAAAAACAGCTTCTGTGCATTCTTTGCTGTGCTTATACAAGGCATTGTTTATATCACATTTTTTGATGTCATTTATGTGTTCATATATACAGCGCTTAAGTTTCCTGTTGGTCTTTCCAGTATAGAAAGAACCACAGGTCTTTCATATAGCGACATATATAATTCCATAAGTGTCACAATTACAATAAAAATTGGTTACCAATTTTGTTTTTCTACCTATCAAATCCACAGAATCCCCCTGTAGAATGTGCGTGCATTGTGCACAAGAACCACATTTATATGTACCCTTCTTAGATCTAGAATTATTCACCTTGTAGTTTTCCAACATTTCTTTTATATTCCGACCCTTTCTATAGGTGAACCTAAGTGGGTTTTTAAATAGTGGGTATAAATCTGAATATCTCACAAATCTCTCCCAGTTTTGTGAAATTATATCTTTAATGCAACAAGCATTACTACTAAAATTCAATATAAAGTTACCATTCCGTCCAGTTTGGTCGGTATCATTGTTTGCTTCTCGATGGGTGTTCAGCTCTGGCTTCCCCAAAATTGGACCAAACCTTAATTTTCTTTCCTTCAACATTTCACCTTCCACTTGCTTTATCAACTCTAATGGATACTTTTTTTCCATGAACATAGCCGTTAGTTTACTACTCTCAATAACATAGTCTTGGTCGTTAGATGTCATTCTGCAACTCCTAATAAACTGACCTTTCACAATCCCCTTCTTTTGACTGAAGGGGTGTCCACTAGTGAAAAATAAATAGGAGTTGGAGAATGTCTTTTTCCTAAACACACTAGACTTGAATGCCTTCTCTCCTGGTACTTTTTCAATGAGTACATCCAAATACTGTAACTGGTCATGAGTGATGTTGTGGGTAAATATAAGAAAGGATGTTGTGTTATTCAAATAGATTATGAACTCATTTAACTTATGTTCTGGCCCATTCCAAAAAATGACTATGTCATCCAGGTAGCATCTATAATAACTCCAGTATTGGGAGTAGTCGGAATAGAATACAAATTTCTTTTCCCAGGTGGACAAAACCAAGCTGGCATACATGGGGGCACAACTGGCCCCCATGGCTACTCCACTTGTCAGTTTTAAAAATTTGCCCTCGAAGTAGAGAAAATTGTGTTTGAGTACCAATTCCATCAGTTCTGTCATCAGAGTGATAGTATCATTATGTAAGCTACCCTTTTTTCTCAGTGCTTCTTCGAACCAATCCAAACTCGTTTGGTAAAGTATAACATTGAACAAGTCCAGTATATCTAAAGTAATGAAAGTAAGATTTTCATGATATAACCCCTGGTCAATGCTCCTCAAAAAGTCTCAAGAATCCTTAAGGATGCCCACCTTGTTTAGCCATACTTCCTTTAGTCTTAAATCTAAGTATCTGGCTACTGGATAAGTTTTGGAACCTGAGGCGACTACTATAGGTCTCAAAGGTGGATCAAGGGCATCCTTATGGACCTTTGGTATTTGGAAGATGGAAGGGACTTTGGGTTTGTCATTAGTTAGAAATGATAGAGTCTCCTGGGTTATCTGTTGGTCATTAGCCATTTCCTGTAACACAAAATCTATTTTCCGATGGGCCACATTGATTTCATTGCGGGAAACTCTGGTGTACCTTTCAGAATTATTCAACATTTCCAACATTTTAGTGGAGTATGTTATGCTATCCATAGCCCCCCCCCCCACCCCCTGTCAGGATTTATAATCCTCACATAACCATTCTTTCTCAATGAATCCAACAATGCATGTTCTTCTTTAGTCAAATTGTAGAATCTAGTTTGGTTATTTAGATTTTGTCTCAACTCCATCTCTACTTGGGTCTCAACATTTTTTGAGTTTGGGGTGGAGGGGTGGGTTAAATATACTCTTTTCCTAATAGTGCTAACAGGAGGTCTATTATTAGGCATCATGAGTTCAAGATTTTTCTTCCTCAAAAATAGTTTGAGGTCTATGAGCAAGTGTTCAATTTGACTTGTACTACTAGGTACAAATTTAAGTCCTTTAGTGAACAAACTAAAGTGTATAGGGCCTATATCTAGAGAACTGTAGTAGAAAATGCTGAAATTTTGGTATAAATATCGGTAACCATCCACTTCAATGCTTTCTTCCCTTAAATTCTCAGGTGTTTTATGGGTTTGAACTTCATCTTTTAGTATTCCCCCCCTCTGATACCCACCCTTTGGTTAGGAGTAATTCACTGGATTTTGTTGCCTGATTCTCTCCGATCTCCTCATGGTAGGGAATTCTAAAGGGTCATTCAAGTTGTATCCCCCCTGATCCTCACATCTCTGAAATTCCAAGGGTTCCATAGAGGTGTCCCATTCTGTGTTAGTGTCTCCCCTCTCATTTTCACCCTTTCCATTTTCATAATAATTCTGATATATTCTCCTCTGACTACTAGGTTTAGGGTAACTGCGTTTATCTCTATCTCCATGTAAGCCTAGGGGTTCAGGCATTGCACCTTCATTAATATGCATGGTGCACTGCTATCCTGCTCCAAAACTGGCACTTTCATGCAGAATTAAGCTTGTCCTGTATGGAAGATTAGTGAATCTGGGGGAATATGTTATGGAAACATAGGTACCTTCATATCTAGTCCCTTTAAAATGATGCTGTTGTTGTTGTTGTGTCTTTTGGCTTTTCCTGGTTAGGGGTCGCCACAGCGGAACTCCGGTCCGCTAATGATTGATAGTTGATTTTTACATGCCGAGATACTAGCCCTGATGTACAACCTTCAACGAAGGTACACCCATTCATGCATGACTTGATGCAGAAGACGCTCTAGCTGAGAATTGAACCGGACAGCGTCTTAGTGTGAGGCGACAGTGCTACTGCAGCACCACCACCATGGGTCAAAGGAACAAAACAAGGATGTCCACTGCCCCCTTTATTATTTGCACTTGCAATAAAACATTTTGCTAACTTCATAAAGCATAATAAAAATATAAAAGGTTATAAATTAAATGAAAATATTTCCACTAAAATCCATTTGTTTGCTGATGATATTTTAATCACTAGTGGACATGTTAAAACATCTCTAGAAGATTTAATAAAATCTGTGGATTTCTTCAAAAAACTATCATGGCTAAAATTCAATGAAAATAAAAGAAATACGTTGCTAATAAACAAACAGATAATGGATAGGTTGACTACATTTAAAAACTTCAACTGGGGAAATTCTCAAATAAAATATTTAGGACTAATCATTGAATCAACCTATAAACAATAATAACTAATTATCAACAAGTAATCAATACTATAACAAAATTAATAGAATTGTAGAACAAATTATTCTTTACTTTTGGGGACAAGTTAACTTTAATTAAAATGATAGTACTACTGAAGATTTTATACATCAGCCAATCATTAATAGTCTCCCTGTCAAAAGCAATTATAAAAAAGTTAAACCCTATCTTAATAAAGTTCTCATGGCATCCAAAAAAAACCTAGAATCTCCCAACACTGTCAAACTTTATGTTGGGAAGAAGGAGGTATAGCTTTTCATAACATGAAACTATATATTACATCTATGATTATAAAAACAGTTTACATGTGGCTAGATTCTTCTCATACCACATGCTGGAAATCAATTCATGAAACATTAATAACAAAAAACAATAAAAATATAATTGATACATTTAATAATATTGATAGAAATGTATTGATATGGATTACAAAAGGTTATTCATTCAATGAAAAACATCAATATACCATCTTTCCGTTTCTGAATCAAATTCGTATATTATCTAAAATCTCATTAAATCAAATTATTTATGTAAAGATTTATCAATAATATTATTCCCAATAGCTTACATGAGTTGATGTGTAATATCTTTTAATACCAAAAAATATATAGATTTGAAGGAGAATGGGCTTATACATTGGCATCAATTCTTATTTATCAGGAAACAAAATACATTTTGCAGATTATTTATTTGCAAAATATAGCATAGAAAATAATAGTTGGCTAGACTTACAAATATGTAAATAATTTATACAAGATAAAATCAAAGTACCATTCAATACACAAAATATTCACATTCCCAAAATTCTAAACGTTTTATCTAATATCAATAACAAATCATCTAATAATATTTCGTCATTATTAACAATTTACAAAATCATAAGAAATGCATTTGCCTTATCTGATAGCTCATTCGGGGAAAAATAAAATTTACTAGAAAAGTATTAATTATATTAGAAATTTTTGAATTTTGTTATGAACTTTACAAATAGTATGTACATAGTTTCATGAGATTGTTAATAATTGTGTAAATGATTATTGTTTTGTTTTAAAAATAAAATCAGTTATCAAAGGAAAGTAGTATTGCTTGAAATTAATTAATCCTCAAGTCTTGGAGAGTACCTTCATAAGGTTGACCCTGTTTTTACAAAATGTCACCAAGATGACACAGATATCCAGACTGTATTTTATATAGCACATATCATGTACAGCACTTTTTAACAAAGGTTAAATAAGTTAAAAAAATGAAAAAGATGGCTGGTTGCACATGTCCCAGGATAAAAAAAAATGCACAATCTTGTTATGCACACTGGTACAAGGGCTGAAAAAATGATATTAAAGGATTATCACTACAGGGAAACATTCCTACAATGTGGTTGGGACAGACTTGGGAAGAGGATGCGATCCCTCCCTCATAGTAGAAGGAAGTAGTTCACAAAAAATATAAAAACTGATATGCCAAAAAAGTGCCATAAAGATGACAAAGTGGACTACTGCGGATAAGGAAGGACTTATGTATTGTCACTTTTATGCAAGAAGTCAAGAATTCCCAGCCAGAAGATATTCAAAAAGATTAAGAGTGAAATTAGAGGAAAAATATTTGCACAAGAAAGCTGTCAAAATCTTTAAATGCAAATGTGTTCATTAATGCAACAGATTCATGTAAAACATTATATAGACCAAGACACTTTAGGATGTTTGTAAAAAGAAGTGACAGAAGAAGTGCAAAAATATAAAGAAAAATCTATAGACATTTTTGAAAAGATATAAAAAAGAAAGATGGACTTTGGAAAGAAAGACAGATCTGATAAGGTGTAATATTTATGCAAAGAAGAAAGCCAAACAAATCAATACAAAAAGCAGCTCCAAAGACATTTGAAGAAAAACAAAGGCAAAGGCACCCAGATATGATGAATTTTCAAAATACAAAAAATAAGATCACTAAGGGGGCATGTAGAACAGAAGATGTGTACAGTAGTAGTTAAACAAATAGAAGCTGAAGTTATGGAATACCTCCAAAGTGAAGGATTTAGTGCAGAAAGCATAACACAGTTATGTCACAGCATGATGGGCAATGAGTCTCCAAAGTAAGGAGAAAGAAGTGGAGCAGGACACATCTGAAGAAGAAATATGGGCATGGGAAAGAAATGGATGACACAGTGTGCAGCTGAAGAGAATATGTCACAGGAAGATGACTTGGAACTTTCTGTAGAATGCCTGCAGGAAATAGAGAACAAAGAATATGCTCTCAGTTTAGAAGTAAATAACATAAGAGAAGAGATGCTTGAGTTAATAGAGATGCATAGATATAGTAAGACTGATGAAAGAGATAGATTACAGAAAGTCAAGCGTTGTCGCCTCATAGTTAGACGTTGCCCGTTCGATTCTCAGTTAGAGCGTCTTCTGTGTGGTGACATGCATGATTGGGCATTCCTTCATTGAAGGTTGTGCATTAGGCTCAGCAAGCCAGCATGTAAAAATCTACTGCCAACCATTAGCGGACCGGAGTTCCGCTGTGGCGACCCCTAACCGGGAAAAGCCGAAAGACACAAAATGACACCCAAAATGTTGAAAGTCTGATAAAGCAAATTAACACAGAAATCAAAACTGTTAATGCTAATGCATATGATATAACAGGAGTAAATAGGATATATTACTTTTTCAGCTAAATTAATAACTGATAGACTCTTACCACAAAAACACAGAGCAATAAGGGAAAGGAAAGGAAGAAATCAAATGCTGTCATGGAAGCACTGAATTGAGAAAACTATAAAATAGATAAGACAAAAAAATGTCACTAGTAGAAGAGTATAGAAGAGGGAACAGGTCGACAAAAATACTTAGAAAGATGGAGGTGCTAAAAGCAATACACAGTATCAGAAGAGATCAGGATCTATCATACAGTAATGCAAATAGTAAAATAAAGATATCGGCAAAGGCAGAAAAATAAGCAATTCATTGATGATCCAAAAATGTATTACAGATAATTAAGAAACAAAGCAAAAGGAATAGAAAAACCTCCAAAGAAGTACTAGATGCATTTTGTAGAAATATAGGTCTATATTATATACTCAAAAGCCGACAATGTCGAATCTGACATTGCCGACACAAGAATATCAAACACTTAAAATCTCGAGCGTGTAAACAGAAATCTCTGTAAGGGGAGATTTCCATTTACTGCAATGTAGTGTGGTCTTGGAGTTGGTATATTTTAGTAGCAGGGGGTGTGGTGGGCTTGCCCCCCTGTTTAAATCCATTAGGTTACTTTTTTCTTTCTTTTTTTTTGTCTTTTTATAAGGTCGATGTCTTCAAACACTGACCATATGGTGTCAACCATATGTTGTTTGATGTTTTCAAACGTCAATCTTATAATATAGACCCAGAAATATCTATGATGACCCGGCGGAACATAACAAAGTTGCATAATGGATAGAAGAATTAAAAAAAAAAGTAAGAAGTTCAAATGTACAGGATATGAAATGGGATGAGCAATGGCCAGAAAAATTTAAACAAAATTAAGGAAAGTTCCTAAATGGAAAACCCCAGACCAAAGTGCAGTACCTAACTTTTGGCTAAAAGTATTAACATCTTTACACAAA
The DNA here is from genome assembly GCF_019279795.1 of Protopterus annectens. Classification (NCBI taxonomy): domain Eukaryota; kingdom Metazoa; phylum Chordata; order Ceratodontiformes; family Protopteridae; genus Protopterus; species Protopterus annectens. The sequence continues at coordinate 698,984,766 of NC_056731.1, forward strand.
GATTTATACCTGAGAAGAACTACTTATATGTGCTTCTCAAACAGACATCAACCTGGTTAACAACAGGAAAAATGATACTACTCCTTAAGAGTGAACCTACAAGGTATCCAAAAAACTAACCAATTAGTTGCCTTATGATGATGTATAAACTATATACTGGAATTGATGCCAAAAGAGTTTATAGTCATTTAGAAGAAAACTCCATCATGGCAATAGAATAAAAGGGAAATAAAAGAAAGTCATATGGAACAAAGGATCCTTTGTTGTTAAGTAAAGTCACTTTTTACATAATAGCCATATCACTGTAAGAAGTTATTTATATGCATTTACATTGAGTATCCTGTAGGCAGGTAATGGAGGAGCTATGCAGGAAATGGAAGAAAGAGAGAGAAGAGCTAGTAGGTATATGGTTAGGTGATCTGAACTTTTTGGAGACATGAGTACTGTCATTGTTGTCTCTGGGACATGAATAAAGAGTCTTTGTGGGTTCTGTTCAAGCAGCTTTATTTCATACAAACACATTACTACTGTTGGCTATTGACTTTAACTTAAGTATTCTGATTTTATCTGAGCCTTTTTTGTGAGCAGCTACCATGGGCGACACCCATTCAGTTGGTCCTGTGACTGGACAAATCACATCTTTCTGCACCATTTTATCCAACTGGGCCTTAACTTTATCTTGCTTAGGTATCAGAACTCTTCTTGCTGGTCTGAGTACTGGACTGACCTCTTTGTCTAACTTCATGAAATGCACAACTGTAAGTTTGCCTATCTTTTCATCAAAAACATCAACATACTCTGAGAAAATGGCTTTTAAAAATTTAGAACTCAGAAATGCACTGATGTGATGCACTTCTTTAGCAAAAGGAAATAGATTCATCCTTAAACTATCTTTGAGACCCAGTAAAGATTACACTGGTCTTTGGACTATGTAGAATAACAAGCTGTAACAGTTCTCGGCCAAATAACATGAAAGTATAACTGGACCTTCAGTTTAAATTTCTTCACCTCCATAAGCAACAAGTCTCATACTACTGGTTACATTGAGTTGTTCGTTAGTTCTCACTCTAGCAAATGTGTCTGCTGATATAACATTACACTTTGAACCAGTGTCTACTTCGAGCTCTGTGGATCTTCCCTTAATCTCGACAATACAAAATAGTTCATTTCTTGTTAAGTTTACTGCATCATCTCTTTCACCAAGCAGAGATACACCATGTACATAGACAGCTGACTGCTTCGGCTCTACTTGATCAACTTGCTTTTTCGTGTGACATTTCTTTACAACTGTCTGAGGCTTACTTGATTGCAAAATTTTTAAAAATGGTTCAATTTTTTACACTTGTGACATTGCTTTTAGACTCATGATTTGCACCACAATTACGACAATTAACAATAAAGCTAGATTGGATTTTGCTAATTCATGTTTATACTACACTGAGCTGGTGCTGGAGCATGGACATTTCTTGGAACTTTCTAGAAAACCTTCTGGCTTCTTTGGAAACCCTGTAGCTGCCACGTGCTTAGGCCTGCTCTTGTTTGCCACATGTTGCATACTATCTACATGTGCTATGGAGCCAACTGAAACCATGATCTTGTCACTCACAAGCATACGTGTGTGTTTCTCTGTCACCTCATGGATTTGACAAATCGTTATGGCTTTCTTCAATGTTAAATCACTGTCACAAAGTAAAATCTTATTCACAGCAGTACTAATACCAAATACATCTACATGCCTGTCCATTATCAGCTCATCTTTTAAATCACCCAACTGACACATTTTAGCTCTGTTTCTCAAGTCAGTTATATAAGCTGCAAATGTTTCTCCTGGTTTCTGATCTCTTCTGTAAAACAAATACCTCTCTAATGTAATATTCGTCTGGGGGTTACACATTTCTCTGAACTTGCACTTCAAACACTTGGGGTCTTCCATTGATTCAGCTTGTACAACTATATGGTGGTCCGCATCTTCTACTTCATATACTACTGGTGCATACACAAATGAATACTCTCTTTCTATGGCCTCTGAGCATGCTAGGTTTAGCAGAATAAAAATGTTGTTATGCGTGCATCTCTATCTGCATAAGTTGCTTGTATAAAAATATTGCACTCTTGCTCAAATATTCTCCAGTTCTCTGCAATATTCTGATCAAATACAAGTGGTAGGGGTCTTTAAAATCCATCTGCCATATTAACACATACAGCAAAGGGATTTGCAAATAAGAATAAACATACACACATGCACATGTGCCAGAACTAATGCCAGTAATTGTCCAATGCCTTTGTACTCTGAACTTATACCTTTGTTGGGCTTTTCAGAATTATGTGAATAAGCAAATTCATAGTACTTTTGAATAATTGGACTTTGCGAAATAAAGTTCTCAGGCATTTTGGTACTTTTATAATGTGGTAAGGGTGAAAATGCTAAACTCATTAATTATGTGCTACCATCATTTTAAAAAACATTTGAGAACTTTACGATGCAACCTAATAGCTCTTGAGCACTGTAATACTCTTGTAATGCCATATTTTGTATGAAAACATCTCTTATCAGTGTAAGAAAAGTCAAGCAGATGCACAATGTGAATAAATCAAACATCTGTTGCTTTAAACTCACTAAATTTTGAAGTAATTGCACTTTGCGAATAATTGCATACAGGCATACAGCACACTGAAATGTCCCTAAAATGGTAATACCTTACTAGGCAACTCTCCACAGTATGAGAAACACTCTGTAATGGCTACACATTATGAATAGACACACCCAGCACAAGAAACTTTTTTGAAATGGCTATACTTTGACTTTATTACATGAAACATTTTGGACACAATAAACTCTTTGAAATACATGCACAGTAATACGCACACACTAAAAGCACTTTTACACATTTTGAGATACTTTGAATAAGTCTAGTTATGCCCTTGATACAATACAAAGTTGTAGTTATGCCCAAATACAGCACTTTGCCAAAACACATACAGTTGCCTTGCTTTATTTTGCTTAATGTGCCCCTTTCTTTTCTTATTATATTTGTTTTGCTCATTTAAGCCCTTTTCTTGCCTAATATGCTTTTCATGTGCTCGTTTTACTCTAAACATGTCCAGTTTTGCCTTGATCGCACTCATTTTCCTCCAAACATGCCCATTTTTCTTTAAATATACTCATTTTGCTTTGCTGTTAATTATTTCATTGAATACTTTTATCTTAAATATTTTTTTAGTTAAACTTTTCATACTTTCCACTTACCTGAGAATGTATCTTTTGACCTTGTAATTCCCATTTACTGTCTTTCATATTGAATAAATAGTTCATGTTATTTCTCACTACCTTTGGTTCTTTCTGGCTATGTTTGTGCACTTTTCTCTCGGTTTTACCTACAGTGTCATCTTTGCACCTCATGCTTCTGAATATTCTTCTCTCTTCCATCCCAGTTCTGACACAATGTCACTTTCGTGTCTGGGACATGAATAAGGAGTCTTTGTGGGTTATGTTCAAACAACTTTATTTCATACAAACACATTACTACTGTTGGCTATTGACTTTAATGTAAGTAACTTATATACAAACTAACAACTATGATGATGCATACTCACTCCCTGGCTGCTCCTTCAAAATGAGACTAGAGGTTTGCATGTGTGTGTTATGTAAGTGCACATACAGCCTCACATGCTTCTTAAAGAAGTAACACTCACTTTACATTTTAAAAATATTCCTAGGCTAAATATCACCTACTAAGTGACATTGTAGCAAAAATCCAAGCCTTTCAAACTCTGGGAACACATACGCATATGAGGAATTGTTCCCAGAAACCCAGTATAATCATGTAAATAGCTGCATAGAGATAGCTGTACCTACCCAAAAAAGACATTAGGCAACCTCCAAAAACAAACAACACTAGTGGAATGTCAGTATAAACAGAGTGTATGACAAAAGAAAGAAACGCATGTCCAAAAATGGGAAGGAAGTTTGTCCCTCATCAACCTGACCAATGAATGCAGGGCCTAATCATATCCACTAATGCTAAATCTGAGATAAACATAGCCATCCTACATAAGGACAACCATATGATTTTCTTCATTTATGTCCATAATCCTAAAGGCTACAGCCAGCAATGTGCCAGAAGAATTGTGAATGGAGCCACCTATACAGTGCCTGAGGAAATAGAAAATCTGCTGGATGATAAAGCTCCAATTTTACCCCACTATTAGCCCCAGTCAGCCCTGAGAAATACCCCCTAACATATCTCCACAGACTATCAATAATGCAAAGAACACTACTTCAGTGGGCTTAGATAGTATCCCAGAATGCCTCCTGAATATCACAAAATATGAACTGTAAGGCTTGCTAGAGACTCTGTTTAAACATAGTCTCTAGAGAGTCTTCGAGCCAAGCAAACAGGGGACTGTAATGGTTACCCCTCTACACAAAGGGGGGGGGGTGTCTACACACCCAGGAACTACAGACTAGTAAGTCTGACTAGTCTCATTTACAAGGCCATAGAAAGAATTATCATGGATCTGATAAACAATGACATACTGCTCCCAATACATTACTAAACTCTGGAATAGTAGCGCCACACAAATAAAACTCTCTGACAAACTCAATAGTTTTGAAGCACTGCTTAAACAACATCTTAACCAATCCTCGTCCCAAAAATGTTCATCACCAGGTTAAGACTTAGTGCTCACTGTATGATACCCTTCAAACACTCTTAAACAGTATATTCTCAACCTCTCACTGAAATGACAAAACACTTTTTATACATAATTGCTGCCTATTCCATTAAGTTGTAAGTGGGCTTGCTCTTCAGTAACTTCTATTGCTGTAAAATCTTAGAATGTATAAATGTAAGTACCATATGTGCAGCTACTCTATGTGTATAAATGAAAATAGAAATGTAAGTACTGTGTGTTTATAAGTATAATACGATGTAAACAAATGGAGCATTCTCTCTTGGCCTCTGCTGAAAATGGGTATTATCCAGTCTGGCTTTCCTGGTAAACAAAGATAAATAAATAAATACATGGATAAATAAATACATAAATAAATAAATAGAAAACCTGCAAGCACTGGACCCTACTCAGTTTGATTTTGTCATAGACAGGTCATGCCTAATTAACCTGGTGGACCTCTTCAGGAAAGTCACTAAAGACATGGATGAGGGCAAAACAATGTACTCTGCCTACCTTGCCATGGCAAAGAAGTTCAACATGATACCTCACTTGGGCATTTTAAATAAAATTACAAAATTAAGCATAAACCCATATGTCACCCATTGGATGGCCAGCTAGCTTACTGATAGGAAACAAGAAGTTAGAATAGTGTAATCCACCTTCACAAAGACGTCAGTCACTAGCAGATAGATCAATGCTGGGTCATCTCCTTTTTGGCATCTACTTCTCTGAAGTCAAACCAAATGTCAAGGGCCTGTGGTGTCTTTAGTCCATGGCTCTTGCATGAGTTGTTTGTCTGTGCTAGGCCCTCTTGAAGGGTATCGGTGTCTTTAGGGGAGTGTGCCCCTTGGAAATTCAACCACCTCTAAAAATGTCTACAAAGGAGTCAGGAATCTGGGAGGGCATGTTGAAAGTAGCCTGACCTTTGACCACCACATGTCTGCTGTGGTGAGAAAAACATCCTATGTTGCACAGCTTATCCAGGTCCATGGAGGTTATTATTCTGCTGTATTGAGCTGTCGTCAGACCAGTCACTGCATGCAATGCACAGTTTGGCATGTACTTGAGCAGTCCCATGCAACATCTTGAATGACCACAAAAGTTCCTCAAAAAAAGAATACAGAGAGCAAAAATGTCTTATGTGAACTATCTCAAAGTTCTATCCCCTATGCCTAGTCTGCTAAAGATTGCTGCATGGTGATCTATACTTGGCCTACAAGGCATCCTATGATCCCACACTGATGGATTTGTTGCATATCTTCAAAACAAATAGCATCAAAAATGTCCTCTCTAAGTACCTAAACCTCATTAGTGACATAAACAGGACATATTTGAGGGCCAGGTATGTGTCTCAATGATTACCACTTCTCTAGAACAAGTATCCCATCCATGTGAAGCAAAGCTCATCACTAACCCTATTCAAACATTACTTGGACAAATGGATGTGAAATCACAAATTTACCCATGGGATGGCTTCTGTGTCCCTAATGGACAGGGGCTGCTTGTGAATCCTCGATGTAGAAAAGCATATATCATAACTGCAAAATTCCTTGGGTATTGACACATCAGCAAAATTTTGGTAAATATGGGGTAAGCTTGGCTAGACTAGAAATGGCTCTTGGGCTTATAGCCTAGTACCTACCTAAGAATCTATGGGAGTGACCTTACCATTGTATCATCAGATTTCAGATCAGGTATTTATGCCAAACAATTATTATAACTGGCCTCAGAACAGATGCCAGAATTAGCCTGCTGTTGTGCTCCAGCCTCTACAGGAGTTATGATAACCGATATCTTCCCTGTCAGTACACAACAAAGCATGCACTATGGTGATTGTGTGTACCTTTGCCAAAGCCATGCCCCATTGGCAAAAAAGATGTACCATGCAAATGCAACCTACCTTTATCACTATCCTGACATGGCTGGATATCTAATGCACCTTAAGAATACATAGCCATCAGTTGCTCTGGTCTACCTACAATACCTATGAACAGCAGAACTTTGCAAATATCTAGAGTAAGAAATACTAACCCTGTAGGTCCTACCCATGTGACAAACTATTCTGCTGCTATGGAATGAGTCTTTGACTTGGCAGCGTGCAATATCTCAGTAATATGCTTATAGCACAACAGTAATGTCCTCTATGATATTTATATCATGGGCCACTGTCTGCAACACCTGATCACATAAGGGATGGTCAGCACTTCCTCAACCCAGCAGATGATGTGTATAAGTGCTTGCATCAGCACATCATTTACAACAGCACTGAAATTGCCTGTCCTCTGCCATTTATGGCTTCCTGTAGACATCTAGACACTTTGGAACACATGAGGCAGAACTATAAGAATATATATTACTGGGACACATAGAATAGTGACTATGAAAAAAAAGGGGAAATGCATGACAACATACACTATACAAAGGGACAGCATACGTTGTATGCTATACAGCAGTTTTAGGAATATATACAAGAATACATACATCAGGTGCACATGCCAACCAGCATATAAAGCGTAAGGCAGACATTAGTACTGTTGACAGCTGGAGCCACCTTGGTATCCACTGGTGATATGGGCTTTATGTAATATTGTGTGTAGTGGGCATGTGTAGGCATATGACTGCTATACTCATCACCATCACAGTCCAATTCTTAAATTTGACAGGCCATAACATATGTGTAACAGTGCCAGGTATACAGGGACATGTTGTCCTAATATTGTCAGCCAACTTGATGCAAGTACCTCCAACAAACAACAGACACATGCTGGTATTTAAGTTCTTTTTACCAACCTTTAGGAACATGATGTCCATTGGAAATTGACACATCCTTACGAAGGTAGAGAAAACACAACTACCTCACAGTTTAAGAATACTGTGTCCCTCTTCACATTATCTATAGATCCAAAAAGTAATCACATTCCCTTAGTAGTAGCGCCCAGATTTGCATTATACCTCTTCAGATCTATGTGATTTAGTTTAGAATGTGTGCTCCTCCTGAATTATATAAGCTTATATCTTTCTGCATGGTGTGTAGGAAAATTAGGCCAGGAGGAGCAAGTGTCTATAAATCCCAGTATTTTCTGTGGTGTACCAGCAGCATTAAGGCACAACCTTCTGCCTTTGCTGACCTCTACCAGTTTGTAGCTCTGAGGTGTTCTGATGATCTACATGGGTATGCACACTGGACTAATTCACAATTAGTTGTGCTGCACAAATCACATTGTAGACAAGATTGTCAGATCTGTGAAACAATACACCAGTGCAAGGGTACTTTAGAAGGACACCAGACCACAGGATGTAAAATCTACCAATTTATTGAATAAACCAAAATGATTGTGAGCAAAAATGGTCAGTTGAAGCTTTACATGCTTTTCTTCACAAATACAATACAACTTTGAACTTTCTCAGAACAACATATTACCAACAAACCTGTAAATGCATAGATTGTTACAAATGACTTGAGCATCCATTTTTAATTGACAATTAAAAGCCACCAATCAAAACCTTAAACAGTTTAAAAACCTGATACAAGTCCACTAAAATAAATTAATGATTAAATAATCTAAAAAAGGTATCATTTATTAACCTTTATCATGAACATATGACCCTTTTCTCCATGCCTTTAAAAATGCTAAAATATACAAATGTGCACATAATAATAATTAATGAATATATAATATTAATGGATAAAAATTGATTTGGGCTTATGGATTCATTACATTGTATTATTCTCAGTTTTGCTGCCATTGTTTTGGGACAGGTATGAAGGCTACACTATCATTAATACCTGGAAAATGGGTTGCATCTAACCTTAACAGCCAAATGAGCTCCTTGTAAGTAATTCTTTCCTTCCAAGCTCTTGCTCTGGGATTAGGGGACAACTTTTAAGTATAATAAATACAAATGTGTTATAAGATATACAATTAATAGAATGTCTAAATAAGCCATTGTTAATGTTGCTCCTGGAAATTTCATAATTGTGCTCATAAATATGTTTTTTAAGTCCTTTCTATTTTTATACATAAAGTACTGGACATACAGAGCATAGAGCAAGATAAATAATGCCTTTGGTGTTACAATAATACCTCTTAGCATATATGATTGTTTATAAGGATTGTTTATAAGTTCTCCAAAATAATGGTACATTTTTCACAAATATCTTCTTGGCTAACCTCACAAACTGGCCTTTCACCAATCCTTTCTTTAGTGAGAATGGGTGGTAAGTGCTAAAATGTAACTATATGTTCAAAAAGGTTGGTTTTCTGTAAATGGAAACAAAATGACGTGACCTTTTAATAATAGTCGTATCAAAAAATTGACATAGTTGTCATTTAACTCATAAGTAAATTCCAAAATAGAAGCCGTGATTTTTATAAATGCCACAAAGTTAATTACTTTGTCTGGACTACCATTCCATAATATAAAGATGTCGTCCAAAAAATGTATATATAGTGACACTGCAAAAATAGTCTGATTGAAATAAGTACCTTCTGTCCCATGTTAACATCACTATATTGGCAAATAATGGGGTACAAGCTGCTCCCATTGCTACACCTCTAACTTGGTTAAATATCTCTCCCTCAAAGAATATGTAGTTGTTTCCCAGTACAATTTCCATATAATCCATAATTAATCTTATGTTCTTGGTGGACAGGAAATCTAAAGAAAGAAGAGCTTCATGAAAAAAATCCAAGCCTACCTTTTGGGGATGCTAAATCAGGTCAATTATATCAACTGTAAAAAGTGTAACATTCTCACTCCATCACTCCATAAGTCTAATTTTCAGTCTCCCCAAGAAATCCTCTTGTTTTCAGGCTCCCAAAGAAATCCTAGGAATTTTTTAACATGTGAATGCTCAGATTTTTCCCAGTCTTTAACATTTTATCAACCATGACAGCAAAGGGATACGATTTTTGAGCCTTGTTCCACCACAAGTGGTCTGAATAGAGGTTTTAAAATATCTTTGTGCACTATGGGTATGCAAAAAATGGTGGGTATGATAACTGTCACATTTTTTACGAATGTATAGCTATCAGAGGTAATATAAGCAATGTGCACTTCGTTTTTGGAAACAACTGTATAAGTGTTGCCATTGTGGAGGATGTTAAACATATCATTAATATAGTCTATATCGTCATATAAGACAACTCCTCCTCCCTTGTCTGGTCTCATAGTCCTGGTGGAATTCTCATTCCTAAGGATAGAAAGCAAATCTCTTTTTATGCAAGGCAAGATTATGCATTTTAGTATTTATTATAAATTATAAAAATTATAAAATTTATAAATTATAAAAATTGCCCTCACATGTTTGCATGATGTTTTCACCAGAGACAAACATGAATATGAAGCAGGTACGGCATATTATTTACCCAATAAACATATCAACCAGGCTAATAGTACGGATATATCAGTCCAACTTGATCAGAGTCCTCACGGGCTTCAAGTTGGACCAGAGCATGAAGAATTGCTTATAGGGCATATCCATGGATAGGACAACTTGTTTAAGTACAATGATCCTTTAGAGTATCCACCCCTCAGATGCTCTGAGATTATAGCCAGCTAGTCATATCCACAAACTGAGAGTACAGGAGGTCAACAATTACAGTTGTACAGAACATTCAGAAATTAACACGGGTACCAACAGAAGAGGAAGAGGATGAGGAAAGAACAGGGACACGAGATCATCCAAGAAATATGCCTACAGTCATTACAAATGTAGGTTTGATAGTTCAATATAATGGTTTTAAAATATTTAATTACAGTAGTTTAACTATTACAAGCAACTACTTTTCCCTGTTCAAAAATGAGTTCACTTATGTTCCAACAGCCAAATATGGCCTCACAGGCTCACGTACAGGGTTTAAATTATATTCTAGGAAGTTCAATTTTGCTAGACAGTTACAAGATCATTATAATGGGAGTACTTCCAATATTCATTCAATTAAAAAGAAGAGTATTGCTATGATCCTTATGAATCCCACTGTGCAGACATTTATGCAAACATGAGAGGGTGAATTTTATAAATATTTTGTTTTGGGTAAGAAGAATACTAAAACACTTAGGGCTAGATTCAATAAAACCTACATGGCTTGCTAAAACTGTATTCATTGTAGCTGATTTGTATTCAGTAAATGGCTCTACATAGTGTGTAGAGACACTCTGACACAGTAAACATTGTGGCATGATACAACATAAGCAGCTGAATTGTATGCTAATCAACCAATCTAAGGTGGAGGAGCTTTTCAACAATCTATAAAGAAATTGTGTACAGTTAGTGTAGGTTTTAGCATCGAATTCCAAAAACTATCGGAAAACAGCCCTGGAAACTACACTACATAGAAGGAATGTTAGGGGCTGCTGCTGTTCTGCAACAGGCTCAACTCAGTGCTGTTGCTACTGCTAATAGACCTCAGCCAAGAAGGGGAAGGATGTTTAGACCCCATTTAACTTTTCATGATCTGCATGAGGTGGAAATAGTAGAGCTTTACACGGTGGATAGAGGCACACTATAGGAACTCTGCCACTTCTGTCATCCTCAGCTGACAGCAAGGGAAAACTGAGGGGAAGCAATACTTGTGGAGACTAAGGTATGTGTAGCAGTTAGAATTTTAGCTACATGAACCTTCCAGAGACCAACAGCAGACATGCTGGGGGCATCACAGGCATCAGCATCCAGGATCCTACATCAATTCCTGAATCCTAGGTTACAGCATGACAGTGAGTACATACATTTTCCCTGTATCCCTGAGGGCAGGGTTACAACTATGCAAGATTTCTGTCCTGTAGCACACTTCCCAGACGTCTTGGATGCCATGGACTGCATGCACATTGAGATCAAATCACCACCTGGAGAACAGTGAAGGGTCTACATAAACAGAAAGGGCTTCTAATCCAGTAGCTGCCAGATCATGTGCAATGCTAAGGAAATCATCCTGAATATGTATGCTAGCAATGCTGGCTGTTACCATGACTCCCATATCTGGCACAACTCTCAGGTCTACCAGAGGTTTTACAAGGGGAATATCCCACAAGTTCATTTATTGGGGAATGCAGGGTATGCACTTGAACCATAGTTGATGGCATCCATCAGAAATGCACATCTACCCACCAAAGAATGCTATAATGAGGCATACACTCAAACAAGAAATATCATAAATGTATTTGAGCTGCTGAAATCATGGCTTCAGCCGCTAGATTCATGGGAGTTGGGCCTGTACTATGATCCCAGTATTTGTGCTGAAATGTTCACTATCTATGCTATCCTTCAAAATATTTTCCTGAGAAAACAGCTTCAATGGGAACACAAAGGGGAAGGGCACATCCCACCACTACTGTCATGGTTATCACAGCCACATGCAGGTGAGGAGTCAGAGTGAGAAACACCAGCCTCTGTAGGTCTAGGTAGACATAGGTGTGCACAGTATAAACACCTATGGGATGGCATAATGGTTGAGGTCTTTACCTCACTGATTTATCTCACAGATGCCCTTACCCTGGCCAACAGTGAATGGATAACACACATGCTGACCACCTATGGGGTACAACTTTCACCCTATGCACATATATACAGTAATATTTTTGCCAGGCAATGCTCACAATCTTTACTTACCTATCTAATGGATGTATATCACTAGCATCACACAGAGTCAGCCCCAAATTACAACAGTTGTAACTGCAGGACTATCAAGGTAAGTGTTGAACCTGGAACAGGGAAATAAATGGGTAAGAACACAAATGAATGACAATTCCTTGCATACTGTTACTTGCTAATGTAACTAAGTAGAAGGTGGGTGAGTTTTACAGCAATGACATCAATATGTGACAGCACTGACTTATGACAATAGATGTCTGCTGTTAATCAACTAATGGACCTCATGCATCAAAGATACACACAATACAAAACCCTGTAAGAAAGCTGCGCACTTTTCAAAAGAACATCACAAACTCATATATACTAAGGACTTAGTCAGCTATTTACCCTATGCATCAGAAAAAAGACATATGTATCTCTGAATCAAAGAGATAGAATCAAGGATATGGGACATTTATCATCATTTGCACAAGATATTGTTTGGGGGAGGGAGGCAGGAGGCCAAAGCTGACACAAAAGGTAATGAGTGCATGTGAGTAGGTAACACAGGCAGCCACACACAGAAAGTTAGTTAATTATCAAATGATCAATACGACAGAATGAGCTGCAAGTCTCACGAATGACCCATGTACCTGTTAAGTGTGTGCTTGTGTGTGTGTGTGTGTGTGTGTGTGTGTGTGTGTGTGTGTGTGTGTGTGTGTGTGTGTGTGTGTGTGTATGTGTGTGTGTCTGCATGGGCACTGAGGTGAAATACGTGTGTGAGTATCTGTAAGAACACAGCCAAGCTCTGTGCAAGCTCTACTTTCTTGCATGTCAGAAAGTCGTGAGCCATGCATGGTAGAGGTAACAGTTCATCATCATCACCCCAGAATGTGAGAACTGGCTCTGCTAGGAGTTGCACTGGCATGTCGATGTCCATGATCAGGTGTGCTGATGTTTGTTGCACAGGCTCTCTTCATGACTACATCTAAGACTATGACCCTGTGGCCTACTTTATCTGAGTGTGGTAACCTCAACCACTGATGGAGCAGTGGCAGTAGTGCTACTGTGGGAGTGTGATTGGGCACAGCGACCTTGTCTAACAGCAGATGATGCTAATGACCTGCGTCTATGTGGATGCTGGTCCCCTCTCAGCAGATTTTCCATCACAGAAAATGCCTGTTCCATTATTTCATTCACCGGATAAACTGAATCGGCCACACAGCAGAGGCAGTCAACCATATTAGCCTGTGCTACATTTACAACCCTAAGCATGTCCTCAGAGGCCTAGTGGAATGTGCCTGTGCCTCATAATGGCCCAGAACATTTGTTGAGTGTCACATAAAGACACACCAGGATCAGGTGGAGGGTGGACAGCAGGCCTCCTCTGAGCACCCCTAACAAAGACAAGCATCTAAAGCACTGCTCCTCGGGCCTCCACTGAAAATTGGCATTGTTCCAAGCTAGACTTTCCCAGTTAACAAATGTTAAATAAATAAAAATAAATAAATAAATAAATAAAAACCCTTTTGTGTGGCACCTCACCCACACTTTGGCTATGAGCAAACCAGCACTGAAGCCACAGTAACCACACTAACCTGATGATGTGTCTTACCATTCTCCTGTCCAATATTTGAGAGTTCAGTAGAAGAGGTATGTGTGGGCATACAGGCTGTGTCTGACGGAAATCCAGGGAATGGTCGAATGTCAACCTCAGTGTCATTCTGGTACTCTGCACCACTTGACTCTGCCTCTGTTTTGCCACCATCATCATCAGAGCTTGCCAACACTCCAACACCAGGTGGTAGGAGTAATCCACTTCCACTGTCAGGATCACCTGTGATAATAATCAACAAACACAGGAATGAAATTACTACTACACTTAAATATTAAAATGATTTGTATATTAACAAAGTAACACTGGTGTCACTATTGCAGATGGTACAGCAATACAGGCACTCATTACACTCACCTCAGACATACAGATAAATGCATATAGCTGATGGTTATCAATAAGCACAAAAAAAACATTTGCTTACCATGTGCAGATGACTCCACACTTTGTAGGGAGGACAGTCCTGGAAGAAATGAAGCAAGGGAAGGATGCAAATTAAACATCACAATGGGAATAACACAGGGGGACAGTGAATACACAATTACCTATATATCCTGTAAGAAATGTTGTAACTGAAACTTGGCTGACACGTCCACCCACATCCCATGTGCAGTGAACTTATGTGTCATATAAGTATCTTAACTTATCAATGATAAGTACAGGAAAAAATTCCCCCAGGAATTATTACTCAAATTATATATTTTACTATGCAAGCAAATATAGAAGTTGCCATATGTTAAGCTTACCTGGATGCTGCTCCTGGGACACAGTTGTCACCCCAAGTCACATCAGCATGGACATCAAGCACATGTTGGTATGCAGTTTACATTGAGCTGTCTAGATCTGTGACAGTGTACAGGAACTCCTCGTTTGGTGTTAGTTGTGGCTCTGCAGCAGCACCCTTCCCTTCAATAGCCAACTGTAGACAGGCAACTGCAGCTGCTCTCCTCCTGGCTGATGATATCATATTAGTGGCCCTATGATGCACCTGATCATAATTCCTGGCACAATCCCCTGCTGCATTGACATTGTTCACTAACTGGTTACAAATCAGCATTCTGACAGCCATATCCACACATCCTCTCTGAAGCAGAAATGTGCCGTGGTTCCTGAACACCTGTATTATCACTTAATTTTCAGAGTCATTGAAAGGGGGTTTATGTGGATTTGTAAGCTTGAGTGCCATAATCGTATGAGACATAAAACAGAGGAGGATACAACACATAAATATCACCTCACTAAAGTCTTGCTTATGTACACATTTGTCAACATTAAGCTCTGGAAACACACTTTTCTGTTATTAAAACTTAAAGGTTATGTGGTTGTCCCAGCTCACCCTTTCATACAAACCAAAGTCTGCCCAAACCAAGGAATACCACTTTACTAATGCATTATGTTTCCCACTGAAATGTCAGGATGCCTACACATTTTCAAGAGAAAAGCACATGAAACAAACTTTTGTTCTTGCAAAGCACAAATGGTAAGTGGTTCTCCCCACACCCAAAACAAACCAGTGATGCTTTGTACAAACCAAGCAATACCACATAATTAAATTGGTATATATGCTTTCCATGCAGAATGTGTACACATTCACAACATAAATGTCAATTTTTAATTACTAGTTACTTCTGACTGTGTTTACCACTCCCCTGTAGGTGGGCCTGTGCCATCACAGAAGCGTAACACCTGTGTCAGTGACATGTACATTACATTCCTCTACAATAACATAGGAGATTGTAAAATGCAATTTTATTAAATACTTGTAATGCAAGGTAATAACCTGTCTACCTGAGAAATCTAAATGCCTGCCAAAAATGCCTGTGCCAAAGCTGAACTACAAGAAGTGCCTACAGATAAAAGTTCCATTTTCTTCCGGATATATAAATTGCTTTGTTACATGTTAAACAAATCTATAATGTGCTTGAATAATTCAAGCATACCTTAGCAAAATTCGAAGCCTTCTCTGCAGACAAATTACATTCAAAGGAATAACAATCTTCTTTTTTTCCAAATACACCCCTCCCCTTCAAATTCCACAACTACGCATTTAACTTTCTATAGTGCAGGTTCAGGCCTTTAAGCACAGTGAAGATTCAAATGAGGTGTAAACTTATTAGCTTTGCTAAATACCAAACTTCTGATTTTGTGTAGCAAATGTAAACATAGTGTAGGCTCTACAACACTGTTAGTTGCTAATGGCATACAAATGTGAATGATCAGCGGAAGAGGGAAGGAAGATACAACAGCAATTCAGACTACCTTCCATGCAGTGGGTGTGTCACTCCGGATGCACTTACAAAGTGAAGAAGTAACTTTTTCAAGCATTTAAATGAAATTAAACAGCACACATTTATCATTTTTGTTCAACAGTAGACAAACCCTCCTGCCTGTGCTGATAAATGATTTTTACTGTCATGAACTTTTTTATTATACAGTTATTTCAGAATGATACACAATACACTATAGCATGCATATCTGAGATTACAGCAGAGATAAGGGAAGGATGAACACAATACAAAAAGATAACAGAACTGCATTTGTGCAAAGATATTCATAAATGGCTGTGTGATCACTCGTTGCACTAAATATGTAATCTACACATGTACAACCAACTGACAATATGCAAGTCTATGTCCTGCTAATATTGCAGAGGAAAGTGGAATTGCTTGTATGCACATGATTTGCTTTCCTACAGCAAAGCGTTGTCCATGGCAAAGAGAGATAACACACTCTCACTGTGTTTTTTTAAGTTTCATTAGAGTGATAGTTCAAATCCAGAGATGTGTAAAATTCTTTAACATGTATTAAAATATATTTTTTTTATGTTCTTATTTTTTTAATATTAATATTTGCATTGTGTGTGGCTAATTGCACACATGGTGAAATGTGAAAGTATTACCAATTTAAATATAATTTGCCTTACAATGCACAACCCTGCCTAGCATACTTGTGTGGCAGTCAGCAGCTTGGATGATATGGACAGCATAAATGCACACATAAATCAACTGTGTGTGTAGCACACACATTGTAAAGGCATTTAGGCACACAGGACATAAAATAGTTAGACCACAGTTCAAGTTCCACATTATTTGTTTAAGCATAAATGACATTAAGCATTTTTACAAAAGAACAGGTATTTTCACCTTTGCTTGTCTCATTTGTGCATTGCTAACCTGTGCACAAACATGACTTACTGATGCAGACAAAAAAGATATATTGTTACTTGCAAAAAAAGATACATTTTTACTTCTTTTGCCTTCCTGCGTGCCAACACGATGAGCTATGTTGTGTAGTGATCAGTACTCATACACAACACCAGCATACAAAAAGGAAACATTGTAACATGCTAAAATGAAACATTGTATTTGTTTCACCTTCCTGTGCAGAAACATGATAAGTAGCATTGCACATCGGTCAGTACTCAAGACAGTACTAAATGTAAAAACTACTCCTGCTGCCTAGCTTTCCCTCTGGCACCAGGTATAAGTTCATGGCCACAACATATGTGAGCCGGGGTTCTAATTCAGCACTTTCCGGTTTTTATTAATGCTGTTCCACTGTAATTTATATAGAAAATAACAACATAAAGATAATTATACATAGCAATAACTATGTATAACAGTTGATACTATATGAATTATATGTGTAACTGGGGGTATCCTGACAATTATGTTTCTGTAAATATTTTTTTTTTCTGCTTTGATGGATTCCATACTTTACTGAATTTCCAGTATATTGTCACATATTATTCCTGAATCACACATGAGAATGCATAAACCAGGACCTTGTCAGGTCACACATGTACATGGTTAAACAAAGTATAGCACCTCTCACTCTTTATTATGTCTGCTTGATGCTAGGAGTCTAAACAAAAACTCCACACCCTAGAAGCTGTCTTCACACTAGAGAATGCTGTGTGGTAACTGAAACATGGCTTAAAGCCATGGAGAGCAACCGACAGTGCAAGGCTATAATGCCACCCACTCATTTAGACCAACTACTACACAGACAGGGACTAAAAGTGGAGGTGTCTTGATTTACATCAGAAATAAACATACCTCAAAGCTAGTCAAACAGTACAAAGCACTTGAGCTATTCCATGTTCAAATCACCATAGACAAAATCGAATACCACTTTCTTGCACGCTATGGATCCTCCTCTATGACCCAGAAAACCCATACCATGTATTTAAACTTATTGGAAACACTCACCATCTAAACCAATACCATATTCATGGGCAACTTTAATTACCTTACCATTAACTGGAAATCTTATATGATGCCAAATGCACAGGTACAAGAATTCCTGGATTTCTGATACACAAAATCCCTGGACTAGCTTGTCAAAATACCAACCAGGAGTGCAACCCATGCTGTATCTAGTCCTCACTAATATGGGAAAGTGTTGCACATCCACTAGTATAATGTCTTCCCTGGCAAGGCAGACCACAAAATGGTCTCATTTGAAGTAAAAATAAAACCTGGTCCCCCAGCTAACCCTGGAATATTTAGGAACTACTCTAAGGCTAACTTCCTGTTACTAAGTGATAACCTGTCAGAATTCCAAGCCCCCATAAACACTGAGAACACTGCTGCCTATGGAAAACTGTTCACAGAAGCCCTATACAAGCATCTTAATAGCTGAATAGGAGCAGCTGTACACACCAGGAAGAAGAACATAACTAATTCAAAAAAGAAATCCACCCTGGTGAAATCACAAAATCAATAGGCTGTATAACAGAAGGAAGAACATCATGGAAACAATTAGGAGGTGCAGCACCTAGCAGGATAAGCACTCTCATCAAGCTAAACTAACAACTCAGGATAAATAAAGTCTACCAAAGCCAAATTTGAGGTAAATTTGGGCTCCCAGCCAAGGGCAAACAAAAGACATTATTTAGCTATGTCTGCAACCTCAAAGGCAATACACAAATGTGTGCAGAGCTCATTGTAAATAGAGCCACCAATAACTAAGCCAGAAGATATAGCAAACCTACTGGCTAACAAATTCAGATCCAACTTTTCCCCTCTTTCCCCCAACTTTCCGTCAAGAAATACAATCAAATATAACTCCCCCTGCTATTACTATGGAAGAGGTCCTTAATGCTCTCTCTAAGACCAAGAATACTGCATCAATTTGCCCAGACTCAGCACGCCCACTGCACCTATCCGGACTTACTTGACTGCATCAAGATTCTACTGTCTACCCTGATCCTGGGTGACTTTTACTACCCAACCATAGAGTGGAAGACCTATTCTAGCCCAGCCACAAATGCCCAGAGATTCCTCAACTTTGTTAATGCCAGTGCATTTAATCATCTGGTGAACACCTCACAAGAGGTGAAATTATCCTCAACCTAGTACTAACCAACATGAGTAGCCACTGTAGTACCCCTACAGTATCATCCTCCTTGGTAAGATCCAACCATAAAGTGATCACTTTTGAAGTCAACTTCTCAGCTGACACCCCCCCCCCTTGTCATGGTCAAACAGCAAACTTTTCCAAAGCTGACTACACTCTTCTGAGAGCATGTATAAACAGCTTCACAGCCACTGTCCCTTCAGCTGGAACTACTGTCCAGGCCTACACCAAAAAACTATATGAGCAACCTACATAGCTGCATGGACTCAGCAATACCAGACAGGACCAAGTCATTTCCCTCAAGGAAGAGTAAACATGTCTGGTGGACAGCAGCAATAAATCATTATAATAAAAGGAAAAAAATGCTGTCAAGGACCAAGAAGAAGCAGGTGTCAAATTGGAAGCAATCTCTCCTTTATCTGAACAAGCAAATAAGGTCACTGGTGAAATCCTATAAGGCTAAGTTTGAGTCCAAATTGGCCACATCCACTAAAGACAATCATAAGGGCTTCTTCACATAGGTCTGCAATCTCAAAGTTAACACCCTAATCTGCTCTGAACTGGTGGACAAGAACACCACATACACAAACACCATAAATATAACCAATCTGCTGGCAGACAGATTCAGTGTAAACTTCACCCCCCTGTTCCCCCATCAATAAACCAGGACATCCCCAGCACCTGCCCCCCTCCCCTTATCACCAGGAAGCAGGTCTTTAATGTCCTCTCAAAGGCAAAAATACAGCCTCTATGGGATCTAACAACATCCCTGGCTGCATCCAACATGAACTCAGGCCTTAGCTCTAAGCACCATTAGACAGCCTATTCAACCAAAACCTGAACACCAGCTTCATCTCAGCTGAATGGAGGACAACCACTGTCATCTCTCTACACAAAGGTAGAACGTCCATTGACCCAGGCAACTATAGGCCCATCAGCCTAACTAGCCTGATCTACAAGGCCATGGAACACATTATCATGGGCCTTATAAACAAGGACATTGGCAACCTCCAAACGCTAGACCCCACACTGCTTGGTTTTGTCCAAGGGAGATTATGCCTGTTAAACTTGGTCGACTTCTTCAAAACAGTCACCACGGCCATGGACAAAGGGAAGATGCTGCACACCACCAAGCCTTGGACATTAATCCCTACTCAGGCATAATAGATAAACTCTCCCATCTAGGAATCAACCCGTATGCTACCAGATGGGTAGCAAACTGGTTCACTGATAGAACCCACTAAGGCAAAATAGGGGAAGCCACCTCTAGTAGTAGGACCGTAATGAGTGCCGAACCCCAAGAATCAGTCTTGTGGCCTCTACTGTTTGGGATAAACTTTTCTAAGGTGCAAGACAAAATCAGTGGTCTGTGGATTACCAAGTTTGCAGATGACTGCAAGCTGGGCACTGTCTTAAATTCCCCTATTAATGTGAACATCCTCCAAGAGGGCTTTACCCTAACTAATGACTGGTGCTCAAAGCATGGCCTCAAACTGAATGCCAAGAAATGCATTGTTATCCTCTTTTGGGAAAATGGCATCCCAACTAATTATCACATTATTAACAATGTACTAAGCACACAATCATCTGTGAGGGATTTGGACACCCAGGTTGATAGCTTTTGACCACCACGTTTCCTCCATTGTAGGCTTTCTACATGGCCCAACTCATAAGTAAGGGTATTTCATGCAGAAAAAAAGGAGGTCATAACATCCTTGTACTCCTCCCTTATCAGACCCATTATCTGTTACAATAACCCCTTTGGCACATACCTAGCCAAGAACATGCAGCAGCTAGAGAGATTACAGGTTCCTGACCAGGAAAATCCAGGGTCTCTAACACCTATCCTATACAGATAGGCTAAATGATCTGTCCCTGTACTCAGTTTCATACAGACTGCTGAGAAGTGACCTGTGTCTGGCATACAAGGCCATCTCAGACCCAGACTTGATGGAGTTGCTGCATATCCATAAGTCAAACTCCACTCGTGCAATCCACATTCAAGACCTCAACCTGGTCTGTGACATTAATAGAACTTGTTGGTGGGATAGATTTGAGTCCCAAAGACTTCCCATCTATGGAATAGACTCCTCCATATCAAGCAGAGTACCTAACTAGCCATCTTTAAGAGGAACCTGGGTGACTGGATGGGAAACAGAAAATACAAAACAACACACAGATAACTAAAAAGCAATAACACACAACATCCAGTATCAAAGGAGAATTTTGTTTTTAATTGCTCAGTGAATTGTAATACAACAAAATTAGTATATTTAGCAACATCCACAATATGTACGGCATTTTACATAGGCAAAATGATGAGGAGATTAAAAGATCGTATTATTGAGCACAAGTCAGAAATAAAAGGTACCAAATAATGGTTTATTCAAGCATATTATGGATTTTAGTATGCATACTTTCAAATTTAGAGGGGTAAGTGTATTAACTACTAACCCAAGGGGAGGTGACATAAATAATGAGCTTGAGTTGAGAGAATATGAATGGATTATTAGGCTGCAAGCAGATTCACCACCAGGCTTGAATAGTACTGTTAGCTTAAAGCCAATATTGGTAAAAAGGCAAAGCGATAATATTTGAAGTAAGTTTATAATTTATTTGATGTTTCTTGTGCATAATTTATATATTATATATAAATCATGTTTTATAATTCATGTTTTTAAGTTATTTGATGTTTAGATTTCAAATGTAAATAGGAATTGTGTGTTATTGCTTTAAATGTATATACTAGGTAAGAATAAGTAATTGGTAGGCTGGCTGAATCATGTGATTTTATTTCAACCTCTATTTAAAACAAAGAATACTCATTGTTTTATATGCTGATGAAGGGTGGATAACCCGAAAGCTTCTTATTAAATTTGAGCGTTTTAGTGATCCGTGTGTTGTTCTGCAAATAGTAGCTTGACAAAGAGTTTCCTTTGAAAACAGAAAATGCAACCCTGGGATTCCATCTGTATCCCTGCTGGACAGGGAAAACAAGTGCTGACTTTGTGGGAACATGGGTAAAATTCTTGGCTAGGCTTATAAGGGCCTTCAGGCCAATAGTCTAGTATTGTCCTATGAACATATGAACCTATAATGGTTCTAATTATCATTTTTTTCTTTTTTTCTTTTACCCCACTCCTTATCTCTCTATTTTATTTTTCTATATGTGACCACACGGATTTGATGTCATCATTTTCTGACAGCAAACAAAATTATTTCAAGTACAGAGTGGTAGGCAAAAGGCAAACCTCTGTGTCTCAGCCTGCCACCCCACCAAAGGTTGCTGCACCAATGACAAGCACATCTGGGATGCAACTTGACAGTATGGCCTTTGCAGCCACTGCACCATCTGGGCCCTCACACCAGATATCATTGCATAGCAGCTGATGCACTGGTACCATATTGGTTGAGCTGGGGACTACGTCACCCATCAGAAGCTGCCAGGCATGGTGCATGAGGTCTTAAAAAGTAGCACTGGTGTACACCTCCACTGTCTGTAGAAGTTACTAATGGAATGCATTAAACACCCAACTGTAAAGCAATCCAACAGGGAGCCAAGAAAAATGTTAAAAATGCTGATGGCTGCACTTTGCTGCTTAGCATGTTTATGTGAAGGATGGCAAACCAATGGAAATATTACTATTTTCCCATTTAAGCAGAGAACCGTGTTTGCTCATCACTTAACTCCGTGCAAATGGGGAAGGCAATAACAATAGTTTTTAATGTCATAAAAGTTATGACACAATATTTAGATTATAAACCACATTATGAACATCATAAAATCTTTCAGCTATTTCTCCCATAGCATATATGCATAATTACTTCTCAAGTTCAAGTTGTATTCACTAAATTTGAATCCCGCATGCGTAGACACTTTCCATCATCTGTACAAACCAGTTGTTTTGTAGTGCATTATGAAAAAAGGTGTTTGGCATGTTTTACTATTTTTATTGCCCAGTTATTCTTCATCCCATCACAATCAATGAAAAAACACAACCAAAGGGAAGGGACTTGTTGATTGAACACATACTTACTCAGACTCATGTGTACTCTGCACCCAGCACTTGTCAGTAATAGGTCTAATGTCAATTATACTACAAAAATAAATAGTAAAAATGCATTAATACATTATTTAAAGCTTTATACTGTCAATAGACATTGAGATTGCTTCATCACAATATGAACACACATACATCAACACTTGCATCCATGCTGTTCACAAAATGTGTGTGTGTGTGTTTGTGTGTGTGGGGGGGGCTGAAAATGTGTACTGTACACAACAGAAGCAGATGCATGTATGTCTCAGTCCTGCAACATGCATTCATGGCAGTTTACTGCATATAGTTTAAGAAACTGTCTTTTAATGTATATCTGCACATTGCAAGCAAAACAGAAAATCCAAAGTCCACACTTTGCACACCAGTCCCATAACAATATATGTTGCCTGCATCATATAATGATGATGTCATCTTCTATAAAGACCACTATGACAAGGAAAAGTCAGACATCAGTAATAGCACAAATAACTACTGTGTTCTGCAGATGGGAAAAATTAGTTAGGTACGGGTTCAGTTACCCCAATAGCCAAACTGCGTGTGTGTCTGTATGTGTATGTGTGCATGTGTATGTGTGTGTGTGTGTGTGTGTGTGTGTGTGTGTGTGTGTGTGTGTGTGTGTGTGTATAGTCAGAAGAGCATGAGTCTGTGTCCTACTGTCAGCAATTAAGTCTCATGGAGAGCAAAAAGTTTTGCAGTCATGCATGACTATACAGCTATTTCATACAAGCCTCCCAACATCTTCTTCCAAGCATATATGAGGACATCTGCTATAAAGTGTTCTGCAACGATGTAAAAGTTAGACTTGTGCAGTGATGCTTGTCTAGAGTATTATGTTTTTTCTAGCTTGTGTTACTAGTAAGGTAGGGGTGCTCATCTCATTGTAGTCAAGTGGTGGGTGTCTGTGCATAGACAGATGAGCATGAGTCTGTACCCTACTGTCAGCCATCAAGTTTCATAGAGAACAAAAAGTTTTATAGTCACACATGGCTAAACAGCCATTTCATACAGGTATTCCAGCATTTTCTTCCAAACATACACTGATGATGTCATCTGCTACTGAGACTTATGCTGTGGATCTTGCACTAAGTACTGTGACCTGTAGGTAGGTAGGGGTTCTAATCTCACCACAGTCAACTTGTGTGGGTGTATGTGTGTTCAATTAACTGTCATTGTGGAGACAATTTGAAAGCAGCATGTAAAACACTCCTCCTAACATTTTCTTCTCAACACACACTGATTTTGACATCTGCTATAAAGGGTTGCTTGATACTATGAAAGTCAGACTTGTACTGTGGCACTTGCATTAAGTACTGTGACCCAGGTAAGAGTTCTTATCTCACAGCAGTTAACTTTTGTGGGTGTGTGTTTGTGTTCAGTTAATTGTCATTGTGGAGACAATTTTAAAGCAGAGTACGAGACACTCCTCCTAACATTTTCTTCTCAACACAGAATGACGATGTCATCTGCTATAAAGTGTCATCTGATACTATGACAATCAGACATGCTATGGCACTTGCATTAGGTATTGTTGTCTGTAGGTAGGTTTTATAATCTCACAGCAGTCACTGTGTGTGTATTTGTGTTTAGTAAGCTGTCATGCATCACTTCTTCTTAGGTTCATAAATTCATAGGAGGCTACTAGGCTAGTAGCCCAAGAGCCTTTACGAGCCTAGCCATGTTAATCCCAGGTATCCCCATGTGTTCTTTTCTGGGTAGTTCACAGAACAACTTTATGAACAGAGCAGATCTATTATCAACACTGGCTACCCCTGCTCATGAGGGACATAGAGAGCCACCCCAGGGACAAATTTGCAGTCTTCCATCCAATAATCTAGGATGCATTTGAATAGGGCCAGTGAGGAGCTCTGTTTTACATGAATAGGGAGTCTATTTCAGAGAAGTGGTAGTCTCTGGGAGACATATTTGGCTCTTCATCATGATCTTTTAATGTCACAAGCTAGGCTGATATCCCTAGAGTAAGTCACTCATGATCCATTTGACTTGTGGATGTGCAGCATCTCCATTAGGGCAGGGTTAGAGATGTCCCTATAAGCCAGGTGCAAGTTACCTCTAAGCAGCCTATACGATACAGAGTAAAGTGACAGGACATTTGTCCTGTCCATGTAAGTCATAAATGGGAGTCCCTGTATTTTCTAAGTGAGAAACCTCTGAGGTTTCTTCAGCTGCTGCAGTGTCTGGTGAGGTACATGCAAAAAGGTGCATTATACTCTATTAGTAATCTATTAAGGGGTGAGTACAGTGAGTACAGTGGAGTTTCTGACATCCCGTGACCTCGATGCCGTGCCCTTGCTTATGATGTGCACTAAGAAGAATGCTTTCCTGACCACTGTGGAAACTTGGTGGCAAAGTTTAGATTGCTATCAACCTGAGTTCCCAAGTCTCACACTACTGGGTTGGAACTTGGGGGGTGCTGTCAATATTGTAATTTGTAGCAATTTCTGCTTTGTCAAAGGGAATAATAATGATTTTTTTTACATTTTGTTTTAGACCATGGCTTTGGTACCACTCATTTTTTGTGTTTGCCCTTCCTGTAATATGTTGACATCACTGGGGGCTCAATGATTGCTCACAGTTTGCAAACAACAGTAAACCTGGTGAACCAAAGGCTGTCTACTTTGGCCTGGCCTTCTGAGAAACAGATGCCAAACAGTAAGAGGCCCAGCACAGACCCCTGTGTTATTCCACTGATGACAGGAATCCTTGTGGAGGTGGAGTCACCAATTTTGACAGATTGTGTTCTGCCAGTGAGCCAATTGGCCACACATCTAGTAATGTAAGGGTTAATTACTATCTGGAAGAGTTTCTCAATGATGCCATCGTGGAGAATTGTGTCAAAAGCCTTGGCAAGGCTGAGATTGGCTGTGTGCACTGTCTTAATTTCATCCATGGCTTTGTGTCATTCTCCAAGAAGTCTACCAGGTTTAATAGACATGATCTATCCTTAATAAAGCCAAACTGGATTGAGTCCAGTGTTTTGAGGTCACCTATGTTGTTGTTGATAAGGTCCATGATAATCCTTTCAATTTCCTTTCAGAAGAGGCTTGTTAGACTTATGGCTCTAAAGTTCTCAGGGTCAGTTGATGGCCCTCCTTTCTGCAGGGAGATTACTTAATGCTGTTGTCTATTCTGCAGGAACACAGTCAGTTCTCAAGCTATGATTAAAGAGAATGCCAAGTGGGTCTGCTTGGCCTTATTTTAGATTATTTAGTAAACTTCCTGGGATATTATCTGTTCCCTTTAGGCCATGTTTCTAGCCTTGGGGAGTGCAGAGATTACCTGTTCTCTAGAGATACTACGCTGAGGGCTGATGGCTCTACTTTTAACTAATGAACTCCCGTTACATCAAACTGCATAGCATTAAGACATAAAAACCAAAAGTACAAAATACTGAAAGTTCACAAAATGAATGTCACATGGTCAAAAATTTTCTATATTGAATTTCAAAATATTGAATAGTGTTTTGTAAAAAGTGATTTCCTGCTTCTAAGCTACTTAACTGTACCTAATCACTTAAATAATGCTAAAAAGGTACATTTTATAGTTGTGGTCATAAATATGTATGTTAAATTTGTAATTTGTATGTATATATATATATCTATATATATATATATATATATATATATATATATAGATATATATATATATATATAGTTTACATTTTATACATATAGATCTTCTTAGTGCCATAGCTAATATTGCTTCTAAAAGAAGAGCAGAATAGATTGTATGTTTTAAAATGTTAAAATGGGTGATTAACATTGTCAAAAGAAACAGTTTAACAAGTTTCACTATACTGCTGTTGCATGCACAGTTTCTATAAGATTTGTAGTGTGAACGTAACATCTGACATTTGCTGAAGGACATACTGCATATATTTAAAGAGGCAGTTGTGTATTTATACATTTTCCCTTAGTGTTTAAGTGCATTATCAACAATGTAAAATTGGATCCTTTAACCTTTTAGCATTTTGTATTGTTGGTGTTTTCATCTCAATGTTATCTCGGAAAGTGTTCCGATAGTTTGCAGTTTTCTTCAATGTAGTGCGATCTTGGAGATGGTACATTCAATCTGTGGAGGTTTTTGGGGGGCAAGCCCCCCATGCAGGGTTGTAGATAGTTCAATAATAGTTAAAATTTTGAGTAGGTTGAGAGTATGGAATTATTATTTCTTTTTGCTGTTCAATATTTTGGGACTTGATGTAGTAAAGTTTCAGTCAAGTGAGATTTTATGTTATTGGTCTCGACATTATGCAGTTCAATCTAATGGGATTTCATTATTTAAAAGTAAATTCCTGGTGTCAGGTATGGCTTGGGATATGGTAGGTGGAGATGGGGGGGGGGGCGAAATTTGTGCTGAATCCGTCAGTTAGCAGGTTGGCAATACCTTCCAGTCTGTATGAGTGATCCTGTCTACAGCCATTTCTGCACATAGCTGGGCATTCTCTTTTAGACTTTGGATGGAGTTAAATAATGCCTTATGATGATGTTTGGCTAGCGATAACATTTTAGTTTTGTAATTTGTTTTAGAAGACTTTACAAGATTTCTGATTTTCCTGTTTAGTCTTAGGAAGCAACTCTTCCTCTTCAGAGTGATATCCCTCCTGCTTTTGGACAATAGTCTCCTCTTGTTATATAATCTGTTATACTTAAAGTCCACCACAGTGGCTTGTTTTTATGGGAAGACCTGGTTTTGATCCTGTCATGTACAGCAAAGTTTATCCAGTCTCTTAAGTGTTTGCACACTTCTACATAGTGATCTGTGTCTGCAACTATGGGTGGTATGAAGCTTTTTATAAAGTCATTTAGTATGCTGTAGTTAGCTTTTGTGAAGTTTTTATAATTTTTGTTCCTATGAGGGTGCCAATTCCAGTAGTTTCTTCAAATGAGACTGATTTTTGGTCTGACCTAACCAGGCTAGGCATCACGCATGGGGAAAAACAGTAACCTCTCCACATGTTGGTGAGTATAATGTCAATGACATGATAACCCTAGTGGGTGTGCAGACTATCTGGTCCAGACCATTTGTGTTAACAAAGACCAGGAACATCTGGGTGAGTATGTTTTTGCTGTTGTATGTTCCCCGTCTATGGAAGGATAGTTGAAATATCCCATGACAAAGGTGTTGGACTGTATGGCCAGGGATTTCAGTAAGCTGAGGTAGGCAGCGTGCTTATTCTTATTCATGGTGGAGGATCTATAGTTAGCAATGATGTGGTATGGTACTTTCCCAACAGTTAATTAGACATAGATAGTTTGAGAGAGTCATGCTGTTTGTCCAGTCCCAAAGTGTATTTGGTTTTAATGAAGATGGATACACCTCCACCTTTGGTTCCTTCATGCTCAGTTTGAGGTCTGAACGTGTGCAAGGCATTGTGTTCTTGAATGGCTGGGGTGCTGTCAGTGGCCTGGAGCCATGTCTTGGTAACTGCACAGATGTCAGCATCCTCCAAGGTGAGGAGTCCTTCCATGGAGTTCAGTTTTATGTTTAAACACCTATCATTAAGCAGCAGGACCCTCAGTTTGTCTTGATTAGATTTTGTTATGTTGGAAAATTTGCTGGTTTGACATTGCCTAAAACAAAAGGCACTATTGTGGAGCCACGAGCCTTTATGAGTATCTGAATACCTAGGGGGGACAGGTGCAGAACATCTCTAGTAAAGAAGTGAGGTCTGTCTACCTTATCCTCCCAGGCTTACAAATACTAGATCCCTCTGAAATGACACCAGAAGCAGAGACAATTGTGTCAATAATTTTTTGTTTATATTGTGGCATCATCCTGGGTGAGGGTACCATAATGATTAGGGTAGGGACATACCTGTCTGGAACCCACATTCAGAGAGTTCCATCATGTCTCTCTTCTAATAGTTGCAAATGAAGCAAGTCTGGTATCAAATCTGGTATCCCCAAGTAATAACAAATAAAAAAAAGTGAGTATCCCAGAACCACAAGTCTAAAATACATGCCTATTTTATTAGCTAATTAAAAACTTTCACAGTTGAAGAAGCAGTGAGCAACTGTGAATGTTTTTAGTTAGATAATAAAACAGACTTATATTTTAGACTTGTGGTTCTGCAATACTGTTTTTTTGCTTGTTCTCTTCATATTGTCCACAGAGGTGCATCTCAAGTCATTCACTCAGACATGGACTATGACAGAGTCATAATGGTACTTTATTTTATTTTATTTTTATTTTACATTTGTTGACCGGGTTAGTCTGGCTGGATACATGTCCATTTTCAGCAGAGGCCCGAGGAGAAAAGCTCCACTAAATACTAAGTACATTACATAAAAAATCATTACTCTTAAGAAATAGCAAAAATTGGAAGTCATAAGAACACACAGAAAGAATGATAATTTCAAAGAGAAACAAGTTTACAATATGCAGTTCATTACATATTAGCAATTATACATAACATGTACATAGTTAGATTAGAACAGTAAAAGGAGGAGAAATGAGACAGGTAGTGATGAGAAGAGTGAAGGAGAATGAGAAAAAGGTTAGTCAGGTGTACTGCAGGAACAAAGCCAATGATTTAGGTAGTACAGTTTAATTTTCTGTTTAAATTGTGGCAGGGATGTAGTCAAAGTTATGTCACTAGGTAAGAGATTCCAACTTCTACCTATAGTGTTAGTGAATAGAGAACCACCTGCTGTATTGTTTACCTTTATTGATTTTGTCATGAGTTTACTAGAGGAGCGAAGTGAGTTAAGATTGTTGTAAGGGATTAGAAGTTGAGAGAGTATTGGGGTGTTGTCAGGTAGGTGTAATGTGTTGTGGGCTATAGTGAGTTGAGGAATTATTAGGTAGTTTTGAAATTCGAGCCAGCCAAGTTGTTTTAGGTTTATACAATGGTGGGTCCTAAAGGGGTTACTAGTGGCGAAGCGAGCTATGTTGTTATAGCAAGTTGCAAGTTTGTTAAGATTGATTTTCTTAAGGTTTGTATAAATGGGGGAAGCATATAGGAGAGTAGATAGGAGATGAGATTGTGCAATTTTGGTTCTAGTTGCTGGGGTTAGAAAAGGTTTGATACGATATAGGGATCCAATTTTTCTGTTAACAATCTTGATGGTGTTGTTAATGTGCTGATTGAAGGAAAGATTATTGTCAATGGTTATTCCTAAGAGTTTAGTAGTTGGATCAGGTGAGATGATAGTGCCATTATTAGAAGAAATGGTAAAGTTTAAAGGGGGGACCGAGTGGTGGGGGAGAAGAGGAGGAGTTTAGTTTTTTTGGCATTTAGTAGGAGAAACCATCTAGAAAACCAAGTTTCTACTGTGTTAAAGGTATTTTGGGTCAATGAGCTCAGTTCAGTGGAGGAAGGTGCTGAGCAGATAAGGGTAGAATCATCTGCATATTGTATGCAGGTAGCTTGTGGGATAGCAGTCTGAAGATCGTTAATAAAGAGGGAGAACAGAAGTGGACCCAGAATGGAGCCTTGTGGAACTCCGATGGAAATAGGCAAGAGTGATGAGATATGGTTTTCCCATATTACTGCTTGTTGTCTGTTGTTAAGATAAGATTTAAACCAATTAGTGGCTAGTTTATCACAAGAGAGAGAGATTCAAGAATGTTAATTAAGAGAGAGTGGTTGACCATGTCGAAAGCTTTAGAGAGATCAATGAAAAGAGCGGAAGAGAGAGTATTGTTGTTTCGATTTTTGTTGATAGTATCTACAAAGGATAGAAGGGCAGTGGTGGTACTGTGGTGGGGTCTGAAACCATGCTGGCAGTTTGCTATTATGCTGTGAAGAGAGAGATAGTGTACAAGTTGCTGATGAATACATTTTTCCATGATTTTTGCTAGGGGTGAGAGAAGGGCAATTGGTCTAAAGTTTGAAAGGTCAAGGGAGTTACCACCTTTATGCAGTGGGATAATATAGGAGATTTTCCAGATATCAGGGATGGTTCCTTCTTGGATAGTTCTGTTGATAAGTAAGGATATAGGATATGCAATTTCTTTGGCAGCTTTCTGAAGGAAAAGAAGGGAGCTTGTCAGCAGAAGGGGTACAGGGTTTCTGTTTGTGAATGAGTTTGTAGATGAAAGAGGTAGATATAGGTTTTAGAGAGAAGTTGAAAGAGGAGGTAGTTATGTTAGTTGGTATATGAGAGTTGTTAGGGTTCATTTGTTTGGCAAGGGATTGAATAGTTTCAGAGAAAAGAGAGTTGAAGGCATTAGCAGTCTGGAGAGGGGTTTCTGGGTCAGCATTTAGAGGGGAAGGAGTTTTAGCAGTTCCTGGGGAAAGAAGTCTATTTACTGATGACCAGAACTGTTTAGAGTTGTTAATATGAGTTTCCTGAAGTTTACAGTAGAAGTTTTACTTGTCAGAGATTATTGATTTTTTTGCTAGATTTCTAAGCTGGCGGAAATTAACTAAATCAGGGTTTTGTCTATCGCATCTCCATTTTGTCCAGGCTTTGTTTCTAGCATGCATGAGTTTTTTAGTATTGGTGGTAAGCCACGGGGCAGATTTGGTCTTTACTCTAATAGAGCGTTCTGGAGCATGTGTATCAAGTATGGATAAGAATGTAGTATTAAAGAATAATACTGCTTCCTCCAGGGGAAGTGATTTTAAGCAATTCCATTTACATGCTCTCAGTTCAGCTTTAAAAAGGTCTATGTTAAAATGCTTGACAGATCGAATTAGCCT
This sequence comes from Protopterus annectens, assembly GCF_019279795.1. Classification (NCBI taxonomy): domain Eukaryota; kingdom Metazoa; phylum Chordata; order Ceratodontiformes; family Protopteridae; genus Protopterus; species Protopterus annectens. Next base: position 699,016,715 of record NC_056731.1, read on the forward strand.
TGTATTTGGGAGGTTAACATATTCTGATTTTTGTCTAGTAATGTAGGTTAGGCAGTGGTCGCTGATGTCGTCTGGCATAGTACCTACTTTATATTGTTTGTTAACTTTATTTGTGAGTATCCAGTCTAATATACTCTCTTTCTTACTGGGCTTATTGACTCTTGTAGTTGAGGTAATAGTTTGTGAGAAACCATGTAGGTTAATATGGCAGGAGGGATTGTCAGCATTAATAGTGTTCCAGTCTATGTTAACGTCGCCAAGAATTATGGTTTCTTGTGGGTAGGTTGTAGAAACCCAGCTTAGAAAGTCTTCTAATATTGGAATGTTATTACCTGGGGGAAGATACAGACAAATAATGTAAATGGATTTTTTGGTATTTAGTTGGAGTTTAATAATGATGGTACTTGCTGAGTGACTTGAGTTCATGCGTTCTTTGTTGGATCCTGGCACCTGACAGACACCTAACCATGACCCTCTCCTTGTCCAGTCTGGTGAGGGGGACATCTGTGTATCTCACTATGGAGTCACCTATGACCAACACATTTGATGCGTTTTGCCTTAGGGTCTTATTTTTCTTATTTATTTTGTTTTTGAATGCTGGAGTAAGGAGTGTCTCAAGTGGAGGTGGCAGCAGAGGTAGCAGAGACAGGAGAGGTGGGTTACATGTGAAATTATAGGCCAGGGGCAGCAAACCACCCTTTCCCAACCTGCTGCTTGCTAATGTTTCATCTCTTGAGAACAAAATGGATGATCTCAGAACTGGAACTGTGACCCAGAGAGAAATGAGAGCTTGCTGTGTACTGATCTATACTGAAACGTGGTTATCAGATAATATTCCTAATTCAGTTATATGGTTGTATACTCACTCTGTCTATCACAGGGACCACAAGGAGGCATCAGGTAAAATTAAAGGTGGAAGTACTTGCATCTATATTAATAACAAATGTGCAGATTGTTAACAAACACTGCTCGAGGGATGTAGAGCACCTAATGCTGAAATGCTGACCCTTCTGTCTACAGAGAGAGTTTACAGCTGTGTATATCTTAGCTTTTTATATCCCTCCACAAGCCAATTCCTCAGCAGCACTGGGGACATTGTATGTGGCTTTCAGTGCACAAGAAAATAAACATCTTACACAGTGTTTATAGTGGCTGGTGACTTTAATCATTGCATCTTATGGACTGTGATGCCAGCATACCAGCAATATGTTACCTTCCCTACACAGAAGAAAAATATAGTGGATCATCGACCCTCATTTTGATCAATCTGATCATACTTCTGTATTTCTCTACACAACATATAGACAGCTCCTCAAACAAGCTCCCATTGTAAGAAAAACTGTTTAGGTGTTCACAGAGGAATCTGAACAGGAACTTCAGGATTGCTTTCAATGTACTCTGTGGGATGTTTTTAAGACAGCTGCTATGAATTAAGATGGTACTGTTGATCTGGAGGAGTACGGTTCAGTAGTTTCCAGCTACGTAATCACACACACTGACCTTACTGTGCCTCATAAAAACATTTGGATATATCCATATAATAAACCATGGATTAACTCACAGGATCACTCTGTTCTTCATGCCTGCTCCAAGGCATATGTATCAGGCAATATCAGTGAGTATAAGATCCAGGTATGACTTACGCACAGCTATCAGAGCAGCAAAGGAGAATTACAGTTGTAAGCTGGAAGGCTATTATTCAACTGCTGATACAAGGCGTATGTGGCAAGGCATGGAAAGCACTATAGGCTATAGAGACAAAGGCAGAGGGATGACTACTTACAACCAGTTTTCACCGGATGATTTCAATGAATTTTATGCCCCATTTGAGATCAAAGAGTACCACCATAAGAGGGGAAGAGAGGAGGCAATGCCATATTTCACAATATCACCAGCAAGTGTGGCAAAGTCCTTGAAGAGGATAAATCCCCAGATGGCAACCGATCCAGATAATATTGCTGGAAGGACACTCAAAATCTGTACTTCAATGCTTGCTGATGTTCTGGCTAATATACTCTATCTCTTCCTTGCACAAGCTACAGTTCCCATTTCTTATAAGGCAACCACTATTATTCCACTGCCAAAATAGAGCAAAGCCAACTGTCTGAATGACTACTGTCCGGTTGCATTGACTCCTGTAGTGTTGAAATGCTTTTTGAGAATCATTGAATCATACTCAGTCAGTCATACCTGATACAATGGATCACCTGCAGTTTGCATACAGACCGAATAGGTCAATAGAGGATGCAGTCAGTACAACACTGCATGCGGTTCTTACTCATTTGGAGAATAAGAACTGTTACGCTCAATTGCTGTTTATTGGTTATAGTTTGGCCTTCAATACAATGATACCAGTGAAGCTCATTAATAATCTGTCCATACTGGGTGTGCCACCTACTCTTTGCAGCTGGGTCTTGGATTTTTTAACAGGCAGACCACAGTCAGTCAGGTTGGGGAATGACATCTCTAAAACTATAATAGTTAATATAGGAACTCCACAACGCTGTGTGCTGAGTCCAGTGCTGACTTAAAATTGTGTTGCTTCTCAACATGAAACCGGTACTGTTAAATCTGCGAATGATACAACAGTCATTGGTCTGATCTCTGGGAGTGATGAGTCAGCTTACAGGAGGGAAGTGGAGAACCTTGTGAAGTGGTGTTGAAACAGTAATCTCTCTCTTAATGCCAACAAAATGAAAGAGAGGATCGTTGATACATAGAGAAATAGAAGGCAGCACTTACTATTATATTTTTGTGAATCTGAGGTGGAAAGAGTGGCTACATTCAAATTTCTCAGTATTAACATCTCTGAGGACATTACTGGACTCATAACATCATGTACCTGGCAGGGAAAAGCCATCTGTGACTGTATTTTCTGAGAAGGCTGAGAAAGTTTGGCATGCTCAACATCATCCTCAGCAACTTCTACAGATGTACAACTGAAAGCATTTTCCCATTCTGTTACAATATGGCATGGCAATAGTTCAATACAGGATCACAAGCCTCTGCAAATGAGTAATCAAAACTGCTGAAAACATCATTGGAGTAACACTCCCTACATTGGAGGACATCTACACCAAAATAATTTTTTAGGAGAGCTCAAAACATTATCATGGACACTACCCACCCACAACACAAACTGTTTATATTGTTACTGTCAGGAAGGTGATATAAGAGCATGGTGTCCAGACCAGGCTGAAAGACAGTTTTATACCTCAAGCTATTAGACTGTTAAATAAAACTCAAATACTACCTCTCCTTCCAGTATTGTAGGTTGTTTCATATTTGGAGAAGTACAAGCTTTTTTGCACAAATGCACTCTTTTGCACCATTATATATATTTACTGATATTAGTATTTATATTATTGTCTATATGATGTCTTGGATTACTTCTTCTTGTTAATTGTTATTGCTTTTATATGTTGCTGAAGGATTTGCAGAATAAGAATGTCATTGTACGTTGTGATGCTGTCTTTAATACATACAACAATGAAGATGAACTGAATTGAATTGAAATAATTATTTGTTGAGACACAGATATAAAAGTTGATATGTGTAGTGATTTCTCTATGCTTAGTGGTAAGTGTGGGTTTTTTACATTTGGGAGGCCTCTGTTCTTTTGGTAGACTTTTAGGAGTACCTCCACCTCCAGGTATGTGGGATTACATGTGATCTTATTTTGTATGAGAGGTGAGATTTGCATGAGAGATGAAGCATGTGTGCTTACAACCTGTTTGATATCTAGTTTGTTTTTACATGAGAGAATTGACTGCAATTCCACAGTGTATTTGCTTCTCTCACATAGGGTGTTACTTTGCTTTAGGAGTAAATGGTTGTCAGTATACATGAAGCAATTACCACATTGCCCAAGATGCCCATATCAGTGAAGCTAGTAGGAGAAATGATGGGAAATTGCCTTTCCATTCTGGCAGGATTTTTCTTAATGTGGTATTTGGGAAGGAAGTGGGCTACCTGGACTTAGTCACAAACTGTTAAAATAAAGCAGCAATTCAATTAAATGCAGCTAACAAAGTGCAGTGCTGGCTTAAAATAAACTAATTTTTCACTTTTTTTTCAATGGTCGTCTTAGATTTCAGTGCAGATGCACTCCAGACCTCTGGCTAAAGTCACCAAATGTTGAGCAGCTCCACTATACTGAGTGCAAACCAGCACAAATGTGAGGCTTAGATACAGGTGAATTTAAACAGTTTTAACACAATTACAAATTGGAAAGCTCCAAACTGAGCCTTTCCCCAGCAATCTCCAACTCAGATGGGTCCTGCGCTACACACTTCTGCCACAATGGTACAGGGAAGCCTTCTTAATGTTAGATAACTGGTCTAAGAGCATAGTGATACCAAACCATGTAGATTTAACAAGTCTGAATCTAGCCTATGCTTTATAAGGCAATGAAACCCAATTTCAAAGTGCAGAGTAAAAAGCAGTCACAAACATCAAAAATGAAGAAGTAATTCAATTAAATACAGTTAACAAGGTGCAGTGCTGGCTTAGAATATACCTATTTTTCATTTTATTTAGTGGATGCCTTGGATTTTAGTGCAGGTACAATCCAATCCTATCACTAAAGTTGCCTAACATTGAGCAGCTCCTGTAAACTGAGCTCAAACCCGCACAAATGTGAGGCTTACATACAGGCAAATTAAAACAGTTTTAACTCAACTACCAATGGGAAAACCCCAAAATGAGACTTTTTCCAACAATCCCTAACTCAGATGGGTCCTGAGCTAGACACTTCTGCCACAAGTGCGCAACGGGCCCTCTTAATGTAGGATGGCTGGTCTAAAAGCATAGTGATACCAAATAGTCTAGATTCAGCAAGTCAGAGTCTAGCCTATGCTATGTAAGGCAAGGAAATGCAATCAGTTACAGATGCTGTAGACAATATCCATTGCTATTACCTGTGGCAGGTGAATGTAATGCACAGCTATGCATAAGGAATCTACTGATAATAGTTGTTTTTAAGAGCTGTTATCCATATGGCCAATATCTATGTCTCCCACGGATGCTTTACTCAAGTATATCACTTTTGGCACAGTAAGCTATCACATATTTTTATTTTTTGTGATGTACAACTATTAGGAGTTGACTGTGCAGACTTCCCATCAAGGTGCTCTACAAGATGCATGTGTAATATATCTTCCTGTGACACACCTAGTAAATACACAGCTCATTGACAACATTGATGGCAGGGGCTAAATTCTTGAAAGCATGGATTGTGGCTTATGTGTCATGCAAACCTCTCAACTTGCCAGGATCGCCCCTATTTAAACCACAGGTGTAACACTGTCCCTCTTAACACCTCCAAAATATGGTCATTTTTGGGGAAGGTGTGTTGAATTCCCCTTATGGATTACTGACAAATCATTACATTTGTACAAGTTTTTTTTCTGCAGAACATGTATAATAACTAACAATCACATATTTTATGTCACTATCACAAATTAATGGTGGTATTATTTTTAAAATTGTCCATGATAGTGCCTGTTTCTATCTAATGTTATCCATGAGCCTGTTGATGTGAGCCCCTGGTTAGTTGATAGCTATGCTGACATTTCAGTCATATTCAAGAAACTCAATTTGCACACCTTCACATTACAGACATACCCCTATTGTATATAATGTAATTGCTAAATGTCCTCTCCAGTGATCATGTCTGGGTGCTTATATCACAACCAGTCATCTCCATTGAGTGACAGTCACATAATACATTGATATGTAACCTTGAGTGGCAGTCACATAATACACTATAATGTGTGATGATATACATATACTCGCACAGGAGGTGCAAACAGCAGTATGTACTGTGCTATTTACATATATGATTAATTTTATGCTACTGACTTGTCTTTGGAGTGCATGTACATTGACATGCCCTTATCCGATGTACATTACCATGTTTCACATGTCCTCTTCCTCTTTCTTTATTCTTACAATTCATGTCTGTGGCCCTTTTCAATATGCAGACTTCCCCAGACTAGTGTATTTATACTATATTCTATGTGCTTTGATGATCATCACAAATCCTTTATTTCAGTATGCCAAAAGCATGTTGTAGTGTACATTGAACTGAGTATGCTTTTCTGTAATGTATTACTACTGCATTCATTTTAGCCCTGGTGATCTTTCTGGCTGTCTAAACAATTCCACAAAGCAAGTTTGCCCATTGGTAAACTGGTCTTCATGTTCTATATGCCTTTTTGCTGCTTTACACAATTTCCTGGCCTGCAGTACTGTTGCTGGCCATGAAACCTTGCTTATATTTGTGTAAGCACGATGTGCGGCATGCGTATGTGACTAGCAATGCTGCTCGTCATGCAAACACGTAAACAGAATTTATCGAATCCTGGGGATAATCTCACTCTGCAAGAAAGAGATTTGCTTTCCATACTTTGGAATGAGAATTCCATCTAGATTATTAGACCAGACAAAGGAGAGGGAGTTGTCTTATATGACCATATAGACTATATCCTGATGTGTTTAACATCCTGCACAATGGTGAGACTTGTACAGTGGTTTCCAAAAATGAAATGCAAATTGCTTATAAGAAAATTGATCTACTTGTAGAGGGTGAGATACTGCAAGGTTATACTACCTTTGATAGCTATAAATTCTTAAAAATGTGACAGCTCTCATACCCACCATTTTTGCATGCCCAAAGTGCATAAAGATATTTTAAAGCCCCTGTTAAGACCAATTGTGGCAGCACAAGGCTCAAAAATGTATCCCTTTGCTGTCATCCTTGACAAAATGTTAAAGCCTGTGAAAAATCTGGGCATTTACATGTTAAAAGAGTCCTGCAATTTCTTGGGAAGACTGAAAACAAGACTTATGGAGTTACAATGTGAAATTTGTGGCTGTGGATGTGATTAACCTTTTTTCCAGTATCCCCTAATAGGTAGGCTTAGAATTTTTCATGGAGATCTCCTTTCTTCAGATCTCCTCTCCACAAAGGACATACGATTAATTATGGAGTATATAGAAATTGTATTGGGAAACAACTACAAATATTTCAAGGGAGAGATATTTAAACTAGTTAGAAGTGTAGCAATGGGAGTAGCTTGCACCTCACTATTTGCCAACCTAGTGATGTTAACTAGGAAGAGAAGGTACATATTTCAGTCAGACATTTTTCACTATGTTAGACTATATTTACGTTTTGTGGATGACATCTTTATACTATGAGATGGTAGATAAGACATAGTAGTTAACTTTGTGGCATTTATGAACAACACAACTTCTTTTCTGGAATTTACTTACAAGTTAAATGACAATTCTGTCAATTTTTTGCATACATCTGTTTTTAAAAGATCTGCTTATTTTGTTTCTAACATTTATAGAAAACCAATCCTTTTGAATAAGTATTGACATTTCAGCAGTTCCCACTAATTCTCACAAAAGAAGGGATTGGTGAAAGGCCAGTTTGTCAGGTTAGCCAGGATGATATCAGAAAAGAACATTTTTGATAAAGAAAGGAAAATATTAGAAAAACTGTTCTTAGAACAGAGGATATCCAGAAACTGTAGTAGTCAGTGATGAAATTATGGAGGGATGGTGGATTAAATATATCCCTTTACTTGGTACAAGTATAAAAGAAGATGTGGATTTACCAACACAAATTTATGCAGAGAAGGTGATTTCTGCTAATAGAGAAAAAAATGGACATCAGTAGTAATGGTTTCCAAAGAAGTATTGTATTGCTACCAGAGACAAAAGGGTGAAAAGAGTAATGGAGGATAGGCCACTGTTTGTACATAAAAAGGCTAGAAATATTAAAAATTTGGTGGAAGCCGCAAAAGTGGTATCACAAGATAAAACAGGAACAGGTACAATAAAACGTGGCTGATATAAGCAGGTTAAATATATTTGTGAAAAAAATGTACCATTGCATTGTAGAACTCCTTAAAAACAGTCATATTTGCCAAGAGGGTAATTGTAACACCAAAGGCATTATTTATCTTGCTATGTGCTCTGCATGTCCAGCATTTTATGTTGAAAAAAATGTATCTATGAGCACAATTATGATATATTTCCAGTGGCAGTATTAACAACTCATTATTTAGACATTCTATTTATTGTGTATCTTATAATACATTTTTATTTATTATACTTTAAAAGGTGCCTGTCACACCCCAGAGGAGGAGCTTAAATGGAAAACATTGCTTACAAGACGCTCATTTGGCAGTAGGGGTTAGATGCGACCCTTTTTCCAGGTATTAATGTAGTTAATCATTACATTTGTACAAGTTCCCTCATACCACCCTGAAACAAAGGGCGGCAAAATTGTGAACAACACAACATAATGAATACATAAGTTCAAACGGATTTTTATTGATTACTATTGTATATTTATTACTTATTATTATGTGCAAATCTGTATATTTTAGTATTTTTAAAGACATGAGAAAAAGGGTCATAGTTTCATAATATAGGTTAATAACATAGAGCTTTTTTATATTATTCATTAACCTTTAGATTATTTTAATGGACCTGTATCTGTTTTTTAAACTGTTTAAGGTTTTTGAATGATGTTTTTTTATTTGTCAAATAAAAATGTTTGATCAATAATTTGTAACAATCTATAAATTTACAGGCTTGTTGGTAATACATTGTTCTGAGGAAGTCCCGTATTGTATTGTATTTGTGACAAAAAACACATCAAACTTCAACTGACCATTTTTTGCTAAAAATCCTTTTTGGTTTATTCAATAAATTGGTAGATTTTTCATCTTGTGGTCATGTGTCCTTTTACAGTACCCTAGCATTGGTATATTGGTTCATAGTTGATTTAGTCATTTTGGTGCACTTATACCTTTGCATTTGGGATTAAGATTGTGAGATCACCATCTTATTCCTTATGAAAGTGGTACTGTTTATCAGAGGAGATTTATAAGAATGACAGCTTCTGATACTACCCACCAGAAAGCACCTACAGGGTGTGTGAAAGAGAGCAAAAATGCTGTATCTCCTTTCCTGCCATTTAGGTGACACCTACTAAGACCCCATAATTATGCATATATGAATGTGTATGTCTGTTATGACCTGGATGAGGAGTTACCCTCAGACACGGGCATCACTAAGACAGAGAAAAAATGCAGAGATCTGTTTGATTACCTGCTATACCAGATGCTGAAGATCTCTATGCATGGAAATCAGAGATTAGGCAGGAATGTCCCAAAATGTATACTAGGTACATATACTTGTATGGGTTAAAGGCAGTACTTATTTATTGATTTATTTATTTCTTCTTGTTTTTTTATCTATCTATATATTTATCTATCTAGCCATCTATCTATATGCTATGTATATTTCAATTCTTATCCTGATGCAGATTTGGGCTGTTATTGTTGGCAAGTAATTGACAAGCTCATCCTTGGAATTATGTCTGCTGCCATGTGGATTTCATCATCAGGTGGAGTTGGTGGTGATAGCACTGCACATAGTATACCTACCAGATTTTGTGTGGAATTCGGCAGGGATCTGCCCTGGGTGTGGTCATATTGTATGATGTCTTGGTGCCTGCAAACTACATGGAGTGTCTCAATGTATACTTACTCCATATTCTGTTTATGTGTTCTAATGTACATGAAGGGGACACACATTTAGGAGATACCTGTCATGCAGCTAATGGGAAAGACTTATGTGATTGTAAATGTTGTTCTAATATCTCAACTTACAGTCATCATGGTTTCCTGACCAGCACCGTTTATTTTCTTGCTTTCAAAATGTGAAGCAAACCTTGTTGCCTTCCACAGGAGGAAGAACATTCCTGCAGTCAGCAATATTTAAATTCCCACACAAGGACTATGCTGTCTTAGAGTTCATTCCACCATTGAAATATATTGACATATCATTATCCTACCATTATGTCTCATCACTTCAAGTCCAGGTGAATGATTTGCTTAGCAGGTACCTCCACAACATTCATCCCATGAACATTTGGGTTGAGTTTCTAAAGGGTGATGAGGCTGGGAGTGCTTCACCTGAGGGAGATTCTGTCTCCTGCTTTGCAGTGGCCTGTCTGCTTTGCCTGTAATGGCCTAGCTGTAGTTAGAGCAGGTGATGGATGCTGTGATAGAGTGAGCAACATGCAGATACAGACAGAAAATAGCAGCTTCACTTGACCAGTTAGCCTGTACCTTTGAGCCACTGGGGAGGATGCAGTCAGTATTGATGGCCACAATGACTGTTTTGATGTTGTTTGATACCAGTAATGGCCCTCTGGGCAAGGACAGTGATGACACTACAACTGCTTATGCTTCACCCTTTTCTCAGTCACATGTACTCTCTTTCTTCATGACCTGCATCATTCCCCGTACATTCCCCAACCTTCTTCATTGTCATTTTGTGTACCTTTTGTTTATCTCTTCCCTGCTCTGTTTACACATCTTATTGTACGTGCTTCTATACCCATATGTGCTGTTCTGTGTTTATCATTCTGCCATCACACACACACACACACACACACACACACACACACACACACACACACACACATAAACACACACACGCACACACACACGCACACACACACACACACACACACACACACACACACACACACACACACACACACACACACACACACACACACACACACACACACACACACACACACACACACACACACACACACACACACACACACACACACACACACGTATCCCACTTTCCTAATACCTGCTTTCTTCTTCATCCTTTCTCCTCTTTTCTTATCTCTACCAAAAATGGGGCCCTATCCCACAAAAGGTTTCCCTCCTCCCCTCCATCTTTGATAATCTTTTTTTAAGTTGTCCTCATATCCTATAATTTGCTTGCTCTTACCCATGTCTCCTTTCCTGTACGTCCTTTTCCTTTCATTTTTTGAATCCGAGAGATGTTCCCATACACAGACACCATAACATTGCAGTTGCAAATAATTTACATGACTACTTCTCAATATGCAGCATCGGTTGTCTTCCTTTATACTGTAGCATGGTGAGCTGAGCTAATGCTTTCTCTTTCTGTCTGATCATTCAATATGCTGTATGGTCTCTGTGTGGCTTGCTCATGGAATAGTCTTGAGTATCTTCATATCTGCACTATTCAGGTAAATCCATCTGCATACTTGCAGACTGGTTCATTGATGTACTACTGTGCTAGCTGCCCATAAGGGCAACATATTTACATTCAGATATTCAGTGTCTTTTTGAGACTATATAGTAGCACTTAGGAGTGTAAACCTTTCACAGATGTGTACTACATCGCATCTCAGCCAATATGATGTTCTTTTTTTTAGATGAATATGTCATATATTTCACTATATCACTTTCACAAATTCATATTATTTTTATGCAGACTGAAAATGCCCCAAGAAAGAACTGATGAAAGTAAACTAAAGCTTTAGCATTTAATCCCAGAACTGTACCAATGTTTCTCCTTGTCCAGACTCTGCAACATCAAAAGACTTTTCACAAAAAGCCAACTCCCATTAGTGAATCAGCATAAGCAGGCATGAATTAAACTCTAAATCTGCCCTACTTACTGATGTGTTAACATATTAGTAACATTTATAGTGAGCATTAATGAAGGTGATGAGTTTGTAAGAACTGAGCTTTGATTAATATTTGATTTTCCTTTAAATCAAAGTGATTATTTGACAGTAGCTGGCACATGCCTTATGTTTTTGTAACCTCAAAGTTACTTATGTAAAGAGAAATGTTGCAAAATTGTTTATAAAATTCCATGATAAACTTGTCTGGGCCTTGTATCATCTTCAAAATTCTGCAACATGTACTGGATTTTTATCATTTATCTCTATATCACTCAGCAATGTGTATATAGAGTATTTTTAAGAAGCGATCATTATCTTTCTTTCTTTCATGGATACACAACTGAAGTAAAACTCCATTGTATTAATATAAAAAAAGTGAATTTTTCAGAGGCATTCAGAAGATTCCTCAGCTTTTGATTTAGTAATGAAAGTTTGACTCTCAATGAACTGGCTTGTTAGAAGAAGAAAATCCATCTTTTCAATCTGAACTTTTAAAAAAGCATTTATAGCATTTTGTTTCAGTACAGTCAAGGAATATTTAAAGACAAGTTATAAATTACTGCCATTGAAACTAAATGTAATATTTGTTACAATGATTTCATCTTTTACAACTCCATTTGTTCTGCTTCTTCAAGCTGTTTGTATTGCTTTATGTGTTAACGAGATGTGACATTCTTCTTTATACAAGAGGTATCTAATACATTGGATATAATGACTTTGCTAACATATAGGTTAATAAAAGCAAAATAAAACGAACAACATACCATCACAATGCACTAATAATGTATAAGTTTTGCGCACAGCGCATTAGTTAGTCAAGCAAGTAGACAGAATAATAAAATGACTCATAATGGTACACTGCGACAATCAAAAATTATTCACCCCCTTTGTCTCCCTTTATTCTTTTTGTTCCCCAGTATACCAATCCCTAAGAAGAAAATACATTTCTGTGTTTATTAAACTGGACATTTCCTACAGAAATTTGATATTCAGGTTTATTCACAGATAAAACGTCATTCTCATCTTTAAGTTTAGCCAAACATTTTGGCCTGAAAGGCATGATGACAGTTACTACTTTACATTTTTTGACAGTTCTAAACTGAGACATTCTTAGCAGACATGGCTCTCCTGGAAAGCAGACACTATAGCTGATGCCATTCAGGCAGCTGGACAAATTGTGCCCCGTATTTGTTGCACTTTATTACAATGGACAGGATCTGGTCCTAGCAAAACATACATTGGACAACTACCATTGGTAGCATTAAATATTCCATTAGTAATTTTAAGTAAAACAGGTAATGTGCCATATTTTAATCCTCACTATTTATAAATGACATGTAGGAGTTAGCCTAAATGATGGCTATCATTCAATAATAACGTTATTAACTTTACCTGAGTCTGTTAGTCAAATAATAATGTCTGACAGGGATGGTACTATGGAGAAATTAACAGATCAAGCCTCACAACAGTACTGGTTGGTGCTTCAGCTAAGTCCCTCTCCATCCCTGGAAGGTCTGTTATTTCTCCTATGACACCCATCATGGAGAGAATTATTGTGTTTTGATAGTGGGCTACCTATTAAGTTGTTTCATTATTTTATTAGTATATTTGCTTTTTATGTATTTTTTAATGCAAAATATTTCTTCCTCCTAATGTTTCAAAGTTGCTGTACCATACATTATATGATTTACATTCAAAATATATTACAGAGAAGAGAAAAAGGTGTAACAAAATTCAAAGCTTGAGTAACTGAAACAACTCAAGATATGAGCCATGTTTTATAGGCTATATACAGGAGTTTTAATATGGGTGTTTAAGTGAATAATGATAATTTGGAAATTACTCTGTGAGCAAATTTTGTTACTCATAAAAAATTCACAAATAATAACATGGTTAAATTAGAAATTGTGAACTAGGGTTTGGGTAAAGGCTATTATTATTTTAGAGCAGGGAGTAGATGGAATAAGCTACTGGTTAAAATCAGGCAGAAACAAAATGTTGTAAGTTTTAAAATGAGTGTAGATGTATGGTTTGGTGATCTGGTATATTTTCCTAGTGTTATCTGGCCTATAATGATCTTAATTTAAGGACCTTGGCCTATGAACTACATTGTAATATTATATATGTGAACATTTAATGTCCACACACAAACACAAATACAAGCATGCATAAACACACACACACACACACACACACACACACACACACACACACACACGCACGCACGCACGCACACACACACACACACACACACACACACAAACGTGCACAGTTCCCTGAATACATCTCATCTGCCTGACCTTGATCAAATGAATGACATAAATGTATATGGTGCAAGACAGCAAATCCTCCATGCCTTTCAACTGTCCCTGATTTTGCAGAATATTCCTGATTTTGTGTCATATTTTTGAGCTGTTCCTCAAAAACATTTGATTTTCTGGTAAATCACTGAGGATTATGGTCAAGCCAGACATATTTTCATAGTTCTTATTTTTCAGAAAACGCAAATTGATTGAAAACCTCTTGTCCTATTTCCATTTAATATAGGGTCGTTTTAAAAAAACGGCCTTGAGTTTAGGTCTTTTTCTCAGATTATTGCTGACTTTGTCCACACACACACACACACACACACACACACACACACACACACACACACACACACACACACACACACATACATACACACACACGCACACACGTTGCTATGTGGAGTCTGCATGCCTTCCCTGCTGTGTTTATGTGTTTATCAATGTGCTCTGGTTAACACCAGCACCTCAAAAACAAACAGGAGGTGAAATGTGTTTCCTGGTGAACATGCAGTGAATGTGTATGTGTGTGTGTGTGTGTGTGTGTGTGTGTGTGTGTGTGTGTGTGTGTGCACTCTGATTTTTTTTTTAATTTGTCCTACACATAATAATGCCAGGATATGTACATTATTCTTCTGGGTAGCAGTAAAAAATGCAATTGACAAGTAATTATATTTAAAAGTTAGACATAACATTTATCACAGAAAATTCAGACACTTGGATCTTCTAAGAGTCTGGTGGCCCAGACAACCCAGATTGTATAAAAAATTTTGGCATGGAATTAGTGGTGGCTTCTGCTCTCCACCGCACTCATTCTAAAACTAGCTATGGTCAGTTATGTGTGTACCACAATTGCTGTGCTTTGTGTGTATGTGGTGAGGGCCTGGGGATTGTGTGGTTATTGCTACTTTATTTTCATCACAGTCAAACCTTAGAGGTGTACACAAGAGGGCATTATAGCTTGTGTTTAGGATGGGGGCAGTGTGGTCATTTATTTTACTTTTCTCATAGACCTCAGATGGATTCAGATAAGCTTACTATGGCTTGTGTAGGAACAACAAAGTGAAATGCATTGCTGTAATCATTATTTTTTCACTTTCCTTACAATCACACTTTAGTCATGTACCCAGATGACTGCTTTTGGGAGGTGGGGAGGTGTAAGGAGTAAGGAGGCATGCTATGTATATGTATGACAACAGCCACTTGTAATAAATGACAGTGGTCATTGGAACCTCTGCTTTCATGACAATCTAAAACCAGAGGGATGCATGGACAGTGATTGTCTTTTTTTGTAGGGTTATGGGGCAGATAGTATTCCCAGGTAGGACTTGTGTATCCTCACAAAAAATACCTTTCTAGTTTATTGTGAGTTACCATTTTGTCAGCTTTGAACATTAAGCTTTGGGCACAAGTTATATCTTCCTTGAAAGAAAAATAAGATAAGACTGAAATCTTTTTCTTATTTATGATTTTTGTTAAGTCCATCACTAGATTAGAAGGTAGAGAAATGCTTTAAAATGTACCCCAGAGCATCTATAACCCTGTGGCTTCGGGGGTCCCCAGCTTAATTTACTCATTTACTTAATGGTTTACTTTGCTGTCTTTTTGATGTGCTGGAGTAAACCAGGGCACATGATATACACACACACACACACACACACACACATACACACACACACACACACACACACACACACACACACGCACACACACACACACACACACACACACACACACACACACACACACACACACACACACACACACACACACACACACACACACACACACACACACACACACACACACACACACCATACAAACACATGAAGGACATGCAGACGCCACATAGCCAAAAACTCAACCAGTACATGTGATGCCAGAAAAGGTATGTTGAGATGATGTATGGAAATCTAAAGCTGACCAGCAACATTGAATTACTTTCCTTAATCAAGATTTAAGTTCAAGACATCATTGGATAAAATGTTGGTGTAAAAAGAAAACAAAAGGCATATCAGAGCATATAGAAGAAAGTCATGAATTCTTGAAAAAGATGAAGAGAAAGATAAATGTGAAAAAGGATTAAAAAAAGTAATTTGCAAGGTGAAGAAGCCCAAGATGGGGGGAGCGAGAGAATAGAGGAGAACACTGGCAGCTGTGGGGGAAGAGGCTAGGTGAAATAGTAGGCAGTGCCTAAGGTGACATTTCACCCAAGGCTAGCCCTGTATGTATACCTGTTGTAATGTAGCACTTTTGCAATTAAATACCAGTAAATGTGAATGCCCCTTTTTGAGATGGGCCAACATAGTGAGGTATACAGACCTGCCATAATGTAAGAGCACTGTAACTACAAGTCAGTCTGTGTGCACTTAGCAAACTTAGCAACATTAACAAAAAGGATGTTTAGGACTGGTGACAGTAACAAGATGCTACTTAGACTAGAAGTGCCCGAAGAAGAAGAAGTTGATATATAAAGGTAGGGAGGGTGGGGGGCACAGCCGCCAACATTGGGGGATGTGGGGGGTGAAGCCCCCCACCTATTTTCATTTAAAATATATACATTTTCTTTTATTTTCTTCTTTTAAAGGAAATTAGATGGGGGGGGCTTCACCCCCCCACACCCACCAGTGTGGGGGGCTGTGACCCCCCCCCTACATTTATATATCAACTCCAGGGTCACACGACTTTGAGGAGGGGGACAAATCCCTGTTAATTGCCATGAATACTGTTTTTCGATCAAATGTGTTGTTGATCAAATGAGTTTCAATCAAATGTGCTGCCAGTCAAAAGTAGTAGATCCGTATATACATATACATAAAGAAAAACACTGAAACTGAGGACAAACCGAAATCAAACTAACACATCAGTCTAATGACTCAGAGGGTAACTGACACTATAAGAACACAGGCTCAAAAGAGACTTGAATTAATGCTTTCATCCCACTTTATTTAGACACCAAATTTCATCAGAAATGGCTCTTACAACCATTAAATGTTTTAAATACATTGCAAAGTACCCACCAAAAGGCACCATCCAATCACACGCAATCAAAAACAGCTGACTAAAAGTCATGTGATAAAAAATCTACTTTGTGTATTATGTGCTGGGGACCTTTCAGGGGGTAGCAGTCAGGCATCTGCTCTTCTTGTTTTTCAAAGCATTAGAGATCCCAAAGATAGGGATGGTAACAAAAAGATAGCTGTCAAATATTGCCCATCCCTACAATCTCATAGATTTCCAGAGGGAGAGAGTGTAGGATTGAGCTTCTCTTTGTTTGCTGTTGTGCCATAAAACTGCCATGGTTTCTGTCTGTATGGTTAGGACGCCTGTTGGGTGTCAGTCCTGTAATACTTCAAACTCAAAAGGGCTGCTACCAAGTCCAGCACATTGATGTGAAGGGAAATTTCAAATGCCACACAGATAAACTAAACTATCTATCCATGGAAATCCCCCCTCCATTCCAGAGCTGATGCATCTTTGGAGACTGATTTTATGGAAAGAGTTAGGTTGAAAGAACTCCCAAAGGAAATATTGTTGGTATCCATCTACCTTGTTAAATGGTGCTTGTAGACTTGACAAATTGTAACATGTTCTGTGTTTCTCAAAAACTACTTTTTTCAACCATGGTATGTTAAAAGGATTATTTGTGCACAACTGACCAGCACTGTTTTTGAGAGAATCTCCCTCTTGTGATGTCAGAGAATTGCTATATGTGTTTGTGTGGAGCTGTGGGCCTAAACAATGCTTTCATAGTCTGAGCCATTAGCACACAGGTTATTTGTAAGATTCTGTATTTGAGATCACCAAGTTAAGTTTCATATGCTCAACTCTCAAGTTTTACAATGTGGAAGCAAAATGTGGATCGTTAGGATCTGCTTTCTAATATTACTGTACATTAAAAGTTTAATGGGCAAGTCTCATGTACAGTTTTAGATGAGGGATTATGGCTAGGACTGTTGTCATGAGACCCAGCACCGTGTGCTGAAAGTATGCTGTGATTGTGCAAGATACAAAAATAAAATCAACTGGTGTTTGAAGAGCCTGCATTCTGTTAACTGGGAGTTTTCCTCTGAATAGGTTCAAGCCCATACTGCAGCCTATAAATGTGAGTAGCTGCAGAGGTTTTTCATGAGGCTTTGCCAGATGCAGTGTTATTCCAAGAGAATGGAACAAGCTGATCAGAGATTTCGTAACTGACCCTTAGTGATGCATACAGAACAAGCAACTAGGAGCCAGGCATCCAAGTACAGGAACACATAATTCACTCTAGATGCAAATGCACTGTACCTACAGACACACAACTTTTAAACATGGTGGGGTGATGTGAGACCGACTGGAAAGATCAAAAATGATATTGTCTATCTCTGAAGTGCAGATACCACCCAGATTCCTTTGTGATTCTTATGTGGAGGTAGATGCCCAGGACATCTACAGAGCACATCTAGTCTCCTTTCACTAGACAGGGATACTGACTGCACCAAGACGATTTACAGAGATTTCTTTTTGTGAGGGAGAAAATGCTTTTAGGCTTTTGATATCAAAGACTGCAGTGAGGTACTGCCACTACAAAGTACCTGTAATAATGTCCTGACTATTTCTTGTCTGGTAAGATCTCTTTGAGGTCTCTTTTGTTTAAGAGGCTAAAGACCATTTTTTTCTCTTTCCTGCTGCTTTCTTTTGATTAGGTGGTGTATATATGGAAGTGAAGGAGATAGGAAAATTTGGTTAGAAAAAGAAGATTGATTTGTAACCCCTGGATATAACTGACCTCGGCCACTTGACGATAGTAATTATTTTTTTACACAGGTAGGTACTGGAACAAATGCTTTCTGACTTTCTCGAGATGGGTGCAGTCATTCAAGGCCTTAGGGATACTAGGAGCTACACACAGGAAGACCACAGCTGCCTGACAACTGCAGAACACCCCTGTCTTGGGTCCTAGTAATAATAATAGGCCTGTAATAATGGAATTCATAAAAATCCGTTTGGCATCCTGTGCAAAGTTGGTCAGCTGGAGCTACTCAGTGAACAGCTATACCACATCACATGACCCTCATGCAGACTTTGACAGTGTTATCAGCTGCATGCTTCATGAGGTTTGTCATGTCTGCTACCATTATGAATAGAGGCATGAGAATATCTTTAAAAGGTCCACCAGACAACTGTCTGATGGTTTGGTACACTTCAGCAGACACATTCCTTTGACATTCCACCATATGGACCAACTATCAGAGAGCATAAAGTAGATTCATATCTGCATTTCATTAAGAGGTTCACTGCCTTATCTGATGGATGGACTACAGGGCTCTGGGATCTAGTAGCCTCCTTTAGTAGCAGAAATCAATGTATTTATTTTAAATGACTCCAGCTTGATGCTCAGTTCTCTGAAAGGTCTATGGTCACAGTCCAATCATTTAGGCACAACCACACCTGATTTCTCCCAGGCAACATTAGTGGTGGTGGTTTTAGTAATGAAATACTAAAGATGGATTCTGAGTAGACAAGAATGCTTTCTGAAGCAGCAACTGTGGGAAGGACATGGGGTCATCTGGAGAGTCCCGTCCATACCTCTCAACCTCTTAGAGCAAGAAATCTGGACAAAGTCATAAAAGTGGGACAAAGCCCCATAAATCGTGACAATATTTAAATATTGCTCTTACAGGCTTACAAAGTTGGTAGAATAACACATTTTGCATTAGCATGAATTTTCTAAAGGATATGAAGTCTGAAACCCAGCTGTCCATCATTATTTTCTAACTTCAGTCTTTAATGATATGCCACTAATTTGCCAGAAAACCACAATTTTATGAAAAATGGACCACAAATATGATTCCATAATCTGGACAATCTGCAAAAATCTGTACAGTTGAGAGGTATCCCCTCTCTGGTGCATCATCTTTATATATCTCTTTGAATTTGGGGCTATAAAGAAGAGACATGGGGTGTTAGGATACTCCTCACTGTGAGGAAGTCAATATTTATTTATTTTATTTATTTTTACATTTGTTAACTGGGTTAGTCTGTCTGGGTTCTTAGAAGCTCTTTTTCAGCAGAGACCCGAGGAGAAACGCTCCCAAAAACAAAAAAAGTTTTAAGTAAACAAATAGTAAGAACAAAGATAAACACAGATAACATTTTAAATATACATACTTCTGAAGTAATTACATAACATGTAATAAAGGAATATACAGAATGGATGGAAATACAATGCAATACATATATGGAAATTTTCACGTAGTATAGCAAGAAACTAAGCAGAAATATGGTAAGACTAAGGTCTCTACATTGCTGAACCAAGGTACTAGGCATGAAGTAAGTAAATATACAGATAAAGTTGTGTGAACTTTGGAAGTTAATAAATAAATTAAAGAACAGTAATAAGGGATTATGGGAACTGAGTGTAACATGAGCTAACTAGTATGGAATATGATGAAAAAAAATGTGTAGGTAGTAGTAAGAGAGAGCTAGAAGTGATACAGCTAAGTTAGGTTATCCCTGAATGTTTCTTGGGTATTAGTTTAGAGCATGAACATATCCAATTTGATAAGAAAAAAGATTTAAACTGTTTCGTGAAGGCATGTTTGTCTTTAAGTAGTCTAAGGGCTAAAGGGAGTGTGTTCCAATTTTTTGTAACTGAGTGACAATAGAGTATTTTCCCAAAGGTTTTGTTTGGCTTATGAACTTCAAGAAAGTATTGATTAGTACTTCTTAGTGGGCGTTGAGGAGTATAAAGTGTCAGAGAATTTGCAAGGGATGGGCAGGATTTAGGATTGTTTAGTATCTTGTGGGCTATAAGGATTTGGGATTGAGGCAGTAAGTTGGGAAATTCAGGCCAGTGTAAAGCCTTTAATGAGAGGCAGTGATGGGATTTGTAAGGTTGATTTGCAGCAAATCTGGCTACTTTGTTATATGTGGTTTCTAGTTTGGATATTAGGTTACTCTATAGATGGGTAAGAATAGGTGAAGCATAGAGTAGGGATGGTAGAAGCAGGGATTGGGTAAGGGATCGTCTGGATGCACAGGGAAGAAAGTTTTTGTGATACTTATGCAGGCCTAGTTTTTGGTGTTTTTTTTAATTGAGCTATGAATGTGATAGTTGAATTTAAGTTCATCATCAATTATTGTTCCAAGGAATTTTGTTTGGGTGTCAACAGACAGTTTAGTTCCATTAAGGGATGTTACAGAAAAGTTCTGTTTTGCATGTTCCAGATTTTTAGGTAAGAAAAGTAGTAGCTTAGTTTTGCTGACATTTAGCAGGAGTTGGTTGGATTGTTGCCAGTTTTCAGCTGAGTGGAGTGAGTTTTGTGTAAGGGATTGAAGGTTTTCTATGCTGTCAGCAGAGCTGATGATGGTCGAGTCATCAGCATACTGAATAAGATTGGATTGGGGACAGGATGGGAAAAGGTCATTGGTAAATACATTGAAGAGGAGGGGGCCCAGTATTGATCCTTGTGGTACCCCTGTCCTAACTGCTTGAAAGGGGGAGTAGGAAGAGTGCCATCTAACAGCCTGGTGTCTATTAGTGAGGTAATCACAGAAGCAGGAAGTGGTGGAGTTTGAGAAGCATAGGTTGGAGAGTTTATGGTGAAATATGGTATGAGAAACAGTATTGAATGCTTTCGACAGGTCCAGAAAGAGGGCTGATGCTATTTTGCTGTTATCCCTGACTTGAGCAATGTTATTAGTAAAGGATACAAGAGCGGTAGCTGTGCTATGTGTGGGGCGGAAGCCATGTTGAGTTGGTGTGAGCAGGTTTTCTTGTAGCAGATGATTAAGCACTTGCTTATGGATGCACTTTTCCAGTATTTTGGAGAGAGGAGACAGTATGGCAATTGGTCAGAAATTGGTTGGCTCAGTGGAGTCTCCTCCTTTATGAAGAGGTGCTACAAAAATTTCTTCCAAATTTCATGGACTTTGCCTTCTTTTATGGATCTATTAATCAGGATAGATATGGGGTAAGCTAGAGATGTAGCTGCATGTTTAAGGAATAATGGAGGAAGGTTATCAGCTGAGGGTGAACCAGGTTTTAGTTTAGTTAAGAGCAACTTGATATAAGAGGTGGGAACAGGTGATAGTGAGAATGAGAGTGAGGGTGAGAGAGGTGAATCAGTGGTGGATGAAGATGTAGATGTGGATTAAAAGAGGTGCGGGTGGAGAAGTTAGATAACAGTTACGTTTACAATGGTTTCAATGAAGAAGTTATTAAGGAGGGTTGCTATTTCCACAGGAGTCTTGTCAGAATAAGGTGTGGGTGGGGTAAGAGTACCAGGTGAGAGAAGTTTAATAGGAGACATGCTTCCCCTTTCACATAGTCTTTCTATGCCCTTTCAAAGAGAAAAGTCAAAAGAAAGGAAAACTTTCATTTGGAAGATAAACTGATATGATGGAGCTGTTAAAGTGCTTCAGTCTGTCTGCCTTGAGTGACAACCTGACTCAGCTACAAGTATATGTGATCTTTTCTCACGGGTTACTATGGGTAAAATTATGGTAAAACACTTTTCCAAAGAAGTCATTAAAATACAACATCTTGTGTTAAACCTCATGGCCTATATTTGCTTCTATAGAAGTGTGCCTGTTGGTGTAGGAGAAGAGACCAAAAGCTTCTGGATTATGCCTTAGAAGTTCACTGCAGGTGGTCTTTTCTAGGGCCTTGAGCTATCTGATAGAACACATTTTTTTTTTTGGCTGACCCACAATGTTAGTTTCCGCAAACGCATGTAATGCAGTGTGGCAGCAGCTGTTTATGTGAACACATTTCGCATTGTCATCAGTGAACTGAATGTCAATGTCAAAATATTTTAAACTATTGTCCTTTGAAAACAGAAGTCAAAACTGAAGAGCACCAGCCAACCTGTGCTTCATGTCAGTTTGTATAAAAAAGGCAGTCATTATTGATGGTTATATTAACTGCAGGAAAGACAAAGAGGTGAGGGATCTCCCTTGTTTGGGCACATTTCAAGTGCTAAATATGTCTATCTTTAACCTACTAAAGACAATGTCATAATACAGAAGTCTCAAGAACTTGGTGAATTTAATAGAGGAGCCGAATCTGATCAATACACTTGATAGATCTGTGATTAATGAAATTAAGAAAATTTGTCAGGTTAATGAAAAGCAAGAGTATCTACTCTTGATGTTTGTGATGCTTCTCTTAGCTTTGTGTGTTGTACATTGCATAACATGTGCTGTCCTCTGAGACAGTATGAATCCAAGCTGGTATTCTTTTGGGAGGATTTCAGTAATATTATAGAAATAATTTAGAAATAAATGAATGAATGGAGGTTACAACAGCATAGAAAATGGAAAAGCATACTATTGAGTAGGTTTTCAACTCACCAACTCTGAGCACAAATGAGTGCCCTGTTTAGAGGAATATTTATGGAATTCCTCAGGGTCCACTGAGTTTTTGAATGACTTGATGCAGAATTCCTGTGCAGTGATACTGTATGCCTTTGTTGTTTCTGAGTAGGACAAACGTTCATAACTGATAAAATAAGATGAGGGTCTGTCCAGTAGGCACCAATGCCACAGATAACAATTGGCTAAAGTATTGGTGTCATTCAAAGGGGATCCAGTGTCTGTCAGCCTGGGATGACATGCTCAACAAGCCATGTTGCATCGCTAGGGACAGCTTGCACCTGTCACCCCTGGGCTTTCGAATACTGGCTAACGCTCTTGCCACCCCCATACTGCCTTTTTTAGACAAGGCTCAAAAAGAGAAACCCACCTCCATAGACAACACAAGGAGAAAAAAACTAAGGGTAATGCTGCTCAATGCCAGAAGTCTAAACCTCAAGATGCACGTGCTCAAAGCTCTCCTCAGTATGGAGAATATCGACATCTGTGCAGTAACAGAAACCTGGTTCAAGGCTCCCGAGAGCACCCCAGCACTACCAGGTTATACCTCATACCATGCTTTTCGGCCCCAAAACTCGGACCGAACCACAAAAGGAGGGGGAGTATCCATATTCATCAAAGATACCCACACCTCCAGGTTAGCGGCACTGCACGAAGCATTGGAGACCATCCATGTGCAACTAACAGTGGGCAAAACTGCCTTTCAGTTTGTAGTCTGTACAGACCACCCTCCCAAACTCAGTAACCCCACTCAGCTTTCCTGATAACACTGGAGAATATGAAGGTCTCTCCAAACACAATAATATTGGGTGACTTCAACTACCAAACATTGACTGGGAAAACTACTCAAGCCCCAACACCCTCTCCCAATAGTTCCTAGAATTTATAAACTCAAATGCTATGGAACAACTGGTCACCACTCCCACAAGAGGGGAAAACATATTGGACCTGGTCATCACCAACATGGGAACTCAATGTTCCACACTAAAGGTATGCCCCTCATTGGCAAGATCAGACCATAAACTAATCTCACTGGACATCCATATCCTGCCCCCACCAACAGCCAAGGAAACCACGGTGAAGAATTTCTCAAAAGCAAACTTCACACTTCTCAAAACCAAGGTGGAATCCTTCAAAGCACACGGGCCAGTGGAAAATACTGCCCAAACTGCAGAATCCTTTACAAACACATTCTATGGACACCTACAGGAATGCATGGATAGTGCTATCCCAAATAAAACCAAGACTCACTCCTCCAAAGGCAGGAGACCTGTCTGGTGGACCCCGGCCATAAATAAGCTGTACAACAGAAGGAGGAAGCTACTACATGATACAGCAAAATCCCAAAAAGGGAATGCATCGCTGATCAGTACTAGCAAGAAACTACGATCCCTCATAAAATAATCTAAGGGCAGGTTCGAAAGAAAAATTGCACGAGACGCTAAAGATAATCACAAGGCCTTCTTTATTTATGTCAGGAATCTGGGTGGCAACTCCCAGATATGCTCTGAGTTAGTGCAAAATGACAAAAAATACACTGATTCCACAGACATTGCCAACATCCTGGCAGACAGGTTCAGTGCAAACTTCTCCTCCCCTTCCCCCCAAGAGAGCAAATGTCTATCCCAACAGAATGTAGCCTCCCTGACATCACAGATACACAGGTGAGAGCTGCCCTCTCCAAAGCAAAAAACACAGCATCAATGGGACCGGACGGTGTCCCGGGCTGCATCTTACATGAGCTCCAAGAAGAACTGAACTCTCACATAAAGTCACTGTTCAATCTCAGCCTTACTACAGGATATGTACCCAAGGAATGGCATACAGCAACATTGGTCTCACTCCACAAAGGTGGTGCCACAATGGACCCTGGGAACTATCGCCCCATAAGCCTGACTAGTCTGGTCTGCAAAGCTATGGAGCGTATCATCATGGAACTCAAAAATAAAGACATTGGGAACCTCCAGACACTGGATCCTACCCAATTCGGCTTTGTTAAGGGCAGATCTTCCCTCTTGAACCTGGTCAACTTCTTTGAAACAGTTACCAAGGCCATAGATGAAGGGAAGGTAGTCCACATGGCCTACCTGGACCTCGCAAAAGCCTTCGACACAATACCCCACTCGGGCATCATAAATAAGCTCACCAGCTTAAATATCAACCCCTATGTCACAAGGTGGGTTGCAAACTGGCTCAGGGATAGAACCCACATGGTCAGAATTGCAGGTGACATGTCAGACTCTAAACCAGTTAAAAGTAGCATCCCACAAGGCTCAGTCTTGGGACCTCTCTTGTTCAGTATATACTTCTCTGAGGTACAGGCTAACACGGGAGGACTATGGCTGACCAAGTTCGCAGATGACTGCAAACTGGGTGCCATAATCGACTCTCCGGCTGACACAAGCATCCTCCAAAAGGGTCTCACAGAGACGGATAACTGGTGCCAGAGCCATGGCCTAAAGCTAAATTCCAAAAAGTGCATAGTCATCCCCTTTGGGAAAAACGAAGTGCCCACAAATTACCACATAGGTGGTAATCCATTAAGTACGGAAGAAGTAATTAGGGATTTGGGGACCCAAGTAGATAGTAATCTCTCCTTTGACAAACAGGTTGCCAAAGTGGTTAGAAAGACCTTCTATATAGCCCACCTTATCACAAAAGGATTCACATCTAGATCAAGAGAGGTCATTGTTCCCCTCTACTCATCACTCATCAGACCCATAATTGAATACAATGCCCCATTTGGGATGTACCTTACCCGACACCTGCAGCAACTGGAGAGACCCCAAAAGTACCTCACCAAGAGGATCAAGGGGCTCAAACAGATGCCCTATGCAGTTCGGCTGAAGAAACTCCAGCTCTACTCAGTTGCTTACCGCCTACTCAGAGGCGATCTATGCCTGATGTATAAAGCCATGTCCAATCCAGAATTAATGGACATGCTCCACCTCAGGAAATCCAAATCCCTTAAAGCTACATGGTCCAGGGACTTAAATCTCAGCACAGAAATAAATAGGACATGCTGGAGGGACAGATTCATATCCCAGAGGCTCCCCTTACTCTGGAACAAAATCCCAATCCATGTTAGGCAGAGCCCCTCATTGACCCTCTTCAAGAGAAATCTTGACGAGTGGATGGGAGATCGTAAATTTACCCCTGGGATCTCTTCTGTGTCCATGCTAGACAGAGGCACAGTAAACTAACATTAAAAGGGCTATCTTCTGTGACCTACTATACAGAGGCACAGTCAACCAATCTAAAAGGGTGGCGAAAGCCAAACACACTCTGGCTAGGCTTATAAATGCCCTAGGGCAGATAGCCTAGTATCAACCTATGAACCTATGAACCTATAACCCTTATGGCATGACCAACTTTTCGGTCAATGTCTCTAAAAATTTTGTAGTCAAAGAGGTACAAATTTCCAAATCAATAGTGGACACAAGGTTTTCTGTCAATGGCAATGTCTTGTTCTGTAGATATGTTTCATATCAGACTGCCATTTTATTGTATATTTCCTGTGTCCTATTTCTTAATGAATCTACAATAGAGATCTGAGTCACATTGATTTATAGCACTGAAGGCACTGAGAAGAATTATGTGGTCTTCCTTAAGATTGCTAACCAGTATTTAAGGACCTGTACATCTGTTGCCTGTCATCCTCATCAGTGCTAAGTGATGGTTTATAACAACTGAATGCTATGATGTTCTGATTCTTGATGAACTTGAAAAGAAGAGTTGATAAATATTAGTTGATTTCTTTGGGGAGCTCTGTACTCTGGCTAATGAGGCCATTCAAAATAACAGAGCCTTTACTATGGATGATACTGTGTATGTAGTCACTCCTTTCCAGAAGCATGTTCTTCTCTCCACTGACTTTCTGTAGGATACCTTATCTTACAGAAGGTAGACATTCTGTATTATTTCCTCCATGTTCCCTTGAAAATGATGACAGCATTTTTTGTCTTCAGTTACTGTATCAGCTGCCAGTGACTATGTGAACATACTAATCTGAAAAAAAAGTGCAATACAGCTGATCAAGGCTATCAATCCTGGAGAGGATACAATACTGTGATTCAAGGTGCCTGCGCTAACTCTACTCCTAATGAAGGGTGAGCAGAAGTTATCTGCACAGTACTACTAAACAGCATTAGTATTGATCAGACTGTGTCTCTCTTAGTCAATAAACTGCTGTCTGTTTGCAGATACATGGCTAAATTCATAGGTACTGTCCTCATTTCCATAAAGTGTATTAGTGGTGTTTTAAAGCAAGTCTTAACTAACAAACCTTTGGACTTAAATATAGCCCTTTTACCCAGGGGCAGCTCATGGTACTGGATTGCTGGGCTACAGTGCCCTCAATATTCTCATAAAAAAGGAGAGTTTAATTAGTGTTTTTTACACACTAGTAGCAGTTTGAACTGCAAAATAGCATGCAATGCCAAAGATGCACATGCATGTTGGAGTTCCAATTAAATAAAAAATTATCTTTTTGTCACCGGAGTGATTTTTAAAACATTCCAGATTGGGAAGACTGCAGCCATCAATGAAGATGTCCAGAAAACATTGAGGTTTTAACTATAGGAAATTGGAAGATGATGGGACTGTTAAGTCAGCAGCCTGTTAAGTAACATGAGTGTGTGACTCTACTGATGATTAGTCCTGTTACACTTGTTTTCTCTTTTCATACTTTAACTGGACATAGTTAAGTTGTGAGGGAGAGACCGAGAGATGGAGGACTCTTGGAAAAAAAGAGTGGAAATCATTAGTCATTGACTCAGAATCAAACTTTAACATGAAAGAATCCAAGGAAAGCTATTTAAAAATTAACATCCCCCCAAAAAAAGATTGATTAATTAATTAAGTTCAGAAACACAAGTGCCAACTTCCAAATTCACAAACGAAGACCTCAGTAGGAAAAAACACTTTAATATGACTAGCAAAGCTTTCGGATACAATCCTTTATCAATACTAACATACAAGAGTTCACGAGAAAATATTCATTCATAACGCACATATAATCTATGCCCAGTTTGATATTCAATTGCTGCCATTTTTTTGAGTAATTCAGGATATGTGTTCCCATATGAGGGCATTTTAAGAATTCTAAGCCCTCTGGGAACAATTCCTTTCTCAATGTATGCAAGAAATCTAAAGCGCTGCCACTGCAGATGCTGAAAATTACTAGCTTTCCTTTCCAAAAGTTCTTAAGATTTGTTGAACTCTGAAATAGCATAATGGGCAAGTGTAGAACTATCCATCAACATATCACTGACTCCTTCAACAACATCTAGCTATGGATTAACTTCCATGTTGATAAGAGACTTAATGGAAGCCATAGAGTTTGCCATCTATAGACTAAAAGGCTGTCAAACAAACCTTTAAGGTGGAATCCTCTGAAAGGGCAAAATGCAAAGTCCAGAAACACAAGTGCCAACTTCCAAATTCACAAACGAAGACCTCAGTAGGAAAACCACTTTAATATGACTAGCAAAGCTTTCGGATACAATCCGTTATCAATACTAACATACAAGAGTTCATACTCTTTATATATAGGTCCAAAAAGTCAAATGACCGACAGCCAAAAATCACATGACCTACATATTTAGATACACAATATATAAAATGCAAGTATGATTAGTATTAAGCCAATATTGGTTAAGCTTAGCAGGACTAGGCTGTGATATACAAGAATACATACCTATATATATGTAAGTTATATATTGTTATACAAATATTTTTATATGTTTTTTATGCTCTCATGTGTTTTGAATATGTATTTGGTATTTATGTATTTGCATTTTTACTTGCATTTTATATATTGTGTATCTAAATATGTAGGTCATGTGATTTTTGGCTGTCGGTCATATGACTTTTTGGACCTATATATAAAGAGTATGAACTCTTGTATGTTAGTATTGATAAAGGATTGTATCCGAAAGCTTTGCTAGTCATATTAAAGTGTTTTTTCCTACTGAGGTTAATTAATTAAGTTCTCATTTTTTTCCTAACGGGGCCAGCCAGATACTTCCTGTATTTTTTTTCCTGGCAAGGTAAACCAGATACTTTCTGTATTTATCTGGCTCACGGATAGGATGCAGAAAATCAAAATAGTGGAAGTCATCTCCACAAAGAAAACAGTCACTAGTGGAGTCTCCCGGGATTCTGTGTTGGGACCTCTCTTGTTTGGCATCTACTTTTTTGATGTAAAAGCCAACTGACTTAAGTTTACAGAAGACTGCAAACTAGAAGCAGTCACTGAATCCCCAACATGACTCAGCCATCCTGCAGAAAGTTTTTTCCCAAATTATTAACTGGTAGCAAATCTTGGACTGAAACTAAATGCCAAAATATGCATTATTGTATCACATTGACAACATGACTCTAAAAGTTGACACAGCTGTTTGGGATTTGGGAACTTTTGTAAACAGTAACTTAACTTTTGACCAGCAGTCCTTTTATGTTACACAGCTTATAAACAAAGGGATCGTGCCTAGATGTAGGGATGTCATTGACCCCCTTTAATCAGACCTTATTAGGCCAGTCATTGAATATAATGCCCCCTTTGACTTGCATCTATCTGGACATATACAATGATTGGAATTTCCAAAGGGATATCTTACTAAAAGGATGTAAGGCCTAAACCTCATGTCCTACATGGACCAACTCAAAGCCCTGTCATTATACTCTGTATCCTACAGAATGCTTAGCACTGCCATGAGTCTGGCATACAAGGCATCCCCTGATCCAATAATGATGGATTTACCACACATCAGGAAGTCAAATGGCATCCAAACTGCTTAGTCTAGGGATCTAAACCTCTTCTGCAACATACACAGAACAGTTTGGAGGAACAGGTATATCTTGCAGAGGATAGCACTACTCTGGAATAGACTCCCGATCCACATAAAACATAGTTTATCCTTGTCCATCTTCAAACATGACTTGGATCTATGGATGGGAAACAGGAAATTTACCCCAGGACTTCCCCCTGTACCGCTAATGGGCAGAGACATCTCCTAAATGCTTTATCCCATGATGGGTCAACTAAAATTATCTATGGTAATATCCCAGTTATTCATATTTGTGGTAATATATAATTATTGATTATTGGATGGGTAAGGCCAAATGTTAACCAAACAGTATAGGTTAATTCAAGCTCAAAAAAGGGAACCTGCCTAGGTCTAAAATCCCCAGCAAAGAGCAACTAGTTAGCACTTATCTCTGAACCTGTAGATGATTAGCATATGTATGCCCAATGTTAAAGAATCAAATTCATAATTAGATTGTTTATAGCTAAAACTTGCCTAGACTCTTCAAAGGTAAGTATAGATACTTTATAAGGGTATTAAATAACATAGAGCTTTGGTACTTAGCAATCAGCAAGCTCTTTAAAGGTGGGTTGGGGGAAATTAACAATACATCAAAATATTTTTTTATAGTTGGGTTAGTTTTTTGGGTTGCATACTTGTAGTAGTAGCACTCTATTAATCCTTTGCACTGTCCTCAAAATCTTACTTAGAACTTGTTAGTGCTAATAGTGCGTTGAAGTAAAAACAAAGCTTGTGTTTAAGTAAAAACAAAGCTTGTGAAAAACTAACTGCATCCTTACCTGTGCATAATCCACATAAAGTATAAATCCTAGAAAAGTGCACAAGTGTTCAATTTAAATGTTATTCCTAATAAATTGTAATGTGATTACAAATAACACTGAAAATGAACACTTGTATACTGCATTAGGGGTTCTGAAGAAATCTGGTGGAAATATTTCAGACAAAAGTGCTTAACCATATTAACATGTTTAAAAATAAATGCGATTTTATTTTTCACTTTGGAGCATCCTGATAGACTACATTGCTTTCTGCAGCATGGTTTCATTTTGATGGTTTTGACTCAAAGTGCTGACTATTGTATTATCCTATCCTGTGGAAGTCATGACCAAACTCATGAGATAAGATGGGTTCTAGGACAATATAGAACATCAGAATTCAAAGAATGCATAATGGAAAAGTCTGTGTTCAATATGTTCATAAACATTTTATTATTTAGGCAGAAAGCCAATTCTTTTAATCTTGCTAAAAATGCCTTGTCAACAGTACAAAATATTATTTTTAGATAAACAATGTAACAATTAGAAGATCCTTACCCATATTAGTGTAGCTGAGATCTGAAAAATAAAATACCATGTTAAAAATGAAGCCTGAAGCCATGCTGGGATATATTTTAATAAGTAGGAACTGAAGTACCCATTTGTAAACAATCCATTACATTGTCTATGAAACATAAAGCCCTCTTCTGTGGACTAGAAATTTCTTGACATATAAGAGAGAGTGACAGTTTATGACTTTGCTATAAGTGTAGCAAATATATAGTCCACTGAACTTTTGGGTTCTTCTTTTTTTCTAATTTTTTTTTTTATTTTTTCTTTTGGAACCTCAGTGAGTAATCCTTTATCAGATTTGGTTGAAACTGGCATCAAGCAGAACTTTGGTTTGTGTGTACTTCCGCAGAGTTAATTTCAGGGGATTGGGAATGTAGGAGTGTGTCTGCAGGATGACCCGTATGGAAATGGAAAAGAGGCAGTAGAGATGGGAGGGGATCTGAGTTTGTTGCCAGATTGTTTAGCAGTAAAATGTTTAGTGAAATGAAATGAAATCTGAGGTATCAGCATTCCTGGATTTAATATCAAACGTACCCTTTATATGTATTGTCAATTTTCAAAAGTAAATGTTTGTTTTTTTCTAAACAGTCCTTTAAAATTAATATTCTTGCAGCCACATGGCTATAAATTTTGCTGAGCTTCAGAATGCAGTGAGAAATTGCTGAAGACTACATTCCTTTACCTGTGTCAGGACTGGGAAATTAGCTTTGATCCCCACATGCTTAACCTGTTTTTTTCTACTATTATTCAAATAAATTCTGCTTATGTATCTGAATGTGTTGATTGCTGCAAAACAGTGTCCTGCTTGGTCTATTCAAACTAAAGCTATTGTGCAAATTAATTTGTCTTAGACATTGGATTTTTTTAAGCCACCAATGTATTAGTTTTAGTAGGTATAAATGCAAATGTATGAAGTCTGAGAATTAAAACTCTGTTTCATCTATTTCATCACATTAATCTTGGATGTGCTGTTTTAAAAGAGAAGTAATCCTTTAATGACTTGTGGATTATGATAAATAATACCACAGTTTTATTTCAATGTGATTCATATTGTAAAAAAAAAAAAAGAAATAAAAAAATAAAATGCTTCAACCACACCACTGTGTATTATGGATTGAAGACTTTTGATAACAGAAGTGTAAACCTTGTGACAATTGTGTTTTGTTAAGCCTGTCTTTGAGTGCATTGCATTATTTTTCAGCTAAAGTAGCATTTGGCTTAATCAGCTTAAATACTGTCTGAAATAGTAAAGTATATGTATGCCCGCTGTGAAGGTATTTCACCAAAGTACTGTAAAAAAATCACTCTCTTTCCTATCTCATGAAAATTGCAAAGTAGGGTGACCACTATTGTTACCTTAGTAATTTCTGCAAACATGTTCTTAGTCAAGGACTATCAATGATAAAGGAAGTGTGACTAGCCCAAACAGAAGATGGTCACCTAATCCTTAGGTCATTAATAATGTTGTGCCATGCCAATGCAAATAATTCATTTTTATAAGGCTTCTGTTGCCATCACCCTAAGATAAATATGCATAATGTAGAGAACTGACTACTGGAACAAGAAAAAATACTTGAACGATTTAAAAACAAATCTCTGGGTGAGCAATTGCTCATCCTGTTTAAGGGAATAGCATTGGCCATCTCTGATGTAGAGGTCTGTCATATAGTGGAGATGGAACAGCAAGAGAAACTGACATTAACGGAGATGAAAATAGAGCGGTATGTAGCTACTCTGAGTAAATGCCAGGCTGCTCATGAGGACACATAACACATTCTGATTTCAGCAGTTGAGGAATATACTACAATGTGAAAACAGAGATGATTTAGGGAATCACTCTAGTTGAGTGGATGTGCAGGAAAAAGGAAGTACCTGAATGTATTCAGGATGGAGAGCTGCGGCCCTTGTTTGAGCAGTTTATGAGAAAACTCATGTACTTACTGCAGAACCTGGACCGAGTGACCAAAGAAGCTACACCATGCGGGTAAACATAGGAAGGCAACCATCTCCACTCTACAACTTGTACTATCAGTGACATAGTCATTTAAAACCAGATAGTGGCTTATTTCTAATAGATGGAAACACTGAGGAGTACCTTGAGGAAAGTGAGGAATGTTTCTTCTCCCCAAAATTATTTACCACAAGAAAGTGGATGTCACACTACAAGTGACCTTTGCAAGAATGTCACTTTACATTTACTTTACTTTTCCTGCAATCCTAGTACTTGAAGGTTTATTGGGACATAATGTGTTCCTCCAGAAGGCTGTGATTTATTTTACTAAAATTGTTAGAGTATAGGCTCCATATGGACATAAATGAAGGGATGGAGGAAGACCTTCCTGAGCATGAAATGGAATGATGGAGGGAAATAAGAGGTAATGACAGTAGCCTACACACCAAAACCTCACCAAGACATGTTTAATGCTAAAGAAACATACTAGGGTAGATGGTGCAGTTGTAATATATATATCAGTGTAACAAGCATGGAAGATCTCATGCTGCAAAGAAGCAAAGAAGGTATACTTCTTAGCTGGAGGTGGAACATGTTTTGAATTGTGCCTACTGCCACAGCACCTAAAGCAGAGCTTATGGAGTTGCAAGGGATGACAAGGATTAAAGCATACTCTCTAGGAGGAATATGATGCAGTGTCATGGTTCCTGATCACCTCACTGGCATGGGTGGGGTGTACACTGAGCCTGAGCCCGAGAGGGGCTAAGGCAAGACCTGTAGGCCTGGTGAATGAGAAGAAGAGCTGTCTTTAACTGATAGCTGTGGGGAGAGGGGAGAAAAAAGTTACTCCAATTGCACCAGGTGTTTAACTTTCTTTACCTAAATAACCACTCTGTGATCAAATTTTGATTCATTAAAAGTTGCTCTGTTGTATTATAAATCCTGCCCATCCTTTCCTCAAGGACTAAAGCTGAAATCCAATGACAGGACTGAAAACTTAGTTGAGTGGACCACTCCTTCATATTCTCTTAGGAGACTGAAAAAGAATCTGATGCCACTAGGTACATACACACTAGCAATAGCCCATGACCTCCCACTAATCTTCTTTCTTCACAGTAGCGCACATTGATTCCTGCTAATTTTCATATCCTATATGTCTATTTGAAATGAACTGTGAAGCCTCAGTAGCACTATTTTCTCCTACTCGCCCCTAGTGAGGATCTTGCTGAACTGCCTGCATCTCCATTTTTTCCACTTCTTTTACCTTTTTCTTTCCTGGAAATATACTCTCTTATTTCCCTCCCTTTGAATTTTCTGCATAATCATTTTTTCTTCTAATTGGATAAGCACTGCCTACAACAGTTCATAAAAAAACTCTGTTTATATGTTTCATCCTCTTTTAACTTTGTGTCTCGCAATCCTATCCTCATACTGTGTAAACCTCACATGAACCTTCAAAACAATCCAGTTGTACGTTATATGATAGCCTACAGCCTTTTGGTGTAACAAAACAGATTACTGTGTAGCTATAGATAAAATAGAACTATGCACACTCAAATCAAAAAGTCCTTCACCCTTCCTTCCATACACACTCCTAGGTATCTACCTTACTGCTAACAACATGAAATGTTTCCTTAAAATACATTTATTAGACATTCAGCATTCATCAAACATTATCATTCTTATCATCATTCCGGGTTTACCTTTCCCTTGGGGCACTTTGGCTGTTATTTCTGGGGTTTGACTGCAATTAAAACTAATTGATTTTTACTTCCAAGGCTGCCCCCCACACACACACACATGCAACAGTCTTACATACATTGCACCCAGGAGGGAAGAGGAATACAAAAGCTTAGGCCATCACCACTGCAGTGAGTAATAAAATACAACTTGAAGAAAGCACATTGTGATGTCATGCAAAACAGGTCTTGCCTTAGCCTCTCTCAGGCTCAGGTTCAGTGTATCCCACACCCATGGCCAGCGAGGACATCGAGGACCTTGGCACTAGCATTGTATTGC